>NW_023458560.1:71282885-71303173 GCF_013731165.1 Rhagoletis pomonella
TTGCATAATTGCAGGAAAATTTCATGGTAAAAAAAAATTATAAAAAACGATACAATATTTAGCAGCATAAAAGCAGAATCTTTCAACTTATAAAAGAATAATAAATATATAAATTCATGTATGTAGGCATATAAGAAAATTAAGTAAACAAAGATAAAAAATAAAAAATATATATGTACTTGTATTTCAAAAGTATACGTACAAACGTTTCATCAATTCACCAATTGCATGATTGTTGTAATCATAATGGAGGAAACGCGTAGAAGAATAGCGACAAACGGATAGAACAAGTTTAAGAACAAAATCACAATTGAAGCAACAAATAACACAAAACCAATTATGTAGATGAAAATTATTTAGAGATCAAAAGCTAGTCACTAAAATAAGGCATGAAAAATTTTAAAACAAAATTAAATTTAGATAAGTAAGCAAATAACAATAACTTTCAACTATTAAATTCATTGGTATTTCATTCAAAATATTTTCATGATGGTGTAATTGAAAATAAAGTCTTCTTATAAATTTAAATATAATTATAATGTAATATATGTATGTATGTAATTCAAAAAAAGTTTAGCAAAGCAAGTGAGAGCTAACTTAATAGTAAATGAAGGATAAAGAAAATGTATTTAATTTTATTAAAATAAAATTACTAAATCCATGCGGAGCTTTGAAAAGCACAAAAGCTTTCAAAAGCTCTAAGCTTCTTATGGTTTAAATGTAAAATTTATAGAGCAGCAGAAAGCTTCTAATAAGTCTAAAGCCACAAAAAGCTTAAAGTTCAAAAAGCTTAAAGCTTCTAAGATATTCAAAGCTCCAAAAAAAACCAATTGGATCAACAACTTTGATCGGTCTTTAAACAAAAACCGACGCCTTGCGAGATGAAAAGCTATGTTTTAAGCTGCACCAGCATACAGAGAAAAGCGCTTAGGCATTCTAAACGGACAATCTACAGAAGTGGAGAGATAGCCAAAGGAGCCGTCAAAATTACTTGACATAAAAGAACAATTTTAGCAGTGCGAAAAGTTCGCAAACTACATAAAAAATACCTCGAAAAATCAACAAAAATTTCGCTAAGATCAAACACTATGGCTATGAAAAAGGCAAAAGCACTTTTAAAACTTTCCTAGCTACATAAACTATATTCCGGTAAGACTAAAATAGTAAGGCTGTGGAAAACGCAAAAGCACTGCGAAATCTTTGCGGCATTATCAAACGCACCATTGCCTTTTAGAGGCCACAAAATTGGATGCAGCTAGATCAATACCAAAAAAGTTTCGAAAGCACCACAAGTCGTTTCCAGGCACAAAACTTCCTTTTGTGACAAATTTCAAGCCTACATTCGCCGCGAAATGCGGTTTTGGTGAAAAGTTCAAAAGCTTTGAGAGCTTAAAGCGTCATTTAATATTTCAAAACACTGCTGAAATACATAGATCACTCAGTACATACGAAAGAACTTGTACTTAGAGCAACGGAGTAGGTCAGATATTTAATAGAGCTTTTTAACGCATGTGCTCTTCTTTTATGCATCAGAAAAACGAGCTTTGCTTTAGAGAGCGGCTAGTAATAACTTGTGAGGGTCTTACAAATTTTATATTCAAAACGGTATATTCAGCAGAGATCATTTTGAGAACTTCTACCTCGGCGAGAGAGAGCACGAAGCAAGCGAATGGGAAGATTAGAAAAGATATGGTATTATAAGTTCCTAAAAATACTAGAGACGAAACTAGACTGAGACTATAAAGCTAACCACTGACAAGTGACAAAAGACAATGAACTGAGACAAAATAAAGAAGACAGCAGAAAAAAAGGCAACTACCTAAACCAAATGACCAGAACAATTGTGCTGTGCGGGCGGGTGTGAAGCATGTTATATAGTACAAACATATATTTAAATGAAAACACAACAACAACAACAATAAAAGATACGAAACCCAAATATAGTTTTAAGCAAAGTGAAGGCGCAACAAAGCGATAAGTAAAAGTGTAGAACAAAAAAATTGCGACTAGGGGGAAATTTTCGATGGGCTCGAAGCAGTGCAGGAGAGCGACGAAAAGAGAAGAGTTTGGAGGATTTGAAAAGACAAGAATGCAAAGACACGAAATGACGAAGACGAGACATACCCACTGAACGGTGAAACATAAAAAATAAAAACTAATAATAAAATCAAATCAAAATGGTTTCTGTAAAGCTCAGCTTAGTGGCGTGAGTTAGAGAGGTGGAGATGGAGAGCAATAAAACGTATGAAAGGAAAGGAAGACAATGGTGAGAGAAGGAACGCCATAGAATGCAGGGTTAAAAAAAATAGAAGATTGTTTTGAGGTAGGTAGATTATTTGGAAGTAGGAAAAGAGCTTTCGACTTGAAGAAATGTAAGTTAATACTTCAGGGAACTTAAAATTGCTAAAAGTTTTTGCTTCGGTGCTTTCGATTTCTAGAAAGCTTCAAGTTTCTGGAAGCTTTTGCTTCAGAAATACCAAAAATCCACTTGGGACTCACTAACATTGTTCATAGCTGCTTTCTAAAGATTTTTTCAGCAAAATGATGCAGCAAAAAATAATTATTTTAAATTAAAAGTTTGCATTTTTAGCAGTAAACATTATTTGTTTATGTATTTAGCGCAACAAAAATAAAAAATATATATTATTAATCACGTATAAATGTAATGTAAAAATATTTATGAGTATCAAGCAAAAAAAAAAAATCGTGAAAAAATTTGATTTCAAAAATATAAACTTATTTACTAAGCAAAATTGACGTTCAACAATTATTAAATGCTTGCAAGCGTAAAAAATTGTATGTGTTAAAAAAAAAAAAAATTTCAATTAAATATGTATATTGATGTTGTGTTAAATTATTATAAATGATAAAGAGGTCACGGGATAAAGAGAAAGAAATATATGCAAAAAATGGCAAGAAGATATAACTATTTAAAAATCAAAATACACCGCGCGAAATAAAGCGTAGTTTACACAAAGCAAAACGGGCAGCAACACTACAAAATACAAAACCCTTAAAATGCTGCAATGAATACATACAACAACACTTATATAAAATATTTATAAGTCATATAACAACAAATATTCGTGTACATTAAACAAATAATTACCAAAAAAGGCTTTCATGCATTTTTGGTGAAACTACGGGTGGAGAAAATGTAAAAATAAATTTCATTCAAATACAAAAAGACATTTGCTGGAGTTTTACAAGCTTCTATAGCAATAAAATATGCATGTATTACAAGAAAAAAATATATTCAAAATATTAAACAAAACATATATTACTCTAAATGTGTTGTATTCAAAAAGAAATATATATAAATAAAAATATTGTTAAACACTTGAGGATCTGGCATATATTTCTCAAACAGTAGTAACAAATAACCCTACATCCCTCTACTGGCTGAGTGCACAGTTTAAAGAAAATACTACTTAAGATACATTGTTTATATTATGGCTCGACTACAACATGCTGATGGAAATGGTAGCTGACAGAGAAACCAAAAACACAAAACTGAAAACGAAAATGAAAACGAACAAACACTTGACATGACACAAACAATAACAATAAAAAAAATACATAAACTTAACATACATACCTACAAGAAGATTTTTCGCGTTAAAAAAAATATATTTACTTAACAAAAATAATAATAATAAATAAAGAAAATATATTGGCAAATTCTTAGATTTTTTTAGACTAATTTCTATAAAAACTTGAAGTAAAGCTTAAACATAATGATTATGAAGGAATGTAAAAGACTTGAAGAAAACAAAAAACAAAACAAACAACTAAAAACAAAAAACCAAAAACCAAAAAAAAAATATCTCTTTGTGTGCATTATTTATGAAAGTTTTTTTTTTTTACTTGTGGAAACCTTAATATAGCAAGAAACTAATCGTAAGTAGCTTTTTACGTAAGTACCCCACAAATACTACAGCTGTTGTTATAAAAGTAAACAAGAGCTGGGATACCCCTCAGACAAATGCAAATAGACTTGCACTTGCACTTTCTCAAACTGGCAAGGAGGAGGTGGTCCGAGATCCGGACTTGTCCGATAGTACGTGAGCTTTAACCTGACTATAGTGGGAAAAGCACAGCATCTTGACAACTTGGTTACTGAGAACTAAATTACTGGTCTGTAAATTGCGGTCTCGTCCTTTCCTTTCCACTATGGAGACACGTGAAGTTCTCTACTTTGAATAGGCAAAGTTAAGCTTTACAGGCAACTTCAAACTGTGGAAAAAAATTTTACATCTTTATACTATAGGTTATTTGATCAGTTTTAGTGACAAAAAGTCATTTATAGTACATACAAAAATAAACTTTGTATCCTTGGCATTTGACAAAAAAAAACTCCAAACCAAATAAAGGCGCTGGCCCAATGCAGGCTTGCTTTGCGCGCCTTGCTGACTTCAATTTGCTTTGATTTACTTTGAAAACTTGCTTGGCCGAATGGTGGCTTGGAACGCTGTCAAAGTAACCAGCTGTCTGGTTGACAGTGTTGCCAGAACTTTTTGGACGAACCGGCTAAATTGGCAAATAAAACCGGCTAAAAACGGCTAAAATGTTTCAACTAAATTTCACATGTTTTATTTAAATAAGTCACGAGTAAAACGACTATTTCTTGGAGAGAAGTGACAAATTCGAGCGATTTTGCCAGCAAGAATTTGCAATTAGGAAGAACATATGATTGTGGCACATGGTTGGATTTTTTGTCGACGATAATTTGAACAAACCAGTTCGTTAAATTTAAAAATTTACACACTGGAGCGATTTTAAAATGAAAAATGTAAGTTAATACTTTTTTACGTAATTAATTTAGTTAATTCCAACTAAACTATCTATTACTATTACTATCTGATATTTTGAGTGATAATTGTCTTCCCGACAAGGCCTTTTCAGACTCACCGATTCTCAATACACTCAGATAGAAACCAATACACATAAAAAACGCTGTAAAAATTTACCTTCAATTTTAAGGCAGTAAAACAACGACCGAGGCCATATGTTGACAAGGGATGCAAAATCACAGTTACACAAAAGAACTGGTCAGATTTTTCAGAAATCCCTTCAATTCTGATGTAAAATATGATGCCAAAAGGCTGCAGATCTACCATTTAGATGACCGGTCATATGACCGGCAGATGTCTCGTAGGATTCCCAGAGAGTTTTGCTTTACATAGAAATTTGTGCTCTTTTATTTTCATTTTGACTCACTTCAGTGTTGGTTCCTTTAATTCAAGTTGGCATTCGGTTTTTGGAATTTAAATAAGTTCTCAGCAAAAAAGTTTGTTTAAAAAAATACATATGGGTACATAGTGCTTGAAAATATCAATTTTTCCCTTGCCTTAAACCTTTGGGAGTGGGCAAAAATGATGTTTTGTAATTTAGGCAGAATTGAATATGCGCTATCTGGGAAGACAATATCTACATGTAATATTTATTCTGTTTGTTGGCACTATATCCAAACAAAAACGAATCTTAAGTGTCTTAACAGTGAAACAATTTCTTATTTTCTTTCTTATTTATTTCTTTGCGAATACAACTTCACACGTAAAATTAAGACATTTATAACAAACATTTTATGAAGAAAATCCCTTCTTCGTTTAAAATAAAAATAAGCGAAATCGGCCCAATTTCATACAACCCTGCCTGACATGAAAATTTTCTCCACGATAAGGCTAGTAGCCATTTCTAACAGATTTTGGGTCGCTTAGTCAAAAATGGAAACATATATACATATTTGAAATTTAAGAAAACAAGACAAATAGCAAAATCGGCTAAAAACGTCTAATTTTTTTCTGCAAAACGGCTAACAAATCGGCTGCCGGCTAAATCGAAATTTCTCCGGCTGTTTGCTATCGCAACCGGCTAAATCTAGCCGGAAAACGGCTAAAATGGCAACACTGCTGGTTGAAAAGTCAATGTCTGTTCCCTTAACGTTAATAATTATTTCCTAGAAAACTCTAAAAAATTTATCAAAAACTTTCAGATTTATTTTTAAATTAATGCGAAATAATGTTTGTATTTAAAAGAAATGATAATAATGATACATATATATCTATATCTACATTTACTAGAAAAAACTATAACTTGAAAAAGCGATTTACTTGATGAAAAGAGCTATAAAAGTTTTTTCCTCTCGTGTAAAATTTGTAAATGTGGGCTTTGCATCATTTTACTATAAGATAACAGATATGTTAAATATAAATATAGGAACAATGAATCATTTTTATTTAATTTCAAATTACCTGCATTTTCTGTGACTTTTTTAAATTAAGTAAGCAAATTTTTGTTTGAATTTATGTATTTTGAAAGGAACATACCTCCTTGTCAAAATCCTACAAAACGCTTTCAAATAAAACATTTGCTTATTTCAAACTTTGAGGCGCTTAAAGCAAGTGAAGAAAAGCTGCCATTTGGCCAGCCTTTATACGTTTTAGTATATTCCAAATAATTTTTGACACTTCTCGCAGCGAAGCAAGCAAAGCAAGCCTGCATTGGGCCAGCACCTTAAGGGTGTATTTTGTTTTGCTTAGCAGATAGTCAAAGTCGTTGTTTGTGATTCAAATATTGGAATTTTGTGTGTGTTTTAGCTATTTTCGAACCACCATATTAAAAATAAAAGATGGCGCTTACACAATATGTTAGTGTTTGGCCGAGCTTCTCCGCCGATTCAAAGCGTGCGCCTTGATGTTGGGGAGGGACCTACAATTTTACGCCGACTCCGAACGTGGCTTGTATTTTTATGAGAAGCTGGTTTTCATGGCAGAAATGCACTCGGGGGTTTGCAATTGCCTGCCGAGGAACGATCGGTATTTATTTTTTATTTTTTTTTTTTGTGTTCTAGTTTTTGCTGTTGATCGAAACTGGGTTCGAACCTAGGCGGACCACATTTTTGTTAACAATTACACAGGTTTACAAAAAAAGTGTCTCCAATAGAATAGAATAGAAGTCAATACAATTCCTTTGGCATGACGCCTAGATAACTTTGAAGAATCAAAGGACCCCCATATTCGGATTCAACAACAAAAACATATATATATGAATTTTTATTTCTATTGAATAAATTTTTTTCCTCTCGCCCTCAAGTGACCTCGTACCTGACATCGTGGAAGTTAACGGACCTCGGATTTGGAATCAGCGAGTCGAAAGCGCCATATATAGGAATTTTCAGGTTTATTCAATGAATTTTTACCCTACTTGACTTTCAAATGACCTCGAACCTGACGTTATGGAGACTGACAGACCTCGGATACGCATTCAGCGCGTCGAATACCATAGGGATATAAAAATTTGGTGCAATATGCAGAAACTTTTTTTTTTGTAATCCTGTGTTATCTAAATAAGAAATTAACAAAAAATATAGAAAATAAAGAAAAAGGTAAGTATGTACTTTTAAGATCTATAACTCGAATTTTTTCAGAAATTTATTTTTATTTTTATATTTTTTATTATATTATTTTTATAGTTTTTTTCTTAAAAATCAAATTTGGAAAGCCCTTTTTTAAATGTTGGCTGTATTTAAACTATCGTGAACGTATCAAATTAACAGTTTGGAATTTAGTTCGTCAATTTCATGTTGTGATTTTTTCGATTTCTAAGAAAATGACTTTTGATTGTAAGCATTCTTGACACTGCCGGTAGTGAACTATTTATCGTTTGGAGGGGAGAACTTAAACAAAGAGAGGAATCGAAAGGCTGTTAACAATTTTGTTGCTGCACAGGCTACTCCTTTAAATTTTTGGCAAACAATTCAGGAAAGAACACCTTCCAGGTTTTCCATTCAAATCAATATAATTTGGCAACATTTTTAAAAAAATAGTTTTTATAACTAGGCGGATTTTTTTTTCAACAAATGTTTAAAAAAATTGTATTTGAACTTTTTCAATAAAACCGCATTTTAAAATGTGACCATTTTATTCCGCTTGTCGTCAAGGGTTAAACAATTTTTTTTCGTAAAAATGGGAAATTTTATGCCAATCAATAAAAAAATCATGTTTTCTAAAGTCATCTACTTATTTAGCTATAATTAATTTTTGCAAAAAAATTGTTCAAATTTCCCATAGTGGTGTGATGGATCCAACAATTTATACAATTTTTATTTTTTTTTTTTAGTTATGCGGCGAAACTATGTAACATCGCCTTTACAAACAACAATAATGGGATTCTTGGAATGCGATCAGATGGCTACATTTACATTAACAAAAGATTGAAAAAATATAGCACAATCTCACGAAAGTCGGATCCAGAACGAACTAGATTTATATCTGGCCAGAACTGTCATTTCAGTCTGGATTTTATATGCTATTACAATATCAACAGCAATGGTATTAAGTATAGTGGAGTTTCTTGAAGTCGCACAAATCAATGCTGCTGGTAACAATGGGGTACTCTAGCACGAGTCTAGAGATGTAGCCAAAAAAACTTGATCACTTTGTAATGTTTTTAGTGTTAGTTTGAAGTATGAATGGGCCACAGGACTCTCATTCGGAACACTGTACCATCAGCTATATAAAGGAACACAAAATTACTTGCAGTACTTACACAATGAAGAGCCTTGAAAAGTTATACACAGGTAAGTGTACCGTCCCCTGATATGGTTCCCATTATCCAACTACCGCACACGCGGAAGAACTCGACTGGGTGATCTGAGACCGATTTCCAGAGGAGGTTAGTTTAGTGTCATGCTCGGACAATTTGTATTTCCTCTTGTGTTATGATTGTATCCTATGTATTACTTATTACATATTTTCATGAAACGATACCTAACTGCAGGTACTTATGAAAGTCCGCATGCAGCTGG
Source organism: Rhagoletis pomonella (assembly GCF_013731165.1). Classification (NCBI taxonomy): domain Eukaryota; kingdom Metazoa; phylum Arthropoda; class Insecta; order Diptera; family Tephritidae; genus Rhagoletis; species Rhagoletis pomonella. The sequence goes on from NW_023458560.1 coordinate 71,291,695, forward strand.
AACTGCTTTTTCGGCATTGTCGATGAAAAAAACGAGACGAAATGTTTATTAAGTTATACCGAATAGTTTCCTATTACCCTATGGACTCCTGTCGGGATCTGCTGAAAGAGCTGCTTTGACCACCCACGGTCGACAACCAGCCAGAAAGAGTTTACAACTTTACTTATCCCTATGTTCAGGAGTAGTATACATGTTGAAACAGAAACTCCTATTTCCTCCCATCAGAGAACAGTAAGAATTCCATGTCTATCAAAATCATCATAAAAACAGTTATCTGAAATATCATTGTGCCCAGAAATCCAAATCAGAGTGGTAAGACATTCCCCGATCAGTTTCGAGTACACTATAAACGATCCTAGCGCCCTAATTGCCGCTTAGCTATCAGAGTAATTATAATAGGGATTATATTGACACGCATTAAGTCGAATACCTCCCTTTTGGAAACATTCCCTGTTCGAAATACGCTAGGAAAATCTAGAACCCTATACTTTAGGTTATGGGAGAGTTTCTGACAGAGCACAACTCCACCAACCCTGCTGTCCAACCTCGATGCATTCAGGACTACTTGAACTCTCTTTCATATGGGTATGAGCCTGATGGCGAAGCGGATTGCGGTAGCCTTAGCAGCAATGTCTACGGGTAGGATGCGACTATTTTTAGACGCTATGTGACTAATGTAGACTTTCTTAATGAATTCCACCAGATGATAACCATCTTTTGCAATATAATTGGATTGATAATGGCTTTCGATTACCATTGGAGAGTTTTACCACCGCCTCCCAATGGAGCTTCTACACTGAACACTGTTTTCTCACTTCTCAATATTTGGCTTCCAAAATAACTTCATATCTAGGGTCGCGCTGAAATACTTGGCTCTATCAGAGAGGAAGCTGAGCATAAGACACTTTATATCTCCCGATGAACAAGACGAGTTCTGACTTTCCTAGATAAATAGCAAAACCGCAGCAAGCAGACCAATTTGTGACTGTGGGTTAAAAAACCACTTTATGTATAAGATCATACGGTAAGTGCTACATCATCAGCAAATGCGATAATTCAGAGCAGCTCAACCAGGACTATCCAAAGAAAGCGTGAGAGAACCCCGCTCTGCGGATGCCTCTACTCATCCTACGCTAGTTACAAGCACAGCTGTTGCTGATAATGTGGGCGATAAATCCTACCTAAAATCTTCTCAACTCGGAGTTATGAAGGCTTCTTACTTTCTCCTCGGGCAGCACGAAAATTCAGCTTTCCCGTACTTAAAGACTTATTTGAAATACTAGTTTGACAAATTTTTACGGACTACGTCTTATCTTTTGATTTATTTTTAATCCAGTATACCTTTTTAGTTAGTTGGGAGAAGAACTCAAGGCAGCTCAGGTGACTATTTTTATAAGAATTTTACCCTTGACGTTATAATAAAGCTCATCTGAAAATGTTTAAATTGTATAAAACTTTATTAGTTCCCTTAGCAACCATTAGAGACAATAGCCAGGTTTCGTGGCATAATACGCTTATAACTCTGCATTGAGCAATGGTATCGATTCGTTTGTGATCCCTGAGGCAGACCGATGTTATTTTTACAGACAGCCATCCGCTGAACACATTAGCGAAAATTTCTTACGACAGCTGACTCATAAGAAGACCACCAAGGCAGAATAAAAATATAATTAAAGTTGGCAAAATGTAGGTATCTTAGTAGCACGCAAGCTCAGGGAAATTAGCGACATTAGTGATCGTACAAAAATTTATTTCATATCATACTTCAAAACAACATCACCCTAATTATTATACAGCATAATTTATACTTATGTACATATGTACATACATATGTGGAATTATTTCTGCATACTTTCACTGAAAGTGCCGCAATATATTTTTTTAAGTACTCGTAAATACATATGTATGTATGTACATACTTTCTTACATTATAAAAGGTTTGTGTTTTTTATACATACTTCCAGTTTTGCTTAGAACTTCTCCGTCACATCATATATGTACACACATTCAAAGTATTTTCCCATATCATACACCAATAAAGAAAGAAAAAAGGTGGTGTCATCTAGAAAACAAAAATTGCAATTGCCACTCAAACCACTAACCATTCTCACATCCTCACCAGCTACGAAAAGCTGTTCGCCTATTCCGCATATCGGCAAATCCTTTGAGAATGCCGCTTAAAAGCCGCTGCAGATTACAGTCGGCGGCAGCCTTTGATAACATTTTCCGCTTTGGCGATTTCGTTGCCTCAGGGCGATAGGCTTTTTTTTTTTGATTGCTCTTTCTTCATGCCACTATATTAATGTACATTTGTGTGTATATATATATGTACATATATAGGTGCGTGTATATAGTATACTACATACACACTTTCATACACAGGCGGCAAACATAAATCGTACAAACAAAAAGTGTTGGGCGCGATTTAGCGAGGGCATCGTCCTTAATAAAAAACATTGTACATACATACATATGTATGTATTTACATAAATAGCACGCATAAGTGGGTTATTGTCGGAATCAGTTAAATTAAAAAAAAGGAAAAAACGCACAATATCCTTAAGTGAATGGAAGCGCCGGTTATGCCTTTAAATTATATGTAATTCAAGTACACAATTTTAAGACAGAATTACGCCTGGTATCGACTGTGCAAGTCTAATAACTGTAGACCAGTGCCAGGCAAAATACACACGCACACATAGTACACATAGCCTCGCGATGTTACCGGCTGCTGCTGCAATAAGTAGTTGCAGACTCGTAATGCAATAAACGAACAGATGCATACATATGCATCTAAGTATGAATAGCAATGGTAATGGTATTGAATGAAAGAAGTAATGGTAATAGTAATGGTAATGGTTATACTTTTAGAAATGGAAATGAGAAAGTGGCAATAGTAATAGTAATGGAAATGATAATAGTAATGGTAACGGCAACGGGAACAATAATTGTAATAGCAATAGTAATAATCAGGGAACGGATTTTTAGGACCTAAAAACCTATAAAAAAGGCAAAATAAAATAACGAAATAGGCTGGAAAAGGCAAAATAAAATATCGAAAAAGGCAGGAAAAGGCACTAGCTATAGCAAGAAAGGCAAAACAAAATAGCGAAAAAGGCAAGAAAAGGAACTAGGTATTGCAAAAAAAAGCAAAATAAGGCGCTAAAAAAGACCGAAAATACGAAGAACAAGCAAAAATACATTTATTTTAGAAATGTTTATATTATAAGTAAAAAGAGAAAAACTATGAACTAGTTTCATTATATGAAAAATTTGTACTTTCAATCTTTGACTATTTTATCCTTTCGAGTTTCTAACTCATAAAACTTTAATCTGTATAGTTGTAGTAACATTGAACCACAAGATGCATAAGATGCTCGACGTAAGTTGATACAAGTGGAGCCCAATTTAAATATGGAACGTTTGAAACGTTCATGTTATCAGGAATAAGGACGTTTTCCTCGGCCTTTACAATTTTATCCACACCCCTTATTGTCTCCAAGCCTACTTTAGCTGAGAAAACGGCTTTGAATTTTTCCAACACCAATTTGGCAATAGGTCCCTGCGCTTCTATAAGCCGCATGGCTAATGTGTACATTTTTTAATTTTAAAAATAAAATTGTAAATGCTATAATCACTTTTTTAAAGGTACACCCAGAAAAATATCCTCGATTTTTAAGTAACACGATCCATGTTAAATTCACATGAAACAGTTGTACACACGAAACAACAACAATTTTTCCAATTTAACATGATATTTTTAACAGGAAAAAAGTGTTAAGAGTAACATGAAGTATTTTTGGTTAATTTACCAAGATATAGTGTTAAATTTACATGTGAATAGTGTTAAAAATATATGGCAACGTGATTCCTGTTTGTTGCAACCTGAGTTATTGTAAAATTTACATGAGGGTTTTTTTAAATAATGTTGATTCAAACACAGAAAGTGTTAAATTTACATTTAGTTGATGTTAAAAAGGTCTGGCAACATGATTTCTGTTTGTTTTGACATGAGCTATTGTGAATTTTACAGGGTATGTGGTTAGAGAACATAAAAGTACCGTAATATTTTATTTGCGTGCGCGTTCTTCGTCATTCGGTTGCATTTTTATTTGGTGTATTATTTGTGAAAGATTATTAAAAAAAGCTATTTAAATATTAAGAAGAATGGGTACAGAAAATGTCTTTGGGGAATCGGCGGGCATATATTTCGTTGTTGATGGTAATTTAACCATGGGGAATGAAGTTGAGACTTCACTGCAGCAAAGCCAAGCCACTGAAGCTTCACGTGAAAAAGAAAATTTGAAAGACGTCGTATGTGGTAAAATGAACTTCAGTGAAGAAGTTTATCAAAGAATTCTCGGTAAGTACTTTGAGAATCTGCGAGGAACCATATGCATATTTATGTTATTGACAGATTGCGGAATGGATGTAGAAAGTCTGTATTTCATCAACGATGGGGACATAAATGAACTTTTCCCTGCATCAATGCTCGGAACGAGAGTAAAGTTTAAAGAAAGAGTTGCACGTTGGCGACAGAATGAAGTAAGTAAATCATTTTCACATCAATGATAAGCTTTGCATACTTTTTTTATTTTAAGGCTGATACCATTTCGTCAATAGGATCATGCAAGAGTTGGATAAATTCTAGCCAAGAGTCTCACGACTCGATAAGAGACATGGAAGCAAAGAATTTAAAGTTAATACTTAATGTCACTGAAAGAGGTCAAAGCATCTTTAAACAATATAGAGAAAAGACCGTGCTGTCAGATGTTAGTCGTGACATTTTGGTAAATACCATTGTTGACCACTTCTCAGCGCGATCAGTGCCTATGACAATGAAAGATATCATCACCTTTTCTGAGCAAATAACAATTTTATTTCCCAACGAAGACATGGTATGTATGCATTTTCATATTCACTTGCTATCAAAATTTGTAAATACATATGTAAAGGAGGATCAAGTTTCAAGCGGATAAAAAATAGCACTGATTTTTAATAACTTTTTAGCTGACAGATTTTTGCCCTTTTTTCCTTATAAGCATGAATTTCTTACGAAATAAAAAGTGGAAGAAAGTTCGAAACTCTGATTTATATGGTTTTGGCTAAAGCTGGGATACAATTTTTATAGAAAAATAACAGAATAAATTTAGCTTGAAAAACGTTGTGAATATTAAAAAAAAAAATTCAACACTTAAATGCATTTATTTTACTTTTATTTAGCGCTATTACTGCAACCGTCGAAATGGCAAAAATCCAACAGGCAAACTTTATGATAAGGCAACAAACATCCGAAGGAAAATAAAAAAAGAAACAGGAGCACTAAGCGTTGCACCTAAATGTCAACCCACTCAATCAAGTTTGTCGGAGCAGGCGAGCAATATTAAATTTAATTTTACAAAAACGTACTTATCTATGTACGTGTATGCATGTATATACCACTATATTTGGCCCACAGTTTCGTGAGTATATTGATTGCTTCGTGGGTTTCGAAATTTTTTTGTTTTTGTCGCACGGTGCAATACCTACACGTACATACATACAAAAATAAGTACATACACATGTAAGGAAAAACCATGATTAATATTTCCTTCGATTAGCAGATGAAAATGACTTAGCCATGAAAAATTGGCTTTGTCATAATGTAGAGCCTTGGGGCGATGTTGTAGAAAAATGGACGAACACAGTCAAATTAAGAACCGCAGAGATTTTAAATGAACACGCAAATATTTTAACTAATTGGCCGCTGCTGAAACACAGTCTTGGATACACTTTGGTAAGTTTAGCTTTATATATGTACCTATTTTAAATTTTCTTATTTATGATATAAAACTTTGGAATTTGTATATTTTCAATTATACTGCAGGTTGAAATTGATTTCGAAGCGAAATTTCCCAACTGTTCGCAGAATTTGCTAAACGAATGGCCAAAATTTAGAAAGTCAATTATACCTTACATGAAGACTAAAATAAGAGATGCAACGTCCATTGATATGCTAAAAAAAATTGACGAAAACATCAGTACTGGTAAAGCAACAAGTCTAATATTTATTTTTTCAAGTATTTATTTTATTTTCTTCTGCAGACTCAATGGATTGTTTATTGACACTGCTTTTGCATGCGATACTTAAACCGTCATTAATTTCCGTTGGACAAACTTCTGGTGAAAAACGGCTTAAATGGAAGCCATCAATATGTGATGCGCAAGCAGTGACATTGCTGCATTGCAGCAGCATAAACGATTATCAGAGGATGTACCACGAATTAAAGATTAAGTTAAATCAAAAGAATCTTCCTCTTCAGCCGCTACTATTGGTAGTCGGAGAGAAACTAACTCAGTTAGACTCTTTTTACGTTATTTTCGACAGTATAATTTACAAGGTACCGACATTTTTAAAATCACTTGATACTTTATTTAAAATCTTTCATGTATTAAATTTGGAATATCCGATACAAGCGAAATCCATATATAATTTTATCGAATCCTACTTTTTTGGCATTGCGGATTGTGCACACCCAAATGTTATTACACTTAAAAATTATTTAAAAGATACTCAAAACTTGTTGGAGTAGATTGATAAAATGTTCAAATGCTTTATATGTAACGAAAGGTCTTCTACATCAAAATTGTTAGTTGACCATTTGAAATCTTTCCATGTTTTTGCTGAGATAAAAAATTTTGTTTGCACTTTCTCTAAATGTGGTCAATGTTTTTCAAACGTGTATAGTTTTCAAAATCACCTACGTAGAGTTCATGCGTCGTTGCCAAGTACACCTGCTGTATCTTATCATGCACCTGTTTTTGTTAGGCCTAATATTACTAAAGGGCAGACTAATAAATTAAGTTCTAATTTTAATAATACAACTATTATTGAAACTAAAAAGTATTTTAGTATAGATACGCTCAATTATCGAAAGCAAATGTTTCAGTACGGTGAAACAGAAATTGGAAACATCTCTCCACCTATAAGTATAGGAAATTTGAAAACTTGTAACTTTCGAATGACAGCTAGAGAAATGATATGTTTTGTGCATCATTTTTCTTTGATAATTGGCGATCTAGTTTCTGAAGAAGATGAAGTGTGGAAATTTTTTTTGATACTACTTCAAATCATTGATATTCTTATTTTAAATGAAATCGATGATGTTTTGCTAAATAAATTGAAATTGCTAGTTAAAAGTCATAATTCTTTTTATATGTCGCTGTTTAAAAAAACACTTAAACCGAAATTTCATTTCCTTGTTCATTATTTCACTGCCATAAAAAAATGCGGCCCATTAAAAAATGTGTGGTGCATGAGATTTGAAGCTGTACACAAAATATTCAAAACGTACGCTAATTGAATTAATTGCCGTGTAAATGTTCCATGGAGTCTTGCGATTAAAGCCGCATTGAAATTTGCATATAGCTTGAGTAACGAACGTTTTTTTCAACCAGATTTAAATATAAGCGCTAATTCTGTATTACCTAGTACTTTAAGCTTTAAATACAATTCCGATTTTCAAAGAGAATATGAATTATCTAATTATCAATTTTATTCAAAAGTTACTTTTAAAGGATTTTTATTTAAAAGAGGGTTTTTTGTTATTGTAAAACAGGAGGCTATATACTTGTTTCAAATCGAAGATATTGTTGTAAGTTTGATGCAAAAACTTTTCTTTATTTGTTCACAGTGGGAAATTATAAATTTCAGTACACATATTCAGTCATACTTGGTAGGTGAAAAATCAGATAGTTATAGTTTTATAAGTGCAGACAAAATTAGCTCACCTCCTGTACATATTCATATTCTTCAAAACAATCAAAAAGCAATCCGTTTAAAAAGTATTTAAAACAATTTGATACAGCTTTTATGCAGAGCTTAGAAAAACTCAACAAATTTTTATAAAAATTGTGGACTTTTAAAACTTTCAAACTTTTTTGGGCATGCAGTTTTATAGCCTCTTAAATTTTAGTCTGATAAAGCGCAAGTTGTAAGCGGATAAAAAATCGCGTTGATTTTTAAAAACTTTTTCATTGTCAGTTTTTATAAATTGCACTTGTTGTATAAAAAAAACCGCAAAAGCCGTCAGCAATTTTTTAACCGCTTAAAACTTGCGCTTTATCATACTAAAATTTAACAGGCTACAAAACTACCCAAAAATGTTTGAAAGTTTTTTAAAAGTCCACAATTTTTATAAAAATTTGTTGAGTTTTTCTAAGCTCTGCATAAAAACTGAAAGTTTGATTTATATAGTTTTGGTTAAAGCATAAGCCATGTTTTCATAAAAAAGTAACAAAAAAAATTTAACTTTAAAAACCTTGCACATGTACAACAAAAATCACCATGGACTCAGTTTCGCACTATAGTGTATGTATGTATGTACATATGAAATTTTTGTGTATGAATTTTGTGTAATAAATAGATAAGTACTTAGTTTTTAAGTCAACAGTGTAAATATTTCAATTTTTTTAATAAAAATAAACTAAACAAATTGTTATTTATTTTGTAAAAGTAGGGACACAAGGTAACACGATGTCATATTAAAACAACATTAAAATATGGTTCTTTTAACATGAAGACGTAGTGTTATTTTAACAACAACTCCTGTTGATTTAACCAGTATTTTCATGTAGAATATCCTGTGAAACCAACCACATGCCTTGTTAAAATAAACCGATGTTTCAGGTTAAATTTACAGCACTTTCAATGTTAAATTAACAATTATCCAATGTTAAGTCAACAAGAGGGAAAAATGTTAAAAAATTTCCTTCATGTGAAAATAACATGACATATCGCGTTGAAAAATAATAACCACAAAATTGGTTAAAATTTGGTTGTTTTAACACGATTTTTTTCTGGGTGTAGAAAAGGCAAAAAAAGGCAAATATCTTAAAAGAGGCAAAAAAAGGCAACATCAAATGTGTATATATGGAATCAGAGAAAGCAAAATCGTGGACATTCTTAATCGAATATACTCTATCTCTTTAGCAGAAAAAAAGGCAATTTCCATAAAATCCGTTCCCTGGTAATAATAATTGTAATGTTGTAATGAGAATGATGGTGATAATGGTAATGGTAATGCCAATAGTAATGGAATGGTAGCGGTAGCGGTATCGTTCAAGATACATACATAAGTTCTCACGCTCCAAATAAGGCGCACACTTCAGAAACGGGACAATCAAATAACCATAGCCACACACTTACATCAAACAAACACCTGTCACTGTCAAAAGTGCTTTACCACTCGTCCGAATAAATACACATGCTTGAATATATGCATACATATGTATCTGCATACGCATACGGATTTGTATATACATACATATTACATATCGCTAGCTTAGAAAGAAAAGTTGCTAAGTCCCATTTTACAAATTTTACAGGAGAGGAAAAAATGTTCCTATAGCCATTTTCTTTAACTATTTCGCAAGACTTTGAATCAAACATTTTGCGCGTTTAAAGCAAAGCAAAACTCCATAAGAATCAGAAGGTTTCAATACTTATTAAAAGATGTCGTATTATGTTGGCCTTATCGGATTTGCGGTGCTTCTTTTGGACTTAGCAATTTTTCCGTTTATTGTTTATGAAGAGGAAAAAGTAAAACAAGTACCTTTATAATTTTCGAAACGATGCGTATTCAATTTCTCTAGGCTCCTACATCAAAATATGAGTTTTCGTAAAAAGTGGACTTAGCAACTTTTCACTCTAAGCTAGCGATATGTACATTAGGATGGTCCCAAAATGTATGAGGAAACAAAGTTTAATATGTTAAACTCTCGCCCCCTAGGATTTTTCAAAATGGAAAAAAGATTACTCGTATTTTTTTTAAGAAAAAATGTTATTTAGAACTGCCTCAAAACCCATGAAATTTTCCATGCACGTATTTTATATGGCAAATACACTTTGTCGTAGAAATGGTACAGAATGATTGAAAATCAATACTTTTCGATCAGAAAACTCTGTTTCTCTTTAGGAGACCTCCAAAGACAATTTGTTTATTTTATCATTTTTTAATACTACAAACTTTTTACGGGTCCCCCATTACACATTTTGGGGTTTTCGGGGGGAACTATAAGAAATAGTTAACATTACAAAATGGTAAAATCAGCAATTGGGCATTTGTTATTGGAAGTCTCCTGAAGAGATACAGAGTTTCTGGATCGAAAAATGTTGATTTTCAAGAATTCAATGTTATTTCTATGTAAAAAAAAATACCCCACATAAAATACTTGCAAAACTTTATGGGCGGAAACAGTTCTAATACCATTTTTTATAAAAAAATATGGGAATTCTTTTTTTTCATTTAGAAAAATCCTAGAATGCTTAACATTTTAATCTTTTTTTCCACCCTAATGTACATACAATACATACATACATTGTTTTGCCCTATTTCTATCTACCTCTCCAACCCTAAAAAAAGCCGCCGACGTATCAGCCGAGTGTCGGAAAAACATCAATTACCACAGTCGCTTTGTCGGTGAATCTTACCGCCAGTTCCATCCGGCGGAAAAGAACAAAAAAACATACATATGTACATATAAAACCACCAAGATAATTTCATCAAAGCCAAACCGCCCGACAAAAGTTTTTCCGTCGCTTTTGTTGCCGACGCCTTCAAACGAATTTGCCGATATGCGGAATAGGCGCACAGGAAGCAGAAAAGGCAATCAGCTCAGCTCGACTTCGCACAGCCACTCAGGCTTAGGGGATGTTAGGAAAAGTTGCTAAGTGGGTTAGTGTGTTACAAGGAAAATATGATAATGCAATGTGTGCCAATGCGAATGCCAGCACGTGTGAGGAAAACTATGGCATGACGACTTTGATCACAAAGCAGACGTTGGCAAACAAAAAGCGAGAAAAACAGACGCCCCGACTGGCTGGCTGTGTGTGACAATGGTGGTGGCAGGCAGCTGGCAATGGGGTGGTTTTCCCAAATTGGGCTACTCATATGAGCAGGGCAATACCGAAACATTGAAGTCGCATGCAATACTTAATTGGTGTTTACCACACAGTAGTACTAAGTATTATGTCATCTCGTCAGGCAAATCTTTTGAATGCATTTTAGAATTTATCCAACAACCAGCGATGGGAGCTGTGCGCCTATTCCCCATATCGGCAAATTCTTTTGAAGGCGGCAGCCACAAAAGCGTTAGCTAAACTCATAATTAATTGTCGGTAGTCGGTGGGCTTTGATGAAATTATGCACACCCTTCTTAATGCGGCAGAAGCAGTAATGACCTCGCAAGTGGCTGATAAGAAAACAAGAGTAAGGGCGCACAAAGTAACAGATGCTGCTGGCATTGCCAATGAAAAAGGGACTTAGCTGAGAGTTCTGTTAGTTTGATTGATTAGTGTGAGTGTCCATGGCTGTAGAACCAGGGTTCGGAAATATTCATATATGAATCTTCGCGAACATACATTTATGATTTTATACGCGAAGGTGAACGATTCAAATATTCTGTATTGATTCTCCTTCGCGAACGTGAAGCATAAAAC
>NW_023458560.1:71303273-71306681 GCF_013731165.1 Rhagoletis pomonella
CGCAATGCGTAAATTTGAATCGACCAGGCGCTCCGCTGCCCTATGACCACTCAAGAGTCGTGCTCAACCATTTGGCCAACGCCGAAGGTTTGGATTACATCAATGCATCGACAATTGTAAGTTTTATATTCTAAATATTGATCGTTTAAAGTCGAGTTGGTAAATAAGAAGATTGATTTGGAGCTATTATCTTGATTATCCAGGCAATATATGATTCTTGAATGAAAAATTTGGAAATACAGATAGCTATTAAAAAGGTTTTTAAGACAAAATCTCTCTGGTTAGATTGTTCTTAGCATAGATGGAATCTTATTTCAGATGAGGTTAGAATAAGGGAGCAGGCCGCCGTACTGATAATACGTTTTGCTAAATCGCGATTTAATTACTTTCTACTTCGGTACTAAATATCATCACTAGTTAGGTCCTGGGCTTGTGCTCAGGCGACGCTTATACCAACTTCGGTAGACTAAGCCCTGTTCGGTAAGTCAAATTATCGTTTTAATCAAAACTCTCCAAAACGAAACCCCAACGTATCAAAGAGTATCAACAAATTACAAATAAAAGTAAGCTTTCACTCAATGAGCTTCCATACATACATACATGCCATATAGTGGCGATTTTCACTAAAAATTTTAAGTTTTTACACGGTCTTCAGAACATAACCAGTCACAGCAGAGCCGTTGCTTATCAGCTCGAACTTTCACACGGGTGAAAGCTTTGACATGCATTAAAGAGCTTTCAATCAGGATTTTTACATTTGAAATGCTTGGAAGGTTTTCTTATGCTACGCTATCCACTAAGAAGATTTAGCTTTCAGTCAGAATTGTTAACATTCACTCCAAAGTGTCAACTTTCGCCCAAAAATGTAAGCTTTCGCACATTTTTTTATTAATTTTTGCTTGTGAGGGTAAGATTTCACTCAATATTCAAATAAGCTTTCATCAAAATTTTTAAACTTTCACATATATTTTAAAGATTTCACTCAAAATTTTTAACTTCCATACTTCAATATTGAGGTTGCAGTTTAAGTTTATAATTGTGAACCCTCACATGACATAGAGTGACGATTTCCACTCAAAATGGGGTGCTTTTACGCAGACTTAGGAGCTTTCACAGTCACTTTAGAGCAATTACTTATGAGCACGAACTTCCACACAACTGTGGCGAGATTTCACACAATATTTAAGTGAGCTTTCATTCAAATGTTTAAGCTTTCACATATATTTTAAAGATTTCCGTTAAGAATTGTAAACTTCAAGACTTTAATGCAAAGGTTTTAGTTTGCGTTTATAATTTTTGTGAGCTTCCACATGATAAGCACAAGCCCTCCGAATTCTGTATTCGTACATCATTCGCCATATGTTTATCACACTTACAGTTACTTGCAAATTGTTATTGTTCATAAATTGATAGTTTACCATCGATACTTCTTCTTATACTCTCTCCCTCTCTTCAATTTCAGACCGACCATGATCCACGCGCACCGGCCTACGTTGCCGCACAAGGCCCCTTACCAACAACTCTGGCACACTTTTGGCAAATGATTTGGGAACAAGGCGCTGTGGTGATTGTATCATTGTGTCGCCTACAAGAGAATGGTGAGATCGCATGCGCACGCTATTGGCCGGAAGAGGGCGCTGAGGTTTATCATATCTATGAGGTGAGTGCATGGCGAGAATACATTAAAGATAAAGTAGAGCTCTTTTGATATTTGTATTATTTGCATATTTTAGGTTCACTTGGTGAGCGAACACATCTGGTGTGATGACTACCTAGTGCGCTCCTTCTATTTGAAAAATTTGCGCACAAGCGAAACCCGTACAGTGACACAGTTCCACTTCCTCTCTTGGCCGCAAGGTGGCGTGCCGACGCAAGCTAAAGCGCTGTTGGACTTCCGAAGGTAAGAGCAGGATGAATGTAACGAAATATTCGTGAGCAGAAGCAAAAGAAAAAGAAAGAGTCAAGGAAGAAAAAGTTAAGAATTAGATAATCAAAATCGATGAAGTTATACAAAAGAAAGAAACGAGGGATGAGAAATTGAAATAGAAGCAGAGATAGAGCTACGATGAGGATGAAAATTAAAATGATGATGATACTGAGAGTATTTAGGAGTGGGAGTGGGAATTAGAATGAGAAAAATAATAAGAATGATAATGAAAATGAAAATGAGAAGGAGAGATGAGAATAGGAGTAGGAATGATCTGAGAATGGGAATGAGAAAAACAATGCGGAGAGAAATGAGGATAGAAATGAACAAACGGAATGACAATGGGAATGGGAATAAGATGGAGAATGAGAATAAAAATTAGGATAGGACAGAGGAATTGATGAAAATGGGAACGAGAATCAGAATGAAAGTAAGATGATAACAGGAAAGAGAATGGGGAAAAAAATTAGGACAAAAATGAAAATGGAAACGAGAATGGCAATCAGATTGAGAAAGGAGATAAGAAAAAATCAAAATTAAAATAGAAATAGGAATGAGAGTGGGAATGAAATGAGGTATAAAAGTACGTCAAAATAAAAGTAAAATGTTGAGAAAAAAAGAATGTGGTGAACGGCGGAATAATAATAATAAAATACAGCGAAATATGAAGAATTTTCTAATATATTTTCCCTTATCCATCGCCTAATTTCAGAAAAGTGAACAAGTCCTATCGCGGCCGCTCCTGTCCGATTGTGGTGCACGGCAGCGCTGGTGCTGGTCGCACTGGCGCCTACATCCTGCTCGATCTCGTGCTGGGACGCATGAATAAGGGGGCGCGCGAGATCGATATCGCAGCCACGCTGGAACATTTGCGCGATCAACGCGCTGGACTCGTCGCTACGCGGCAACAATTCGAATTCGTACTGATGGCGGTGGCAGAAGAAGTGCATGCAATTTTGAAGGCGCTACCAGCAAATCAATCGAATGAGAAACGCGAATTGGAAGCAAAAGAAACAACTGGCACTTTGAAAGAGGAGGAAGCGGATAGTGAAGAAGCAGTGGTGGCCACAACATCCAAGTCGACGGCGAAATCAACTACGACGCCAGCAGCGGCGCCGGCAACAAAAGAAAAGGAAGAACAGCATCAGCAACAGCAGCAGAAGAATGGCGACAAAGAGCGTGACAAGAGCGGAGGAGGAGGCAAGTCGTCGTCGAAGACGGCCACATCAGCAGCGACGCCAACGAAGAGTGCAGCGGCGGTTAAGAAAAAGTAAACGAAAATGGTGGCGATGGCGCCGGCGGCGGTGTAGTGAACGCGCGGTTACAGCAAGCGCGGCAGTGCGGTTGATTTTTGTGTTTTAATATATATATTTTTTTTGTAGTTTTTAAGAGTTTTTTTTTGTTTTTGACAAACATAACCTAAACTTTTTTTAGTAAGTATAAAGAACAAATATTATTTCAAGGCGCGTAGTAAGCTGGCG
>NW_023458560.1:71306781-71311039 GCF_013731165.1 Rhagoletis pomonella
AAATTGCCATTAAAATTTTGCTATGCATATAGTTTACAAAAGCAGGGTGATGCAATACAAATGTTACGTTTTTTAATTGAATTGTAAATTTTATGCTACTTTTTAAACATTGATTTTCAAAAAAAAATATATATATTTATTTTCATGTTTTTCTTAAAGTTACAAGTAGTTATTATAACAAAAAAAAAAAAAAAATATTTGCTTGCTTCTTGCCTACCAAATTTAGCCCGTTTCGAACACGCCAGCTTACTACGCGCCTTGAAATAATATTTGTTCTTTATACTTATATACTTTTATGCACATAGATGCACTTTTGTATGTACGAATTCAATGAATTGATTTTTTTTTCGATCTGAAATTTCTTAATGTTTGAAAAATTACTGCCGTGTTTTCAAATTTATTGGCTGTTCTTTATCGGCGTTGGTTTCCGCTTTTTTGTGCTGTGGAAATGTGTTAATATTATGTATATGCATGCAAATATTTTTTTATATTTTTCTTGTTGTTGTTTGCAATGAAATGCGCAATGTTCTTCTTTTTTGTTGCTGTTGTTGTCTTAGTCGCACTTAATTACATTTTGATTTTGAAAATAGTATCCGATTTTGTGTTTCTCCAACTGAATTGAACTGTCAAATGCCAATTAAATACACTTCCTATATTTTTTTTATTTTTTTTTGGAAATTTCGGAAATTTTTCTTCGTACTTTTTGCGCTGCAGTCTTTTAAACTGCCTTAGCATGAAGCGACTTTTTTGTTGTAATTTGTACTGTTTTCATATTTTTATTCAATTCTATTTGTCTGCCTTTTTCGATTTTAATGGTCTTTAATGTTTTATTCGACGTTTAGAACCCCTTCTGGATCCTCTTAGTTTTAGGTTAGTGCGCTTGTGTTTTGGAAACGTGTTTCTGTGGATCTTCTGTCAACAAGATGATGACATCTTTTTTCTTTATGAAATAAGTGTGAAAAGACATTTTGCGCGACAGAAGCGTTTTAAGCGTGCGATGTGTATGAGGTGTTTTTACAGTTTTTGTACCATTCTTTATGTGACTGAGTGTGTTCTGTGGAAGCATGAGATGATATATTTCAGTGTACGATAGTTTTTTAAAATAAATATTTATTGTTATTAAAAAGTTGGAAATCAAATAAAAAATCCTCGAAATAAAATCAGAACTCATAATTGAGGCCGCTTACTCAAACATGGGTTTAATAGGCCCGCTAAAAGAATATATATTTTCACAATGTATGCGACGACTAAAAGTCTGAATTGAAAGCTCTCATGTGCTCGTGAAACCTCACATCAGCAACATTGAGAGCAAAAAATTAAGTCAAAGCTCTCATTTACATGTGAAAGCTCACATCGGCAAATTGTGCGAAAGCTCACTTTCGAGTGTAAACAAGCCCTAGATGTGTGTGCAAGCTTTCCGTTTTAGCCTATATTGTGTGAAAGTTCACAATTCCGAGTAAAAACTCAAAGTAATAAGTCATAACTTAAGTCGAGGATTGTTTACGGATGAAAATTAAAAATTTTTTTGTTGATATTCGTAGTAGTGAGATCTCAAATATTTAATACATTTTACTAGAATGCTTGCCAATTCTGGCTGCTGGCCTGAAAGTAAACTGTTCTCGAGAAACTTGTATGCATATTTTTATTTCTCAAATGGTTTGAAATGTGTTCTTTTATTTTCTTGTGCGTGACTGTTGTTTGTCTTAAAAAAAAATATATATGTGCGCTTTAAGACTTTTTAACTGTTCTTAATCTCACATGAATAGACTTGTCTTTGAATAGTTGTTTATGGTGCTTTTTCTGTTTCTTACTATTTGGTCTGTCTCTTACCTTTTATGTCGGTTTTCGTTTTTCACCGTTATTCACCGTTTTTCTATCACCTTCTCTGTTTTCTATCCCTTTTAAGTATTTGAACTAGAAACTTTGTGCGCGTCTTTAAAACTTCTTTAAAAATTGTGCGCTTTGGAAAAACGTTTGAAAGCTCGGTGAAAGCTTTCAAAGCACGAAATCAACAACATCGCCTTTTATTGGTTACCATAACTAGCAAGCTGTTAAGCAGCCACTTTTTAGCTGTAACTCTTTTCTGTAGACATCAGTTGGTCATACCGCAGTACTAATTATGGCAACCATTAACTGGTTATTATAACCATGTTTACTTTTACCGGTTAAGTAAACTGGTTATCTTAGCCAGCGCTCTTTTTTTTACTGATTTTTATATATTGTTGAATATTTTAAGATGTTTGTTGATTATATCTAAAATTTTCAAATAAATTATTTTTCTTATATATTATTAAACTGCAAAAAATTCGCATTCAAATTTCTCAAATTTTTTTCGCCTGCAATTTTTTTATTTTTTAACATTTAAAAAATTTTTTTTTTTAATTCTTCCTTTCAGGTTTATTTGAATTTTCTTTTAACTTATGAAAGCCTGTGCTGTTTTATTATACATATATATATTTTTTTCATTCAAAATAACAAATTTGCAAAATTCTACAATTTTTAGCAGCCCCCGAAGATAAGTTAAGTAAAATTGTATAATTTCGAAATTTTGCAAATAATGAGATTTTGAAATGTGCAACAAAGCGTTGGAAAATTTAGCTTTTGAATTATGACTAAGAAGTAAATTGTGTATGTATTGGGCGTTAGTATATGTGTACCTACACATGTATGTATATGTGTAAAGCATTATATAAACTTATGAGCCATAAGTGTGCAAATATATGCTAAATGATGGATGAATAAAAGATTCGGGTGATTTGCGCTTATTAGCGAAAGCTCACACTTAGTAATGGTAAGCTAAAAGCTATGTATTGAACATCGCTATTTCGATTGAAGGATCTCAATTGTTGGTGAAATCTTAAATATTTAAGTGAAAGCTTTGAAGTGTTTGTAAAAGCTTACAATTTTGGTAAAGCTTACTCAAATGAAAGCTCCCACTTGCATATGAATCTTAACATCGGTGTTCGTGTTAAAGCTTCCGCTACAGTTAAAATCTGTCATTTCATGGCATGTGAAAGCTCACAACTTATACTGAAAGCGCACTCTTCTAAACAGAGGCTTGCAAATGTATGTTAGCATGCGAAATTTACATTTACAATTTTTAGTGAAAGCTTCCACTTGCATATAAAATTTCACAACGAGGATTGTGTGGTGAAAGCTCACCCTCATAAGTGAAAGCTCTATTAGGAGTGCAGAAGCTGGGAAATTTATGTGAAAGCTCTTAAGTTTTAGGTAAACCTCGCCACTTTATGTAATGTGAAAGCATACAATTTCAAGTGAAAGCTCACTAATCTAAGTGACAACCTGCAAAAGCGCGTGAAACCTTCCTAAGCATATGAATAGTATGTTTCGCGCATTTAGTGTAAGCTGTGTTTTCGCCTACAAAAACTTTTACTTTGTGCTTTGTGATGTAATTTATCAATTAGTTTATTTCGCGCTAATAAGCTTTGTTGTCACAACAATATTTAAGTAGTTATGCAGGTAAAATATGTACATATATACACACACGACTAGTTAAAGTAGAAATGTATTTCGAATGATTTTTAATCTTGGTTTGGCTTAGTTTTATATATATTAATTTTCGCTTTAGCTTGGAATGCATCTGATGTGGTAAATTCATAATATACATAGTACATAATACAAGATTATTTTCAAAATGTAAATATATGTATACATATAGGTATAAGTGGATATAGTATTTAAATGTACATAATTACTTCGCTTGTTTCTTGTATGTATGTAAATATGCTGGTATGTTTGATAGTAGTTAATAATAATACATTGTAAATAGATATATGACTTTGCACATAGATTTTTCGAAGTTAACGTTTTTTTTGTTTGTTAATATTTATGTATGTATTAATAAGGTACACATTACACTGATATATGTATGTATGACACTCGTATATGGTATATGTGTGTATATATTTTTGTGGGTTTTCTGCTTGTTTGGTATGACATTGAAACATATAAATATTTGTATGTAAATTTGTGTGTGTGTATGATATTTTAAAATATTTTGCACATCACGTTACAAGTTGCAAGAATTTAAAACTAACACAAATAGTTGCTGTAGGAACATTCAGAAAAAATGGTTATTTGTAAAAATTTTGATTAAAACCTTTTAATTGATTCTTCTGTTTGTAAGAAGTGTTAGGTGGAGGATGGCTGTGGTAGTTGAATTTGTGAGTGTTTTTTTTTAGAGGGAATGCATTGAGCTTTAGCTGCTAAATTTGCTGTTGAACTCGTGTAAATAAAA
>NW_023458560.1:71311139-71314998 GCF_013731165.1 Rhagoletis pomonella
TTGAAGTTATTTTTTCGCCACTTCCGCGATAATAAATGCTAGCAGGGGTCTAATATGAACCACACACACTAACAAAACGAAAAAAACTGGCGTGCGCCAAATATATCCACTTCGCTCCGATCTATTTCGGGCAAAAATCAACCAGCTGGTGTCGACTGACTGGCTACGTACCTATGTATGTAGATATATACACTCACGTATTAGCCTCTTGCCGCAAAGTGTCTCTTCGGGCTAGTGGCGGACAAGCATTTGCAACAACAATATGATTGGCAACATTAAAAGATTCACGAAAACAGCATCAGCAACCATAACAACAGCAACAGAAACAAGCGGACGTTATTGGCGCATGCTGGGCCAGCAGCCACCAGCCACTAACTATTCTTCAGCCAGCTGGCTAGCGACGCCACCAATGCGATAGGCAGTCAACCATCCAAGCAGCATGCCAGCCTGCCAGCCAGCCAGCTAAACAACCAGTTCATCAGTTGGTTAGCCATTTGAGGAGCATAGTTAGAAAAAAATTAGATGAAAAAAAAGAAAACTTTGCGATTGTGCAGATATACTGCACTGGCGTACATAAATTGTTACATACTCGCGTATCTGTGCATAGCCATTCGAGCCAAATAAGAAAAATGAACCTGCCATGCAACCAAATGTGGCTATTGCCTGGTGGTGGCATCGCTCTGGCGACTGCAGCAATTTGCTTGCTATTGGCAAAATCGCGTTGCTGATTTTCAAGAATTTTCACAGATGCCACCGAAAGCTTGAGTAGGCGCCCACTCGCTGGTTGGTTGCTATGATCTAAAAAGTAAATGTATAAAAATGTAGGATTTAGTAACTGCGATACCTGTGCAGCAGTGTGGAGGGAAGGATATGAAGGTCTAGAAGTACGGTTTAGTAAAGACATGCAATGTAACTGCGTGTACCTTGGAACAAGAATCTTTCACAGAGCCAAAACTATAAAGACTCCTACTAGTTCCTGCTAAATTTTTTATTATAAATTTTAAATTTTGTGAGTGGCTATGTGGGTATGTTTGTTGCACTTTCATTAGGATTGTTGATATTAGATATATCGATCCCGGGGAATCCTCGCTTAAAGGGCCTTAATTTAGAGATTCGGCAACTGGTAAATCAGCCTAAGCGGAAAAGTTGGGAGGAGCATTTGAAGACTTGCAACTTAGCCTCTGAGTAAGGAAGTTCTGGTCAACCGTGAGTTATGTTACTAACCCGACGAGACGCGACGACAGAGTGGAAATTTCAATCAATGGTAGCGCCTCGTCGGACCCAAAAAAAACGCGTAAGCTATTTTAGCCTGCAATTCACATTGCATCTTTCGGTAGATAAGGCCAAACGTCGAGTGACCAATATGTTGCACAAACTGCCAAAACAGTGCACTTTCATCAGCGATGAAGTCATGTTGGCCATTGGGAAGGCGGAAGCCTCCACAGCCGTTTGAACCGAATTGGACGGAATTTGCATAGTGATGCTGAAACATTTGTGGCCCGCGGGAATAGCATATCTCACCAAGATCCTCAACTAGTCAATGGACACTCGCATCATTCCCGATGTGGGGAAAATGGGGAGTTTGGTTCCACTGCTGAAACCGGGAAACCAGCCAACAAAGCGGAATCGTATCGGCCGATAATGCTCCTTTATCCCGTCGCGAAGACTCGGACTTATCAAAGGCGTTTGACACCGTTTGTCATTCCATGCTGCTAGAAGGCATTGAGACTTCTTCTGTTCCACAAAGTCAGACGCTGGTCGGGGAATTATATGAGTGGTCGTGGGTCGTCAGTAATCATTCGAGTTCAAACCTCAAAACCTAAAAGAATTATCAAGAGGTGTGCCAGGCTGTACCTTCTGATATCGACTGAGTACCCCCTGCAAAGCGTGGCCGAAATACTTCTCATAAGGGAGCATAACAAAATGCTAAGCAAGCAGTTGCTGGTGGAATGTCACAGACGTGAACCCTTAACAGACCCCCTTTGCTCGAGGAGAAACCTACGCCCAGCCACATCAGATGGCACGTATTCTAATACGTGGACGCGGTCCTCACGTGCATTGACCAACCAACCACATTCATAGGGATTCGGTAACCACCTACCACGACTACGGTGCTGTGAATGCCGTGATCGGAGCCCAATCACCACCCGTAGCAAACACGGAATTTCAACTTCGAGGGAGAGCCGCGTTACTCTGGCCCAACTACGGTCTGGATATTGCAGCCGTCTCAACAGATACCTGTCCAAACTCGTTCCCAATATACGTAATGAGTGTCCGGCATGTGGAGACTGCCCGCACGATCCCAACCACCTCTTCACATGGCAGCTCAATTCCACTTAACTAAAACCCTCTTCCTTTGGTCCCACCCCCTCGAAACAGCCCGTTTCTTGGGCCTACCGTTCGCTGAGCTTGACGGCAACGATTGATGGATAATGTATGGCTTTCGTTCGTATTTTTTAGTTCTGTCAACTTTTGTCATCTTCATCAGCAGGCTCGAAGTGCTTTATGTATAAGAGTCGTCTCACTGAAGGATCTTGCGAAAAGCTGGTTGGTCTCATGACTGTCTTGCTCGAATGCTATGCCTGTGTTTGCTGCTTCGAAATGGAAAAAAAAACAGCTATACCAGATCTTATCTGTGCCAAAGTGCATCTGATCTTCATCAATATGATTTTGATAGCGATGGATGGCCACCGTGCGGGATATTGCCCCTAAGAAGCAGTTCTCGAGTCACGTTGAGGCTTGGACAGGCATCCTTTGAATATGTGGTGAAAAGTGTGCCGAAACTTTGCCGTAAAAATCTAAAAGCAGTATTTAACAAGGCGGCTGGAAACCATATCAATCCCGCCTCGCTCAACAGAAGGTAAGTTGGTGGGTAGCAAGCACCTCAAGAATCTCGTCAACTTGTAGCGCTCGCACAAGGCCGGGAACTGGATCTAGTAATTTGTTCTAAACTGCAAGTTTATTTTCAGCAACAATCCAACGTTTCGTAAAGAGTTTGATAAGATATGTGCTGGCATTGGGAGAGGCCTGATTAAAATTTTATCTTATTACATTAAATGATTGTATATATGTATATATATCCATAGAGTTCCCGGAAACGGCTCTAAGGATTTGGATGAAATTTTGTACACAGATAATGTTTTAGATTTTCAGGTTCTCTGAATAGGCAATATCTGCGCAAAGAGTCGTATAAGGTTGCCACCTATTCGAAAATAGTTACAAATTAATTAAAACATCATAATATGGGTACAAAAGGGAAGGTATTTTAAAGATCTCTAATTCAAAAATATTTTTAATAAGGTCACCTATTTTGAATCGCATAAATATTTATTTAATTTTTTGTTTAGAAAAAAAAGGTAAAATATTAATGTTCATGGGTACCAAGAGAAGGTTCTTGAACAATGCTTTCCCCATACACAAATTGATATGTCTTAGGATAATACGTCCCCTTAGTATTAAAATAGCCTATAAATTTTTTGATGTTTTGAGAAAATAAATTTCAAACTTTTTGTCGAAAGTAGCTCTCACTCAAATCTCGTTATGTCTGTAAATATTTATTATTTTCGACGGTTTTTTTTACGACTGTATAAAAATGAGTCTATTTTGTTTACTGACCAATTTTTATTATTATAATCATCCTTTTAATGAACAAAAAAGAGGTGTAAACTGCAGATACATCAGATAGGCTATTTTATTTTGTAATGTTTTCTATCAAGTTTCTGATACGTTCTTTTATTTTGTATGGTATACATTATTTTATTCAAGAAATACACCAGAATAATAAGTAAATTTAATATGAATTTTTATTACTACCCTGCTAGCATTTATTATCGCGGAAGTGGCGAAAAAATAACTTCAA
>NW_023458560.1:71315098-71318061 GCF_013731165.1 Rhagoletis pomonella
GAAATATGTAAAACGACCTCATAACTATGCAACAGCACGAAGCTTTCAACCAGAGAGGCAAACAAATTTAGATGAACCGACCAACGCAGCAGGTGGCAAAAGGACAGCGGAGGTCAACGATTGTCGTCGCAAACATGCTAATGGCGTTTTATGGTACCACCGGAATTTTTCATGCGTGAATGTGTGCAAGTAGAAGAAGTATGTGCCTGTGTGTGTGTGTTAGAGTTTTCCACAAAGGTGCAGCATGCTGACGCCAAACCAAAGTGAAATGAAGTGAAAAAAGTGCGGAAAAGCGAATGGCAAAATCTGAAATGAGTCAATTTATGTTGCTCATTTGAATGCTGAACGCTGCAAAGTGAGTAGAGGTGGTGGGGGTTGGAAATTTTCATTCTACTCTGCCATTGAAGAATGTGAAATCCGGCTGCATCAATTCCACAGCGTTTGCCACATTTTTCTCAGCTTTCAATAGAGAGCTTTGCATTTTTAGTTTGTTTGCTATGTTGCTGTCGCTGATTTTGCCTGTGGCACTGCTCGCTCAACTCAGTACGATGTGTCAATATTAGTCTGTGCCAATGCATTAATTCTCGGCATGAACATTGCGCATTGGCAGTGAAAACAACAGTTGACGAGGAGGACGACGACGCTGTTGCATTAACTCACTAACCCACTTTGTGGTTATAGAAATGCGATTGAAATGCATTTCCTGTTATATTGCACCTTGCCATATCCTGCTAAGCACAGCGCTAACACGTTTCTAATTAAATTATTTATTGTCATTTCCGATTTGCTTTTATGTAATTGGTTTGGAAAATGAAAAATTACTCATAAGCTTTAAGCAAATAATTTCTAGTTTTTCAAGCCAACTTTTCTGTTGTTTCTCTGAATTTATTTTATTTTATGCTGCTTTCTTTTATGACTGATAGTTTAATAAAAAAAGACGTGGAGAGAGAGAGAAAAAGATTATAAAAAGGAAAAGTACGGTGAGTTATATGAATCTGAAGAATCGAGTGATCGAGCATTTATTCAGTAAGCCGATAGAATCAAGGCTTTTGGTTTGGAAACTACGAGGAAGGGTTTGAAGTGAATCTACGCTGTGAATCTGATTCGTGAATTCCAGCAACATTCCCCTAAATTTAGAGATGCTCACTATTACTCAATAAAAGCCCATTGGCTAGAAATAGCAAACCTGCAAGTATATTTTAGCCATGAAAAGGGCTTCTCACAAAAACCAATCATCCGTCCGAAGGTAGAATAAAACTGCCTTTTTTGTGACGACTTCAAGGCGGATGCCGCCAATTGGAGGAGGAACTCGGCCAAACACTTACAAGCGCTAACCAGGCGAATTTATATATATAATAAAATTGTAACAGGCCGATACCTGTACAATATAGGCATTAAACGAAAATTAATATTGAAGGGGTGGGTGGTGTCTTTATTAGAGCAACAGAAGCCAAATCAAAATTTTATAGAATTTTTTTCACTCGGAAACTGATGCAAGGAATTAAATGTAGTTTTTACCGATGTATGGCTAGGGTCCTAATTTAAAATAATAAAAAAATTAGAGTTGCCACCTTGTTAAAAATTAAAAAAAAAATTTTAGTAAATTGATGGGATAATAATATGTACTGAAACACGGCTGTCAAAAGAAAGAAATATTTTTGTAGAAGGTTGCCACCTGATTGTAAATTTTAATTTATTTAACTGATAAGAAAAATTAAATATTGCAATAAGGTTATCAAACTAGAAAGGTTTAGGAAAATTTACTGCCGAAAATATTTCTGAGGAGGGTTGCCACCGGTTGGAAAATGTTTATTCAATTAAATGTATAAAATAAAAGAAATATTACAATACGGGTATCAACTATAAAAAAGTTTACTGTAGAAAATATTTTTGAATCGGGTTGCCACCTGTTTGAAAAATTTAATTCAGTTAAATTAATAAGATATTGATTTAATAAACCTTTGAAGAAAGTGCGCGATATTTTGACTCGAGTTACAAGATTACAAATTAAATTTCCAGCAGAAAGTCGATACTTTACCTACTTTCTAGAAAGTGCCTTCGAAAATATATTAACTAACACCCAAATTCATAAAAAATAAAGAGTGCTTCATAAATCGAAATTTTTTTGAAAATCTTACTTCATAAACCACTTTAAATCTATTTTATTTTTTATGAATGAGGCGATAAGAGTCCATGGTGCAGCTGGTCTGCATCGCGACTGTATTTGGCGAAGAAAAATATGCTACTTGCCAAAAAAAAATATTATTTTAATCAAAAATTTACTGTATGGCCTACAGAAGAACGTACAAAAATTTAAAAATAAACAACTTCAATCAAAGAGTTATATAAGAAGACACAAAAAATATATGTATGATTAGATAGACATTTGCTTCTTAACCGTTTAGTATTCAGATCAATTCAAAATATCTTAAAATTTCGATTAAGCCTTATAACAAACTCATCTTTAACGATCGGTTTTCAGATCCCAGTAAAATCTTTCGCTTAAGATTTTTAACCCTTTAACAGCCATTTTCTTAATTAAATAAAAATACTCGCTAATTTTACTTACATTAAACTAAAAACTTTATCCTAAAGGTTATCATTTAATCACGACTTATATGGAAGCACACAGAGCAAAAGCTCTACGTAGTCGTCATTGGTTTAACATCCGCTTTAAGAGCTTTTCGGTACGAATTGCAATAAATACTTATTTTTTAATGAAAGCAACATTCTTCGATGCGGGTATTACTCTGCACTTCCTTATTAATTTGGCCACCGACATTATTAAGTTTTTGAAGTCCCACTCACCTAGTACAACAGAAACATTTTTCGCTCGAAATCTGCTCTAATTAAATAGATCACACAATAACTAGATAATATCTACTAACAGAATAAAAAACATTTCCTTGCAAAATGAAAAAATTAGCTACGTTTACAGTTTCGATTTCCGCTTATTGCAAAAT
>NW_023458560.1:71318161-71322536 GCF_013731165.1 Rhagoletis pomonella
ATTTTGCAATAAGCGGAAATCGAAACTGTAAACGTAGCTAATTTTTTTTATTTTTCAAGAAATTGTTTTTTATTGTGTTAGTAGATATTATCCTGTTATTGTGTGATCTATTTAATTAGAGCAGATTTCTCGTGAAAAATGTTTCTGTTGTACTAGGTGAGTGGAACTTCGAAAACTTAATAATGTTGGTGGCCAAATTAATAAGGAAGTGCAGAGTAGTACTCGCATCGAAGAATGTTGCTTTAATTAAAAAAAAATAAGTATCTATTGCAATTCCCACCGAAAAGCTCTTAAAGCGGAAGCTAAATCAATGACGACTACGGAGAGCTTTTGCTCTGTGTGCTTCCACATAAGTCGTGATTAAATGATAACCCTTAGGATAAAGTTCTTAGTTTAATGTAAGTAAAATTAGCGAGCATTTTTATTTAATTAAGAAAATGGCTGTTAAAGGGTTAAATTATTCTTAAAAATTTCATGCGAAAGATTTTTCTGGGATCTGAAAAACCGATCGTTAAAGGTGAGTTTGTTATAAGGCTTAATCGAAATTTTAAAATATTTTGAATTGATCGGAATACTAAACGGTTAGGAAGCAAATGTCTATCTAAAAATACATATATTTTTTGTGTATATAACTCTTTGATTGAAGATGTTTATTTTTAAATTTTCATATGTTCTTCTGTAGGCCATACAGTGAATTTTTGATTAAAATAATAATTTTTTTTGGCACGTAGCAAATTTTTCTTCGCCAAATGCAGTCGCAACGCAGGCAGCTGCGACATGGACTCTTATCGCCTCATTCATAAAAAATGAAATAGATTTAAAGTGGTTTATGAAGTAAGATTTTCAAAAAAAATTTTCGATTTATGAAGCACTCTTTATTTTTTATAAATTTGGGTGTTAATTAATATATTTTCGAAGGCACATTTCTAGAAAGTAGGTAAAGTATCAACTTTCTCGTGGAAATTTAATTTGTAAGCTTGTAACTCGAGTCAAAATATCGCGCACTTTCCTTAAAAGTTTATGAAATCAATATCTTATTTATTTAACTGAATTAAATTTTTCATTTCATTTATTTTTACATTTAATTAAATGAACATTTTCCAACCGGTGGCAACCCTCCTCAGAAATATTTTCGGCAGTAAATTTTCCCAAACCTTGTTAGTTTGATAACCTTATTGCAATATTAAATTAAATTAAATTAAATTAAATTAAAATTTCCAATCAGGTGGCAACCTTCTACAAAAATATTTCTTTCTTTTGACAGCGGTGTTGCAATATTTGCTCTCTAATTATACCTTTCATGAGCATGAAATGGTATTATAACTTTGGTCCGATGTTTGTAAGTACCAGAACAAAAAGAGATAGACCCATGAAAATGTATACTTATATGATCAGAACGTCGAGCTGAGTTGATTTAGCCATGTCCGTCTGTCCGTCTGTCCGTCTGTCCGTCTGTCCGTCTGTCCGTCTGTCTGTCTGTTTGTATGCAATCTAGTCTCTCAGTTTTCGAGATATCCGGATCAAATTTGGTAGGTGGGTGTATTTTTATAATGTATTAATCATTTGTCGGAACCGGAAGAATCGGACCACTATAACATATAGCTCCCATACAACTGATTGTTCAGATATGAGATTTTTCATTATAACTTCTCCATTTATGCAGCTACGAACATGAAATTTTGCAATACTTGCACCCATTATCAACAGAATACTTACAGTGAAAATTACAAAGATCGGGTCACTATAACCTATAGCTCCCATACAACTGATTGTTCAGATATAAAATTTTGCGTTATAACTCCTCCATTTATATAGCTAGGAACATGAAATTCCGCGCTGTTTTCAATAATTATCAACAGAAAACTTACAGGGAAAATTAAAAAGATCGGGTAACTATAACCTATAGCTCCCATACAACTGGTTGTTCAGATATGAGATTTTTCGTTATAATTCATCCATTTCTGTAGCTAGGACCATGAAATTTCGCGCTGTTTTCACTCATTATCAACAGAAGACTTACAGCGAAAATAACAAAGATCGGGTCACTATAACCTGCAGCCCCCATACAAGTGATTGTTCAGATATGAGGTCTTTTATCATAACTCCTCCATTTATGCAGCTAGGAACGTGAAATTTCTCACCATTTTCACTCATTATTAACAGAATACTTACAGCGGAAATAACAAGGATCGGATGACTACAACATATATCTTCCATACATCTGATTGTTCAGATATGGGATTTTACTGTAAAACTCCTTTATTTGAACAGCTAAAACCGATAAATTTCGTAAGATATTTTATAAATAATAATACAAAGTCTACTGAGAAAATTGTCAAAATCTATGCTTTATAAGCTTTATCTCCTATAGCACTGATTGTTAAGATACCAGTTTTTGCCATATATCTCCTTTATGTACGAAACTAAACCCAATAAATTGTGTTACCGGTTTACATACCGATCACATAGCGGTGAAAATCACTTAGATTGGTGTCATATAAAGTATATCTTCCATACCTCTGATTGTTTAGATGCGATTTTTTATATAAGTATGTAACTCCTCTATCGATGTATGCAGATGTATTCAAAAGCAGTAATCTGTCAAAGTAAAATTTTGCAGATGTTCATGAAAGGTATGAAGCCTTCGGCATAGCCGAAGACAGCGCTGCTCTTACTTGTTTTTTTCTTATTTTAAGTCAGACCCCTAGCCATACATCGGTAAAAACTGCATTCAATTCAGTTTTCGAGTGATGTGTGTACTAACATATAGACAGACAGACCGCCAAAAATTCAAAAAACTTTTTATCTGGCTACTGTTGCTCTAATAAAGACACCACCCACCCCCACAATATTATTTTTTGTTTAATGCACAATGTTACAATTTTATTATATATGTATATAGATTCGTCTGGTTAACGCTTGTAAGAAGTTCTCAAACGCCATTTTTGCAAAGTGCTTGGCCGAGTTCCTCCTCCAATTGGCGGTATCCGCCTTGAAGTTGTCAGGAAAAAGGCAGTTTTATTCTACCTTCGAGCGGATGATTGGTTTTTGTGAGAAGCTTTTTCATGGCTAAAATATACTCGCAGGTTTGCTATTTCCAGTCTAGGGGCGACCGATTTTTTTGAGGGTTGATGGAATATGGCTTTTATTGAGTAATAGTGAACATCTATAAATTTAGGAAATTGGTTTTCGAATTCACGAATCATTTCAAGCGTAGCTTCACTTCAAGCTCTTCATTCTAGTGTCCAAACCAAACCAAAGCCTTGATTCCATCGGCCTACTGAATAATTGCTCGATTTCTACAAGGTTCTTCAGATTTATATAAACTCACCGCACATTTACTTTTTATAATCCTTTTCTCTCTCTCTCCACGTCCTTTTTATTAAACTATCAGTCATAAAATAAAGCAGCACAGAATAAAATAAATTCAGAGAAACAACACAGAAAAGTTGGCTTGAAAAACTAGAAATTATCTGCTTAAAGCTCATGAGTAATTTTTCATTTTCCAAGCCAATTACATAAAAGCAAATCGGAAATGACAATAAATAATTTAATTAGAAACGTGTTAGCGCCTGCCTGTGCTCAGCAGGATATGGCAAGGTGCAATATAACAGGAAATGCATTTCAAACGCATTTTGAAACAAGCGCTGCGTTTTCTATAACCACAAAGTGGGTTAGTGAGTTAATGCAACAACGTCGTCGTCCTCCTCAACGTCAACTCTGTTGTTTTCACTGCCAATGCGCAATGTTCATGCCGAGAATTAATGCATTGGCACAGACTAATATTGACACATCGGTACTGAGTTGAGCGTGCAGTGCCACAGGCAAAAGGCAGCGACAGCAGCATAGCAAACAAACTAAAAATGCAAAGCTCTCTATTGTAAGCTGAGAGTTGCGTTGCATGTACGAAAAATGTGGCAAACGCTATGGAATTGATGCAGCCGGATTTCGCATTCTTCAATGGCAGTTGTAGAATGAAAATTTCCAATCCCCACCACCTCTACTCACTTTGCAGCGTTCAGCATTCAAATGAGCAACATAAATTGACTCATTTCAGATTTTGCCATTCGCTTTTCCGCACTTTTTTCACTTCATTTCACTTTGGCTTGGCGTCGTCAGCCTGCTGCACCTTAGTGGAAAACTCTAACACACACACACACACACATACAGTCCCATACAGCACACTTGCACACATTCACGCATGAAAAATTCCGGTGGTACCATAAAACGCCATTAGCATGTTTGCGACGACAATCGTTGACCTCCGCTGTCCTTTTGCCACCTGCTGCGTTGGTCGGGTCATCTAAATTTGTTTGCCTCTCTGGTTAGAAAGCTTCGTGCTGTTGCATAGTTATGAGGTCGTTTTACATATTTC
>NW_023458560.1:71322636-71403320 GCF_013731165.1 Rhagoletis pomonella
AAAAAAAAAAAAACGAAAACGAAAACGTGGACATCAATCTGTGGTGAAATGTGTGACAGTGGGCGACGCAGGAGCATACTTTGTAAGCGAATTTTCTGCTGCTCTTTCTAAAGACTCTTGACTCATGGATCGTTTTTCAATAAATTCATTTTCTAGCGCTTAGTAATCGTTAGAAAATTTTACGTGTTTGCTTTCATTTTACATATTTCTTGGTTTTGTTTTCTAATCGTTGTCGTGGAGTGGGTGGAGCAATAAATTTATAGAACAAAAAAAAAAACACAGCAAAATAGGTATTCGTAAAAATCGAGGATATTGGTTGCTATTGTTTTTTCATAGTATCCTTTTTATATTTTCAATTAAGCTCTTGTGAGAAATTTTAAAAGAATTTATAATAATTATACAAAGCTTAGAAAATAAGCTATCGAAATAATCAGTTTGCAATGAAATACATTTTTTATTGGAAATTTTTTGCCAAAAAAAAAATTTAGCACAATATTATCATTTCCTTGGTGGAGCACGGAAAAAGTTCTAATATTAAAATTAAAATTTTTTTGTGGAACGAATTTCAAATTTGAATAGAAAAGTATTAGTGGTTAGAATTTTAATTTAATTTAATATTGAAGTTAGAAATTATTTTCAAGCGATGTGAATTTCCTGAGTTAACTATGTGACTGTATAAATTGAAAGTTAAACTCTTGTTGGGTGGTTAAGTTAACAATCGTTTAACAAAGCACTGTGGATCCGGCCCTAAGAAAAGGGGCTGAAATTTGCATGTTTAAACTTGTATAACTCGACAAAAACCACTCTAGAAAAAAAACTTGTTTTACATACTGGTTTCCAGTAACCGTGTAGCAACAATATGGTGGAGTTTGAACAAAATACTGGAATACATTTTTTCCTGGTACACTTGGCGAATTTTGCCCCATATACGAACGTGATGTTCAGAGAGAGCTTTTACTCTTTGCGCGCCCACATAAAATCTACAGAGAACTTTAAAGCACTGATGGGCACCGCCTTGCCCGCGGGCAAAGCTCTTTTAAACTTTCCATACATTTTGTATAGGCGTGTATTGAGTAAAAGCTCTCTCTGCGCATCACTGCTTTAAAGAGTTCCGCCCGCGGGCGCTGTTTTGATCATCACTGGTATAAATGCGATAAATTTAATTTGCGAGAAATGAGGGATTTTGGTTTTGGAGAGTGGGGGAAAATTGATACCGGTTTGAAGAATTTTTCTTATCTATTTTGTGGCACGACTGCATGGGTTTACTGCATACCCAGTTTGGGATACGCCTTTCAACTCTTAGAAATAAATTTTATTTGCAGCTGATAGCGTAGCACTTGAATAAGGAACCTAACAACGACTTTCGGAGCGACGTTTTCTAAGGCAAGTTCCTTTTCAATGTTGGATATAATGTTTTCAATTACAGTAATAAAGTTGGATAAGAGCGAGGCAGTCCATAAGGAGATACTGTTGGGAATGGGTATCTAGTTGTCGTTCTCGGAGCCAAAAAAGAAAGGAGCTCGAAAACTTTGGGTTTCATAGGAGCGCCTATCTTCCTTTTGTATAAAGACTACTGATTTTGTTACATTCTCTGAAAATGCGGTAAAAGATAGGGTATTTTATATAGATCGTAGTGAGGAGAGAACAAACTTGGCCTCATGTATAAAAAGTGGGCTTAGTTTAAGAATTTGTACTAAAAATTGAGCCGGAACTTAAGCGCAAGTTTTATACATAAGACTGAATGAGTTGATCTTTTTCTGAATTTCAGCAAGAAATATGCCATTTGGTTCCCAAGGTTAAAAAAGCTGTAATATTCTAATAGCTAATGCTGCTTATGCTGGAATGTTCGCATTTTAGCCAGTTTGAAAAGTTCTTTTGACCAGTTTCAATGTTTTATATGTTTTTGGGGTCACTAAATACGAATTTAAGCTCCTTTTTTCCTCCATCACGTCAGATATTTTTCCTAAGCTGTAATAACCTGGCAAAACGAATCGAGATAGATTAGACAAAAGCATATATAAACGATCAGAGTGAAAAGAGAAATCGAATAAGCGGTGAATTTCTGTCCGTCCGTCCGTCCGTCGGTGCACACGATAACTCGAGTACAAATTGAGATATCTTAACGAAACTTGGTACGTGCACTTCTTTCGGGCGTAGGACGGAAAATGGGCAAAATTGGACAATAACCACGCCTACCTCCCATATAACGGTAATTTTCGGAAATACGAAAACTGCGATATTTTAGTAACTACTGAAGATTATTCACTCAAAATCGATATTTACAATATATTTTAGACGAAAAATAAGAATATTATAAATTTTTGCAAAATAGGCGTAGCCACGCCCACTTATGGTTACATGTGCATATCTTGGTAACCGCTGCATCAATTTATTCCAAACTTAGCACAATTGTTGGCCCTAGTACAGCATACCAAATGGCCGAAAACTTTTAAAATCGGACAATAACCACGCCTACCTCCCATATAACGGTAATTTAGAGAAATACGAAATCTTCGATAAATCAGTAAATACTAAAGCTAATGTACTCAAAATTGGTACATCCCGGCTTACCATGTAGCGGTAGCTTTCAGAAAGGTGAAAAACATATACAGTGAAACCTCCCTTGGGTGGACACTCACCGTCAGTCATTTTTTGTCCGCCCAAGAGAAGTGTCCGCTTAATGGAGGGGAAGTTTATTTTAGAACTTTTTAATGTTTTAATTAATTGAATAGTCACTATTTCTTATTTGAATAAAAGATATTGATATTACATCATTCAAACAAAAATGTGCATGTATTTTTTCAAAAGTGCACATTTCATTCATGTGCGTAAATACATATTAAGTAATAACAAAATAAAAATAAATATTACATTTTAGTCCATAAACTACATAAAATCATAGATTCATTACATAAAAAACTGGGAAATTGTCGATTGACGTAAGTTTTATTTTTAATTTTTTTCAGTGTCAGTACCTTTTTCATCAATAGTTTTCATGTTTTTATCAGTCTCCAAGGTTTCTGACAATTCAAATAACGAACCTAAACCACTGCGCAAACCAAACTAAATGTGTGCATAACAATCACATTTTGTGCGGGAAGTCCCCTTTTTCCATTTAGTAGTCCGCCTATGAGGAGTTCGCGTCCGCTCAACGGAGGTTTTTGTTAGATTTGTTATGAAAAGAAATCTTAATGTCCGTTGATAAGAGGTTCGCGTCCGCCCAATAGAGTTTTTGTGTCAATTTTATGCAAAATAACTGTCCGCGTCCGGCCAAGAGAGTGTCCGCTTAAGAGGGAGTAATTTGTTCCGAAATTTATACTTAAAACTTAGTATTGGAAAAAATGTCCGCCCAAGGGAGGTGTCCGTCTAATAGAGGTGTCCGTTAGGAGAGGTTTCACTGTATTTAATACTTGCGCCGGGTATCTGTTGTTCGGTTCCGCCCGAACTTAGACTTTTTTACTTGTTTTTTTTTTATTGAAAAGTACCGTCTCAAAAGATTTGCCACTTCAGTTTTTGTAATACATAATTTTTCCCTGAATTTTTTTTCATTTTTAATCAAAAAAACAAAAAATCTGGAATGATTAATTAATTTCTCAGAAAAGTTATGTATAAACGGTTTATGCAGAGTTTTGTGTTTGTTGATTGTTTAAATGGTTCGTAAGATATAGGTTATTAAATCGAATAACTTTTTTACTTAAGCCGAGAAACCGTAAATTGAAAATACCTTGAAAACTTATTCATAGAAAAAACATTATACCGATTTTCGGAATCAACAACCGATTCTATATAGGAGTTGGATAGGAGAATCCGGTATTTAAAAGATGTCCACAAAATTGTATTCGCCATTTTGCCATTCAGCTGATTTGAGCCAAGTGCAGGACGAAAGATTGCACCGGTATTTAGAAGAAATTGAAAAGAGATATCAGGGTATTTGGAATGGCGACATATTGGCGGACTACTGCTGGTCTTTATAGAGAGACGAAGATAATTTAAGAATTGTGAGAGACGAGGTACCCCAAGGGGAACAGAAGCTTGCGCATTTTACGTCGTAGTTCAAAATCGCAATCAGTGACCCTGAAAACCAATGAGTATCAAGTTTTATATAAATTCAATATATATTTTTTTTAAACTGAGCGTCAGACATATTGTATCCGCCATTATGAAGTTTGAAAATCTGATTTCTATTCGTAGATAATCATAACAAAAACCCATGGCTAACAAGATTAAAGGTGATCAGTCAACATTTATAAAATTTAGTCTGTCACATAAAGTACGCCATGTTTTTGAGGCTTGAAAAATTCCCAACACGGTACGGTAGGGCCCCTAGTCTGGTCAAAAGAAGCTTCCAGCGCTTTTTGCTTTTGCGAAATGCTTTCTGAAATGCTTTCTTTTTCTCCGTTGGCTATGTAAAAAGTCATTAAGTCATGCTGGCACATGAGTAATGTAAATGCTCATAAAGTAATTTAATATATTTCAATAGCAAAGCCAGTACGTATTTATTATTGCAACGTTCTGCTTCACTTAAACTAAACACATAGGAATAACGCTACAATTTATTGCTTGTATTTAATGCTTGTCCTCATTGGCATGACTTATAACTGCGCTGTCAAGTTGCTTCGGTATATTTTTTCTATTAATTTACAAGTCATCATAAATTATATGTACATACACATACTCAAAATCTGTTGTTCTGCAGTTCTATGTATTTTCAGTAAGAAATTGATGCTGTGTGCCACATGGCGTATGAGTAACCAAATGCCAGCCCCATAGCAACGAGTCTATAAGCAAAACGTGAAATATTAAAAATGTGTACAAAAGCAAATATTTATAAGCCACAGGCGAATTATCAAAGTAAACATATGCTTAGGAACGCGCGCACACACACATACAAAGTGAGAGCAATAAATCTATTTTGTGTAGCGCCTTAAAGTAAGTACATATGTATACACTAAGAGAACAACCAAATAGCGCTACTGACTGGCATTTCCTGCATGTATACTTTCATGTTTAGCAAAGACCACATTTTTGAGTGTGATTTTAGCGTGACATGTGTTGTTTTAGTGTTTCACTTCCCTAGCAATTTTTCAGCTTCTTTTTTTTTTGCTTTCAAGCGTCAATGGAAGATGTCTTCATAACGGAAATTGTCAACGTGTTCCAATGTTGCTTGGATTTTTTTTTTTTTTTAGAAAAAAACAACACTACTTCCTACGGAAGCGATGATTGCGACAAGGATTTGAATGTAGACGAGTGCGCTTGCAAGAGAAATGTTGGCAGAATTGATTGCTACAAACGATGTGTGTTGCCATAAAAGGCATTATTAATCAAAACAAAAGACAGTGAAAAAGGATGACATACGCGCATAAAAAGCCAACGTGGCAAAGTGCTAAGGGAAAACACATAGCGCGCTCAATGCGCCGCAAACAAAGCATGCGAAGTGCAGGAGCGTGCAAATGAAGCGTGAATGAAACAAGCAGCAGATTGAAAGCAGCCATGAAGCTGATAAATAAATTTGAGCTCAGGCGTGATAGAGGTTTGTGGCAACCAAGGTAACCAAGGCTGCCTGTGTGCAGGGCAGCTACTGGTATGTTGGCCAGTTGTGCCGTGCCTGCAGCTTTCTGGGTCTTACACGTTCCATCGCACAGCTGCTGACTTTCACTCGGTAAAACGTGAGTCTATGCCACGCGGGCAAGGCGAAATTCCCAAACGTGCTTTGGCTAACGTCAACATTATGTTGCGTGCTACAGCAGCTGTATTAGCAGTACACGGTGGCAGGAGGATAAAAAAAAAAAAAAAAATCAACAACGCCAACAATAGAGTCGCCAGTAATGGCAGCCTTTTAGTCACTTTGCTGGGATGCTTCACTATTTCTTTGTGCATAGTGTTTTATACATACAAACGCATTTATTTTCATACATTTATTTGTCTACAATGTACCAGCAAAGCCGCCATTATGTGTTAAAATGTACATACTTATAGCCTTGCGCCATTCATTCACTTCTCTATCCAACTCATTTATCGCTACAAAGTAGCATCAGCTCAAGTTTGATTATCTTCCCTGAGCTGAAAGTGCTCTTTGTTGTTAGTTGTTGGCAGTTGTTGTGATCTTTACACATTTTTTGCCTCAGTTTTGCTCGTCTTTTACTCCTTTTACCGTAATTGTGTTGCCTACAGTAAATTTTGTTGCTCGTTGTTTTTGCTTTCATCGCCATAGCAATTAATTTGGTTATTACTACACTGTAAGGCAAACTTCGGTATTCCAGGAGGTCTGATCAGTTCTGATTTCCGATAGCACGAATAAGCATGCCTCTTCTGGTTGCGAATTGAAGAAATAAAAAATTGCATTTAAAAATGCAGCAAAAGCTGAAACAACTGTAGTTGCGTAGCAATCATGAAATCTTGATTCGTATTAATCGTTGTTGTTATTGGTATCGGTTTTTTTCACAGGTAGAACCTAACTTAACCCAAGTTATGTTTTGATTTAACCTTGATTCCTACATATCCTTACCGCAGTTTTGATAGTGTCTTGGCGTTAGTGGCTCCAAGGCCAATAGCCCTTTATTTTCACTTAGAATATTGGGTACAATTTATTTGCACAAAGTCTCTTCAGGTTTTACCACTACTCCCGATGATATGTGCCCATTTCCGTCAGATAGAAGAGATGTAGTTACGACCCTGGAAAAATGTTTACCACTTTTTTAATGAATACAAAAGTCTACTCAAGTCTTTGCTCTATTGTCGACTATGGTTATAGGTGAACTCTTTTTCACTCTGAATAGCCAACATTGGACTACACAATGAAGTGCAAGCACAAAACTAAGTAAATTCACCGAATGGTTTGCATAAGCATTACAGGGGCAAGTAGGACGTGACCTGCTGACGACCCCGCCGACTTGGTTAGGAAACCGCCCTTTCCAAATCTAATAGGGAAAGAAACTGACCGACATGACGTTCGATATAAAGCCCCATGGATCCATGCAATATTCCCGGCGCCATAGTTCCAAAACCAGATTTCTAGAATACAGGGAACCTATACTCCAAATCTAAAGGGCATGGTATACAGATGGATAAAAACTTGAAGTTGGAAAAGCCGTTGCGGGTGCATTTGAACTGAACTTCAAAAAATATATACCAATGGCCTGCTATACCATAATATTCAAGCAGTTATTTATGCATTAAAATATGTGGCTTTGGAAGAGGCACACCTTCGAAATATATCTGCATTATATTAAACATTAAGGCTGCCTTACTAGCACTTCAGGCCTATTAGGTTGAAGTCAAGAATACAATAGTACATATTTCTATATTTAAAGCGATAAAAAGTCGATAAGTAATCGATATTTTAATCGATTAATACGATAAATGATATCGAATGGAAAAAATTGATTAATGTATTTAAAGCGTTGAAAGGTCGATAAGAAAATCGAAAATATCTTTTATATGATGAAAACGAAAAAAAATTCGTAATAAAAAATATGGATAAGTTTGTCAACCTATGCAACTGTAGTAACCCGTTTCCTTTTTAACCGACTTCACACAAAGGAGAAAAGTTATCAGTTCGTCGGAATATTTTTTTTATATATGTTACCGCATAACTTTGGAGCACATTAACCGATTTCAAGTGGTTTAAATCCGATTATTGGATCATCAAGAAATTAATGATAATCTTAATTTTTTATATGAGAATTGAAGTCGGTTTTTTTTGCTTAAAAATTACTTCTTAAAATATTTTTACATTATGCTCCATCCTTTTGCTTCAAGAAGTTATTATCTAAAATTTCAGTTGTGTTAAACTATATGAAAATTCAAGCAACATTTTTTAACCAGCGACGTGCAACACAATACAATTTAATACTCCAATGGCTTGGAGCTCTTTCTATAAGCTGTGTACTTTTAAGAATTTTGGCTATATTTTTTAGTTTACTTTATGTTTAATATTTTTTTATATAAATACCCTTTTTAAACTTTGAACAAAATTTATTAAAATTCGACAAGTTTTCACCAAATTTTCAACTTTTTATTCAGAATTTTTATAAAAATTTTTGGCATGCAGTTTGTAGCCCATTTAGTTTTCGTAAAAAAGTGTATTCTGTTAGAAAAACCAAAATACTGTTGATTTTTAAGAATTCTTTTTGTTGACGGTGTCACGCATTTTTTCCCATACAAAGTGTGCTCGAGAATTTTTTTATATGGAAGAGAATGCCTAGCATCGTCAACAAAAGAAATTGTCAAAAATCAACGGTATTTTCTAGCCACTGAAACTTGCAAAATTTGGTGAAAATTTGTCGAATTTTTGTATAAAGTTTGAAAAGGGGATTTATATAGTGTTTGTTGTATAACTAGCCAGGCTTTTATAAAAAATATTAAGCATAAAATAAACCATAGAAATATAGCCAAAACTCTTCAAAGTAAGGCGAGTCTATTATTTCTGCCGCCAACAAGTATACGAATTTCTAGTCAAAATTTAAGTCGCGTGAAATCTTAAACTGGCGTCTTTAGCTGGTCTCTTTGTGCTCGTTGGCACACTGGGGTATTGAATTGCCGCTGGCGCATAGCTATGGACAACCAGCAGCTGGCGTTGCAGTTTCATGTGGCAACCAACGAAGTGTAGAGAATTTTTCAAAGTGATTTATATTCACACTATTCATATCAATACTCTGAACAGAAACTGGTGCACCATACGACATAGTTATATGAGTACGGTTTACTTTGCTGGCTGCACCAATCACGACGACTTTTATGTACGTTTTTTTTTGTGATTTTGGTTTTCCCTTAAAGTGCCTCAACGTTTCACTGACGCATTCGATTTGTCTTTTTGTTTTTTTTTTTTTTTTTGCTCTTTGCTAAGCTGCATTTCTTCATGCATTTTGCTGATTTATGAAAGGCAGGCAATTCATCGCGTTATCCTCTTGGTTGCCCATTAAAATGCCGTCAGAATGTTAAGTGGTTTATGAGTGCCTATTGAGCGGCAATTGAGTGTGCATGAATACGCGCCATATGAGTTGAAAATAATTAGCTTTTCCTTATTAGCAATTATATTTTTTTATTTGAAATTGTTAATAGTGGCCCTTGCTTGTTAATATCTACTCGTTTGTGGTTTAAAAACTGCAATTGGCAAGCGCTAATTGGTAGTTATTTAAATGCTTTGGAAATGAATTTGGTTTGATTTAATAGAATTAATAGTAATGCGCGATTCAATAGTGTTTATATTTTTGTATAATATGCCACAAAGGTTTCCAATGGCATTTGAACTTTATTTAATACCGATTTGCAAAAATAAAGAAAAAACTGAAGAGCATGGTGTTAATATGTATCCCAAATATTAAGCATTGAATCAATGCTTTCTCTCCCAAATTTTGCATTATTTCATTTTCATCGTAAATATCTCTTAATATGCTGTGCTTTACTATGAATTTTATGAATTTTCAACGGCACTTAATTCTTAGAAATATTTTTTTCTCATTGAGTTGCTTTTACCAAGCTACATACATACCACTTTTACTACCCATAACCAGTTCATTTTGTACTTGCACTGAAATATTATACTATTCACGAAAGCAAAATC
This sequence comes from Rhagoletis pomonella, assembly GCF_013731165.1. Classification (NCBI taxonomy): domain Eukaryota; kingdom Metazoa; phylum Arthropoda; class Insecta; order Diptera; family Tephritidae; genus Rhagoletis; species Rhagoletis pomonella. The sequence goes on from NW_023458560.1 coordinate 71,332,199, forward strand.
TTCTACGAGTACTATAAATGCATAAAATTAAGTATAAAAGTTATTGCGCGAATTCGCAATTTCCGCGTAATTGGATATGGAAATCAAATGCTGGAAAAGAGGGGTTTTATGCGATTACGACATGCAAATTTATACATACATATATATGCATACAGCGCCTTTGAGGTAAAAGGCGTTTGAGAAAAAGTTGCGGTGGGTGTGTGTGAAATTTTAAAATTATTCGAAGAATTGATCTGATGTACGAGTAGTTCTGCGAAATAAAAAGTTCAAATTTAATTATTAATTGTAAGCTTACGCATTCCGTTAATTATAAAAAGTTCTTTTTATTTTTGTAAGAAGATTATGCAATAATGCAATAGTAGGAATAATTTTCCGTTTTTCAACTTAAAAAAAAACAACGGCCTCAAGCTCAATAAAATTGTTGAATATAATTGTTATAAGGCCATAAAATAACAAAAACAAAGAAAATACTTTTAAACGTGTGACAAAAAAATGGAGGAAACTGGTAAGCGTGGATTCATATGACTAAATTCACAACTCAGACTTCGGTTGGAAAAGCCCCGATCTATTTCCAGGCGGTTAAACGTAATTGCTCTCTGTTTCTGTGTCTGAGAAGGTTGCTTTGCTCGGCCATATACATAGCTGGCTGCTATCCAACGGCAAACCCTGATTTGACGTCCAAGCCACCCTTCGCTAATAATCCAGTATTCTGCATTAAGTATGCACGGAAAAAATATCCGATTGCAAATGACTGCCATTGTACCTAACCTAGAAGATCATTTGAAATATCACTCCAGCCAGCCGACCAGTTCCGTTTTTAGCCATGGAGTTATCGGTGTAGATAATATTTACCACGTTCCCTAAGTAAGTGTTTGGATCTCTCCATTGCTCCCTTAAGGTCAAGCCAAAGGGTATTGTTCTGACCACCTCCTAACCAATACTCCGGAACTCCGACAGCCGACTCATATCTAAGTTAGGATAGGTAATCGTGGCCACTTCGTTGTTCTGATAAAGGTCGCAAAATCATACATACGAGCTGTACTCAGTTCAGTCAGATACTCAAGAAAGTAGTGATGGAATAAATGTCGACAGGCCCTAGCCAGCGTAGGACTGTGACATAGAAATGCTTTACGGTTTCGATTTGCTTTATATCGTGGCAGCTACGACAAAAGTCTTTCGACTGAAGAGCCATGCTACGTTTATGAGGGTAGTTATTGTTTTTACGTGCCGGTTACCAATACCATTTGGGGTTGGGGCAGCGGTGCTTAACATATCAACGCAGTAATGGCTGTAGTCGAAGGAGTGGAATAGACATTCTATTACAGGATATGTCGTGTTATCCTACTACTGTCCTCTGTAGACCATCTTATCATAAAGGGTTCGATGCTCCAATCATAAAAGGAGATTCTGCCATAGAGTTACCTGGTATACAATTGTCGCTTGTTTACCATACTATATGCGTGGCTTGCTCCTTGTCAGTTAATTTGGTCGCATATACGTCCAAGATTAGATTCTTTTTTCTAATCGCTTCAAAGGGTAATCCTTGTGTATGCAAATAATTCCTCAGAGTAGAGGGTGATACTGGCTAGTCTGAACCCCAGAAATTTCAAGGAGGGTCTGCTATAATTCTGAGGTATCTAACTTGCCTCTGGTTTCCCCTTTACACAAGTCCACCAGTAAAACATGGAGCAAGGCTTCTAGGACGCTCGGCTGTGTTGATGGCACATCCCGACGGCGAAGAACGAACGCCACCCTTTGAAACTTGGTAAGCTTAATTCTCATTGTATGCTTATCCAGGGACGGCCAACGGGCTGTACTGCCGTAGAACAAGATGGCACGTACAACCATTGTGTAAAGTCAACTGACATTATTTAACGAATGAAGCTGCAGCCGTTTTCGTTTTCTTTGAAAATAAAAAAAATAACAACGCCCGTTTCTGCCCAGTGCAAATTTAGGCCAGTTTCCCTCGAACAGGTTTTCATTACGTGAAAATTCTCCAGAGGCAATAATTTCAATAGCAGCCAACTACCTAACTCGATGCTACGCAGGTGATTTCCCTGCTGGAAATTCGTAGTTTATCGCAGGTATATTAAACCAGAAGGTAAGAGTATCTGAAGTTTTACACAGCACGAGTTAAAAAAAAAACTTACCTGCAACATAAAAATCATAAAAATAAATGGCTCTATGTGGGTGTGTTTTCATTTCAAACAGCAGCCACAAATCAGCGCAACCATACACGTGCAAATACGAACTCACAGGAGGATTTCAGTGGGGCCTTAATGGGGCGCACCCATCACTACCACCTCCACCTCCACCAACAGCCACACGAGCACGAATCGACTTCGCTAACCACATAGATAAACAGTTGGGTATGTTGTACATACAGGCATACACGGATATGTATGTACATATGTGTACGTGCATGTGCGTTGAAAAGGGCAGTGAGAATTTATAACGATTTTTGGTTTTACACTGCATTAAAGATGGTCTGGAATTTCTGAATGAAACACTATGCGCCGCAAAAAATTGTGCGTTTATGCAAGTAGTTGTGAAAAAATTTTGCGAGGATGCTAGAGTATACTCTGCCTTCAGTGTGTGTGAGTGTATGATTTTGTATATGGAAGTGGCATGTGTGCTCCATTGCTGGGCTCGGTAGGGTAATACATACATATGTACATACATGGATTTGTAAATATGCATGGGTATGTACCTACAATGCACCCGTATGTGCGCTGCTGCTCTGTGGCTTTTGGCGCATGTCCTCTCAAGTGCCTAGCAGCGTTTTAATATTCTCAGTGGTGGTATTCACGCTGTGGCCGAGGAGAAGCGAGGGCGAAAGCGCGATATTGGGCGTGTGGATGCTGTGTGCTCGCAGATTGGTGAGGAGCAGTGCGCGAGGGAGAAGAGTTGCAGTGCCAACTCTGCGGTTTGCCAACTTAGCGCCACTGAGAATCTGAGAATGTGGTTACTTTTGTTGTTTGCAATGTTGCTAGATTCACAGTTTTAACTTTAAACTACAGTTTTTTAGACAAGCTTAAAATTGTTTGTATCAACTCCTAGCACATATAAAAGTTTTTTTTTTTTTAAATTTGAAACAAATGGCTTCAACTTTTGCATTCCATTCACCTCAGCAAATATGAAAAGAATATTTTCCCAAATCAATTTGAATAAAACCAGAAATAATTTATTTAGATATACTGGCACTCTCTGGTATTTGATGAACTAAAAATTTCTTAAAAATATATTACCGAGATACATAAATTGAGGTATATAGAATCAATGCTCAAAAACGTAACAAGACATTTTACGCAAAATAAACAGCGACCGAAAAATAAGAATTATTTTTTAAATTTCAACTAAAAAAAACACACTGAAAGAGTAAACTAACATATTTGTTGTTATATAGACTTCGTGTTCGCTTTCATACTCATGATAGACTTCGTGGACATATTCGTTTTCTCCTTCGTCTTCACCTATGCCTCCGTGTCTATCTTCGTGGTCGTATTTGTGTTCGCCTTCGTGGCCATATTCGTATTCCTTTTCCTCATTGTATTCATCTTCGGGTTCATATTCGTTTTCGTAGTCGTCTTCTTATTCGACCTCGCACTTACCCTCGCTTTTGTATTCGTATTCGTCCTCGCTCTCACCCTCGCTTTCGTGTTCGTCTTTGAATTCATCTTCATCTTAGGTTTAGTCTTAAGCTTAGCTTTACAGGGCGTTTCTGGTTAAGATAGTAAGAAGTCTTTCGTAAGACAATTGAAAGACAGATGAGAAGCTAGTTCGAAAGACTTTTGTTATTCCAGCACAAAAGTCTTAGAGAAAAGCTCTCTCATTCACCACTCGTGGTGAAAAGCTATTTTGAGAAAAAGCACTTGTATATCGTTTAGCTCACGTCGGTTTAACAGTCGCGATAGCCGAGTGGCAAAGCACAGGCAAGCCATTCGAGAGATCCAAGTTCGAGTCTCGGGCAGCGGACTTCTTTTAATTTTTTTCTTTTATTTTACTATTTTTTTTTTTTTTATTTAAATATTCTTTACTTTTTATATTTATTGCTTAAAAAGGAAAACTATATTTATTTTATTCCATTCAGTTTTCTCTTTTTTCTTCTTATTTTGAAATGATATTGTTAAATTTTTTTTTAAATTTAATTAGCGTTTTAAATGAAAAATATATTTCTTTTATTCCATTTCATTTTCTCTTTTTGCTTATTATTTAGAAATTTTATTGTTTAAACAAGAAAAAAACATCTTTTTAAATTTATTTTAATTTTAAAAATTTTATTTTATTTAATTATTTTTTTTAAATTTAATTCGTCTCGTTTTTGTTATTTTCATTGTAATAAAATTTTTTTATTTTATTTTTAAGTAGGAAAAATATATTTGTTTTATTTAATTAAATTTTTAGGGACTTATTTTAGTTTCTTCTTTTTAAGTGGGTTTTTTTTAATTTTCTGGTTTAATTTTCTTTTAATTTATTTATATTGTTTAGGAAATAAAAACATTTTGTTAATTTCATTAAATTTTTACTTATTTCTGCTTTTTTAATTTAATGGGTTTTTCTTGTGTTAAATTTATTTTCTTTTAATTTTTAAATTTTAGTGTTTAAAAAGAAAAATATATTTGTTTTATTTAATTTAATTCTATTTTTTAGTTATATTTCCTTTTAATTTTAAGACTTTGTTTTAAAAATAAAAATACTTTTTTGAATTTTGTTTAAATTTTAAGTATTACTTTTTTCTTATTTGATTAAATTTTTTTCTTTTTCTAATTAAATTTTAAGTAATTTTTTTAAAAACTTTTTGTTTTAATTTCATTTAAATTTGTAAAATATTTTTATTGATTTTTGCTTTATATTCATTTAATATATTTTTAATTAAATTTTTTTTTATTTATTAGTTTTTATTGTTTTAAAAAGAAAAATATATATAGTTATTAATTTAATTTAATTTTTAAAAAGCTTATTGCTCGTTAGCAGATCTTTCAATTAGTCTTTCGAAACACTGTGGTGAGCTGAAAGATAGTTGCTAGAATAGCCCTGTAAATCCATGTATTACTTTTAACTTGCAATGATATTTGTTTGATGATTTTTAGCTCGCTACTGCTCCTTAAAGAAAACACCACAAGCTCCTTTTGCTTTCTAAGCAGAACATAAAACAAAAATTTAGTTATATTTTCTAAGCAAAAAATTAAACTTAAAAAATAACTCTTATTTATTAAGCATAAATAACATAAAACTCAAAGAATAACTTGTATTTTCTGAGCAAAAAATAAAACACAAAAAGAACGATCGAATAAAAAATCATTAAAAAGTAATTGTTTTAATAAAAGTTACAACCGTTACGGTCCCTGAATAAAACTGAATTTTATTAAAATAAAATGTGATTTAAATGTTCCATTTTCCAAGGTTATAGTTTTATGGTCGAAAATAATAATTTTTCCCGATATTTACAGTTTTTGGAAAATTCTGGTAACACTGGTTAATTAGTATACTTTATCTGTGCATGGATGTGTGGGCATGTAATATTTCCTTAGTTGGATGCCAGTTCTGGCTGCTTTCTAAGCATTTGCCTTGTAGCCGAATATATTCACGCGTAAGCGAGTGTATTTAAGTTTGTGCACAATGTGGCTCTTATACATGCACACGCGTGTGACTTTGTGTAGCTACGTAAAACTACTGGTGTATGTGTTTGTCATCTTTCATTACTTTTTGCCATCTGGGCGCCTCAATAGGCTAACTATATTAACTATCCAAACAATATTAACATTATTTCAACATTAATTTATTTTAGTCACAGCCGCCTAAATACACACACTGCTGGGGTGTACAAATTAAGGAGCAAATAATCACAAATACTACATTCAGGCATCACGTGGGGCTTTGAAGCGGCACTATATAAACATGCGACCGCAAAACGGAGTAGTTAGATAAATAAATATGCAATTGATGTGGGTATGAAAATTTGAAAAATGACTTATTCTGTATGCAAGACGCTACAAAGGCAGATAATAAGCAAACAACGGCAAGAACAGCAATATAGAGGCAAACCTCGTAAGAACCCCGCTACGTAGCGCAAAGTATGCAGTACTGATTTTGTACGATTCTTTATTCAACTTATAATTTATGCCTATTTTTCCTTTTTTATTCCATCTTTTGCTGGAATTAATATCCTCATTTGCTATGTACATTCGAACCACTTTGTTTCTTTGTATTATTATGGCTTGTTTTATTTCTCTTTTTGGCTTCATAATACCTGCCAGCAATTCACTGGAAAAATACACGAAAATTATTTAGTCGAAAAAATTAGTAAGAATTATGTGAAATAAATCCCAAAGGCTATAATCATTATTTTTATCATCTTCCGCATCATCAAACACCAAAGGCAGGCGGCAGTCAGTCGTGGCAATTGCTATGCGATTTTCGTGATTATACTTTGCAGAATGAGCATGTAAACTTCATACACTCACACACACAAATACAAAACTGCGTCTGTATTTCTCGTTAATCTCAGTGTGAAAAGCATATCAACTACTGTCGCAGTTGAAAATTTTGCGGTTTAGTTGGGGGAGTCTGTATAGATTTGAGCACAATAAAATGTAAGAAAAAAACTTAAATAAATAACTGTGTTCATGTACGTGTGTGTGCGAATGATGCGAAACAAATTTGTTAAACAAGCAGAGAAATTGTAGCTCTTGTGAAACTGCGGTCGGAGTGTGAAATTAAATGAAATCGAAATAAATTGTTACGCGTGAGTAAGCATGAATCGAGTGGTGGTGGGAAAACCGCAAATTTCATAAAAATTAATCGCAATTTTTCGAAATTTGTAACATAAAAAAAATAAAATATGAAATCAACTCTCAAGAAGCTTTGTTGTGAAACAGGCCACCAACAGGCAAAACAACGTAGGCCGTAACAGCATCCATGATAAAAAATTTGGAGTATCCAGACGCTGAATCGGACCCTCAGAACGGGGAAAGTTGTGGTGTGGTATGATCTGTGTGATGAAGGTCAAAGAGCTCCCACCACCAAACGCTGCAGCAGCCAACGCACAGCAACAAAACCGCAACCGGTAAGTTTCCCCTTGAAAAATAAGCACAAGCATCTGGCAACCAGCCAACCAAAACCAGCTAACGAGTTGTGCCGGTACGGCAAAGATCAAATGAAGAGCGGTGTTATCCCAAGTGTTCTCCGACTGTCTCTTAACCCATAAAAGCTGGTAACTCTGGCGGACACCGTGATGGATGCGGTCCTTAGCGGTTAGTCCTGTACTTAACTTTCACAGGCCTCTACTTCCGAGCTGGTCTATTCATCATTGATCGAACGGCCGAATGGTTGGAAAGGGCCTGCGCTGTACACAAGAACTAAGAACTATATGCAACCTGCTCACATTGTCACAATCTTCATCCCATGGAGTATTGAGAGGGACCACAACGAGAACAGAACGAAAAACTTCACACATAACTCTGGAGATAGGAAAGGTAGAAATAAAATAGATAAAAGCGGAATACTGACCTGCCAGCACCTACAGGAAATGAACAGCGCGCGGAAGGGCATACGAACTCCGAGGCTGATGTAACGACGACAGCCAGGGACAAACAAAACCCTCTCAATATATATGTTCTGCACAAAATAGCTGGGGGAGCTGGCAGAAATCGTGTACCTTTATAGCTAAGGTAGAGATCCAGAGGACATAACTCTCTCAGAGGTGAACGAACCGATGGTCCAGGAGAACTAACCACGAGACCATGCATAAAAGTTGTATACAATGCCTGCACCAGCACCATGCATGCAGTGCACGGATATTACCATTATTATTATTATTAAGTCCGAGTTAATCCGGATCAACGCTGCCGTCTGTTTAAGTAAATATTTTTCGTTTACAATATTCTTCTTGTGAAGGACTGCCAAAATAATAAAAAAAACTTTGAAGTGGAGATTTGTAATTGTTAAAGCTACTTTTTAAATTAATACAAGGCCTGAATTACGGCATCCGTGATGGAATCAAATTCGAATCGAAAAACTTTTTTGAGATAAGCCGTCATCGATTCGCCACTTCGCTGCTTGCTATGTTTGAGTTCCGGTCGCTTAACGAACAATTTTGTATGTGAAAGCAACAACAAAGTTAGCTAGCAGCGATAGACGAAAGCTTGTTTGGGTGTACCCCATTGAGCCACTCGCTAACTGTTGGCGAATCGATGGCGGCTATAATCTCAATGAGATTACGGCATTTGATAGCGAGCTCGCTTTTTCAAATTTAAAATTACACATACTTTTAAGAATTTTAGCTATATTTCCTTAGTTTATTTTATATTTAATATTTTTTTTATAAAAGCCTAGGTAGTTGTACAACAAACATCATATAAATCCGCTTTTCAAACTTTGAACAAAAATTATAAACATTCGACAAATTTTCGACCTCTTTATTCAGAATTTTTAGAAAAATTCCTGGTATACAGTTTTTAGCCCATTCAACTTTAGTATAATAAAGTGCAAGTTTAAATTGGTTGCAAAATATTTACCGTTTATTTTTAAGAAATTAATTTTTGCTGACGGTGTCACGCATTTTTTTCCATACAAAGTGTGTTCGACAATTTTTTTTTATATGGAAGAGAATGCCTAGCATTGTCAGCAACAAAAATTGTCAAAAATTAACGGTGTTTTCTAGCCACTTGAAACTTGCACTTTATTGTACTAGAAGTGAATGGGCTACAAAATTGCATACCAAAATTTTCTCTAAAAACTCTGAATAAAAAGTTTAAAAAATTGATGAAAATTTGTCGAATTTTTATAATTTTTGTTTAAAGTTTGAAAAGGGTATTTGTATGATGTTTGTTGTATAACTAGTCAGGCTTTTATAAAAAAATATTAAACTCAAAATAAACCATGGAAATATAGCCAAAACTCTTCAAAGTAAGGCGAGTCTATTATTTCTGCCGCCAGTGTATCTCATCTGTTGCCAAGACTCACTACATACATATGTATGTATGCTAGAATGTTTGAGAAAGTCGTGCAAATAAAGTCGTAAAAAACCTTTTTCTTTCCTTTCTACGAGTATTCCACCAACCAGTGCTGAGCAAATTACAGACAAAGAACCAAAAGCCAAAGTAGAAAATGTGCTAAACTGCATTTCATGGATTAATGTCATCTGTGCTGTCTGTAATTCGATTGCTGTCATTACGATTTGGCACTGATGTTAATGTTAAGCTATGAGATTATCATGAAGCAGATGAACTTAAGTATCTACTACAAACATAAGTATGAATATACATACATACTTATGTAAGTAAATATGTGCATGCATGATGGGTAATGAATGCTTATGGTACGAATCCAATATTTGAAGAGCAGACGTTACTTTAATTTTGCAAATAGAGTTGTTGTACACATATAAAATGCAAAGAGACAAATGTCAAGGATAAACTCGAGTATGCGTAAAAAGCACGTAATGTGTTAAAACGAATATGTACATATGTTCATTTGTAAGTATGTATTACAACCCCTGCCATACCAAAATACCAAGTGATAAAAATAACCAATTTGTAGTTGGCTTTTTTGCGGAATTCTATAAAATATTAACTTGTAGTTAGCTATAAAAATCTAACTTCAAACTAGTTGAAAAGAAATGCAGACGCAATCGGGAGATTATTTTCCTCAAACGCGTTTCTACTTAATTATCCTGCGCTTCACAAATACTTTTTGGGATTGAGGACAATTAAAAGGAGGATCGAAATTTCATATTATCACTTTGAAGTTATGCCTGACGGAGTTCGAATATGGGACCACCTACAGCAGAATATGTAAGCATGTAAAGTAAATAAATAAAAAAGCAAAAAAAAATAAAAAATAAAAAAATGTGTTGTTTTTCCTATTGATATTTTATGTTAGTTACATCAAATGCAGAGGTAACTACCCTTGACTATTTCGCGGTCATCGTCATACAAATATAGTTACCCTGCAGTGAAAAATTATCAATTGTTAAAACTAACCAACTTATAGTTAGCTTTTTGGCGAGATTTCGATTAATACCTCACTTTTAATTGATTTAATTGATTATTGATATTTTATGTCCAAAAGTAGTTAGTTACAAGTTAGTTGACATGTAATGCAGAGGTATCCAGGTCTGACTTTTTTGCGGCCATCGCCCCACAAAAGTAGTTAGCTTTTTTCGAACAAAATACACAGTTAATAGTTAGCACTAGTGTTCGCGTAAACAGACTAAAGTTAGGTATAAGCTAACGTCACTCCCTGCAGGGTAGCTTTCCTCAAAGTTTCCTTCCTGATCCACTTAAAGTTAACTTATAGTTAAATACATTTCCCGCAGGGTACTCTACATGTCAGCACACACATATATAATATATATTGGGTTTGCACAGGCAAATCAACTCGTACAAATTTACTTGAGTTCACGACCTACATATGTACATATATCTCAAAAGCGTTTAGTGAAAATTATAATGTGGATGTTATATATGTATACCGACTTCAGTAAAGCATTTGACAAAGCATATCACTCGATGCTCATCTATAAACTTGATCTCTTGGTCCTCAAACAATTTTTTTTCGTAGGATCTCCTCATACCTCTATGATAGATCACAAAGTGTAATATTCAAAAATACTTTTTCTGACGTCATTGATGTTACTTCAGGAGGTAGACCGGGGGCCGAGGTAGTGACCGGGGCCGATTCTGTTGTTGATTTTTATAAACAATATTTCTATAGATGTAAAATTTTCAAAAATTTTATTGTTTCCAGTTGATGAAAAACTTTATGAACCGTACGATTCATTTAAAGTAAATGATTGACAAACATAATAATCAGCTGATGAATTTGGTTCTGTTGCTGAATAGTTTTAGATTTCGACACTTAACAAACTCACGCCTATCGTGACTCGGCGCAAAAATTAAAAAAGTTCGGTAAGTCATGCGGACTGCGCCCCTCGTTCGGATGGCCTGGGAGAGGGCAACCGTTGGGTTTAATAATTATGCTGCGGTCTGTCCGAAAAAGACGGAACATTCATATTTCTATTTTGATAAAAAGCTAAAAAAATTATTTATTATAATCGGTATCTTTTGCTCAAAATAATAAAAGTCAGAGTTTTAAAACGCATGCGGGAATTATAATTTTCAATAGGAGGCGATTATAAGGGTATCTTTAAAAAAGTGACAGTATAAATTGTAAGTATAAGTATAAGTATACTATGCCTTTTTGATTACAAAATTTGAAAATAACTTTTCTTTACGGTCTCTGGTTGCTGAATTTTCTACAGCTAGACTGCAGTTAGTTTGACACAGAATTGCTGCATCCTATTTTCAATATCTCTTCTGGGGAGCTAAACCGTCTTTTATGGCGAAAAAATTTGTGGAGCTAGTTGTAGACATGTTGGGGCGAACGAAAAACAGAGCCAATTCAATATTTTAAATCACATCTTTTGCTTTTTTATTTCAGTACTGTACTCACATACTGGTGCTGATCGCCATATGCAGTGATAATGAAAACCGAAATTGGCAAAAAACTATTTGCTATGCCAGCTTTTTTGTGGCTCACTGCCTTTGGTATGATGATAGGCAACATATGTACCATATTTTCGCTTGCATTGCATTTTATATCGTAGGAAAAAAATCTAGAAAATTTTTCCATTCTCTGTTTACTTGCGCATGCTTCATTTTGAATTTTCTTTTATTTTTTTACTGTTAATTCAGTTGCGGTTGTTATCAGCAGCCGTGCCATGACTATTTTCGTACACACATATTTTGGTATATGCAATATCTATTATTTTAAGCAGTATGTATATGCATAGATGTACATTCATATTTGTGAAAACATACTACATACATACTTATATAGAATACACAGCTAACGCCTTTATCAGGTTTTTTCTATTATTTCCACATTTCAAATACATCTATCAGAAATTATTTAATTATGGCTAACAACGAAATATATGTTCTCATTTACATATAAAAAGAATGCAGATGTACATACATACATAAGTATGATTTTTTAAGGTACGCGTTGATATTGGAAAAATCCATTCCTCAATTTGTCTTCCTATGTTTCTTTTTTTCATTGAAGTAAATATTTATATTACGTATTTACGTATGTCTCTATGCATATAGTATGTATAATTAATTTTAAATGCTAAGCAAATAAAAGCGCTTTGTGTACATTGCTATGCAAATTTTCAGTCCATAAACCATTTTAAAATTAATAATGTCTTTTTCATTGAAATTAAACAAATACCCGGCGTGCTTCACTGCGCCTTAAAAGTATTTTTTCTTGTTACTCCCTCCAAAGCTCTTATAACTTCATTCATAAAAAATAAAATAGATGTGAAAAGCGTTATGAAGTGAGATTTAAAAAAAATTCCATTTATGAAATATACTCTGTTTTTTTATGAATGTGGGTGTTAGTTTATATATTTTCGAAGTTATTTAACCCTGGAAATTCTATTTGTAATCTTGTAACTCGATTCTACACATCACGAAATTTCTTCAACGGCGTAATAATAAAGAATTTACCTTATCTTATCACTTTAACTAAACCAATTTTTCGACAGTAAACTTTCTTAAGCCTCTTTGGTATTTTAATACTTCATTTATTTTATTAAATTAATAATTGAATAAAAGTTTTCAAACAGGTGGCAAGCCTCCTCAAAAATGTTTTGGGCTGTAAACTTTCCTAAAACTCTTTATTTTGACACCCATATTGCAATATTTAATTTGTCTTATCGATCAAACCAAATTAAAAATTTCAAACAAGTGGCCATCTCCCACAAAAACATTTTCGGCTGTAAACCTTACCTCTTTCTTTTGGCAGCCATGTTGCAATATTAGCTTTATCCTACCAATTTTCTTAAACTGCAATTTTCAAAGAGGTACCAACTCTCTAATTATATTTTTCCAATATTTTAAGTTAGACCTGTAGAAATGCATGGATGAAGACTGCATTTAATTCCATGCATTAGCTTTCGAGTGATGTGCGTTAAGTGTAAGTCGTCTATATTTCTGATAAGATTTTCTGGCGTTTTTCCTTGCGGCCAATATTTCACGCGTCACGCACTCACATTTTTCGGTCTATCTTGTTTTGTTACGGAAAATCCGTCTCGCTTCCCCCTCCAGCTTCCCATAACGGTGCAACATATTTAGCTCGGGTTGCCTAAGATCACATTGCGGCCATATGCGCATCATCGTTTCTCTCTGCAACGGTCTGATATTACTCCACTTTAGCTTTGGTACATATCTTGGATGCAAAAAGATGTTGGTCCCCTTTCTTTGTTTAGCCCTTGATGTGTACTTTTGCTCGTCTAATTCATTGTAATCATATCTTCCATCTATAAGGACATGATAGATTTGATTTCTCGTGGTCATGAACTTGATGGATATTTTTTTTTGCTGAAATTTTGTTCTGCAGACTATTATGTTCAATGTTTAGGCAAGCTCGATCAGCCTCAAGCCATTATAGGATGTTATGCCACCTTAGCAGTGCATTTGACCCAAGGATACGCATGGGTTGGTAACCGCGTCTCGTGCATACATATGTAGGTTGCGCAAGTTGACCAGGATACGCGAACACGGAGGCAAGTAATGATGATTAGTTGAGCAGCTGTAACTGCATGCAGAAGCCCCTCATATCTCATTGCATATTAACTTACACTCATTTAATTTGAAATTTCTTCATTTCTCTTTCGAGTCGGCAATTTAAAAATCTAAACCGATAGTATTCACGCGATGCGAACTAATTACAATTTCGATTGCCTATGACAAACACAGATGTTTCTAATATATGGCATAACAGAAAATTGTTCGAAATTTTCAAATAGGCATTGTACCGCATCAGCTCATACCAATTAATAGACTGGTTGGTTTCTCAGATTATCTACTAGAATTTTTACTGCCTGTCTTGCCTTTTCGCTGCAGGGTTATTTGTATATAATAATAATATAATAGATTGGCGCTTACACATATGTTAGTGTTTGGCCGAGCTTCTCCTCCGATTTGTGGCGTGCGCCTTGATGTTGTCATACAAAGCGGAGGGACCTACAGTTTTACGCCGACTCCGAACGGCGATTGTATTTTTATGAGAAGCTGTTTTTCATGGCAGAAATACACTCGGGGGTTTGCCATTGCCTGCCGAGGGACGACCGCTGTTATGAAAAAACCTTTTTTCTATATTTTTGCGATGTTGCTTTGACCAGGGTTTGAACCCAGGCATTGTGGAGTGGAAGCGCGCACTGCTTACCACTACAGCACAGCGGCCGACATATGTATATACATACATACATATGCACTTATTAACACATTTATACATGCACATACATATGTATGGGTGCACCAACACACATGCTCATCTCTACAATATTTTATTACACATTGCTACGCTATTCTTTGCTATCATTCAATTACTGCTTCAATACTTTCAATATTCATGCAAGTGCTATATGTTTTATTTCACTTATGTTTTTAATTAAATGAAAGTAGCAACGTAATTACTACAGAAAATGACATATTGCACGAACACGCGCCCATACACATATCTACTATAATTGGTATATGTACATACATAGTTTTATCTACATGCATTTACATACATACTATATGGGTATGAATTTGCATAAGTGCACAGAAAAACTGTACTGTGCTGTACAAGAACCTCTGATACGGTACACATCATTTGCATATCAAAAAGTCCCAAAGTAATTAAATGAATCAACCTGAATAAATAAATTAGTTGTTTGTATGTTTGTAAGTAGGTAATTACTACGGAAATGAGAGTAGCAGCTGAACAGCTTTTCTTCGATAACTATTTATGTTGCCAAGTAGGCAGTGAGCTATTAAAGGAATATTTTTTTTCATAATTAAATGAGCAGTCAACTGGAAATATAATCAAGAAATGTGCATTAAACCAATTGAAATTGCATAGTAAAAATTAATAACTTAGTAGTTTTTCCAAGCAACAACTTTTTACCTCTCCTAAGAAAGTTCTATTTACATACGCACCTACATACATATGTATACATATGCATATTTATATACTAGTTATACATAACTTTATTTATTATCACGACAGACTATGAATTATTTACATAGATACATTTTTTTTTGTTTAATTGATAATTAAATTCATATGTTATTTTGAGCTCTTACTTCCAGGAGAAAAAGCCAGTTTTCTGCAGGCCTGGCAAAAGCAATACGTATTTATGCATTAATGCATTTTATTTTACTTAAGCATGCATACTTTCAAAATAACTTGCTGTAAATACGGGAGGTATTTTTACGGTAACATCTAATTTAAATTATTCATTAAATTGTACTCGGCTTTCAAAACAGTTTGTAAACTTTAAAAAAAAAAATTCCGAAACAAAGATTTCTTAAACCATTTCGAATTGAACCTCATATGACACGTGTAGGATTTCCTAGATGTGCCCCATGTGTAATTAAAATAAATTTGACATTTATTACGAGTGGCAACCCTAACAAAAAATACTTTTAAACCAAAGCCTTCTTAAAACTTTCTCTTTTTTAGAAAACTATTGAAATATTGCGCTATATCTGTTTATAATTTATTTATATTTGACTTTTCAAACAGATGGCAGCCCTCAAAAAAAAAAATCAAACTTAAACCTCTTTCATTTGGCACCCATGATAACTGTGATACATATTTCCTTTAACTGCTGAATTAAATTGATTTTTTTAAAAAAGTGGCAACCTTTTTAGCTAAATATATGTAGTTAAAAAAAACTAACATTTTAAAGAGGTGGCAACTCTATTCAAACACTTAAAAAATGTCCTGAATGTTTAAACTAAAAATTTTTCAACACACTTTCGTTGAACATACATTTTTTTAATATTCCACATAAGTTCTTGGTTTGCTAATTAAGTTAAATTCGACTTTTCGATCAGGTGGCAACCGTCTTAATATTATTTTCATACTTTAAATATCTTTCATCTGACATTGTGATACATATTCCAATAACTGGTGAATTTTGTTGATTTTAACTTGTTAAACAGGTGGCAACCACCGCATGTACTTTAGAAATAAAGACTTTTCAAAATCATTTCGATTGATACCCATATTGTAATAACTTATTAAATAATTTGAATCTAATTTTTTAGCAGGTGCCAAATCTTTTCGAAACAATAAAACCTTATTGCATAGCTAAAAGCCTAGCATTTTATTTTAACACCTTATTTAAAAAAAAATGCCTTTGGGTATTATAATCGGATATCAAGGGCTTACATCACTGTAGGGAAAATTTCAAGTTTTGAAATGACACAAAAAACGCCGAAATACGTAAACTTAATTTTGATTCGCAGAATGTGGATCTATATAACGTTTTTCCAGATCAGGTAATTTTCGCAAGATATATTTTCATTTTAATGAAAAATAATTCAAACTTTAACAAGGGAAAAAATTAAAAGAATAATAGATCTATTGTAACTTTTTTTGATTTGTATTAATGTTTGTTCTGTTGCAAAAAGATAAAGTTATTAAATTTAAAAATCGATGGACAAATGAACAAGTTGTTGATGGTCAAATGAAATTATGCAATAATTTTTTGTATGAAATAGGAGCAGAAAATAATAATACTCATAAGCCATATCGTACATGGCTCTCTCGTACGTACTCGTACATGGCGTGTGAGTAACATTTTCCTTGTTAAAGTTTAATTTTTTTCATTCGCAATGGAAACTTAAATTAAAAATATGTGTCTTGCCAAAATGGGCTACATATGTGCAGTTTTAACAAACTAGTAGTTTCTGATGTGAGAACCCATCTGAGACTAAACTGTCATCACTGATTGCAATTTTAACTTTAAAATTGAACAGTTATTTCTTCTATCAGCATTAATATCATCAATGACAGTTAAGTCTATGGTGGATTTTTATATTGGAATCTTATTTTTGTGAAAACGAATAAGGTGTATTCTATGGGGACTTATAGTGTGTAGATATGTGCGAGTATATTAGCATATCGTTGGCTTAGTTCGCAAAGTCCCCTGAAAATATTAAAAAGAAAGTTTGTTTAACTTTTAACCGTTTTGCAAAAACCGAACTTTTTTCATAGAATACGAAATGAGTTCACCAAACTTATCAACTTTGACATTTACAACTTTTCAATTATTTACATGCGATTTATTTAGTTAACATCTATTACATTTGTTTTCAATCAACACTGATTGATTGCCATGCCAACGTATTCTGATTGACATAGCCTGATGGGAGAATGGGTGACAATGAAATTGATAGATTTTATATGTATGTATGCGAGTAGTACAAACTTGAAAGTGAACTGTAACTTCAACATACCAGCGCAACAACATTCTGCGCGCAGTAAAGTTATGCAAAAGTTAAAAATATGAATTCTCTTTGCCGTTTTAGGTGACAAGGACGTTGTGCAGACCTTCTATTTGAATTTAGTCTGAGTTCGATAAAAACGAGTTTAGTTGACAAATACCGGACTTAAAAGGCATGTCTCTTCCCTAGCAGAGTTAACCACAGTTATTCCTTTGACTTCCCTTGCAATTTGTATTTTTTGACAAAGCAGCTCACCCGGAGGCCCCTTTGGCCAAGAAAACAATTGCCACCTTGGAATAGCTTGTCTAACGGAGTAGAACGATAAATGGGGCGCATTCGCGGAAGATGTTAAATTACACGAGTGGCCTCCTTTACTGCTCTTAAATCAAACAGAAAACGATATTAAGTATTAAAAAAAAGGCGAAGAATGATTTTTAAAAGAAATCTTTGTAGTGAAGTCCTCTCTCCGTTCCACTGCTCTGTTTAAAACCATAGTTAAAAGAAGCTGTTGACCCTTTATTTTGAGGGTTTATTGTGCGAAATTTGTTGTCAAATAGAACAGATAAGTAGTGAGATACATATTTCCCAGATTTTATGGAACATTTGATTTGTGCTGTGTTCAAATCTAAGGCTTCTTCACTATGCGTTTAGCCTTAGGGACTATGCCTGGCTATTCCAAGCTTATTTAGCTCTTTGCAGTCATCAAGGCATTGATTGGTCTGCATGGTAGCGGAGAGGTAGGAGTTTATGTGTCTGTAATAACTGCCAGCTCACACTCACGGCTTTGGGCAGCCCTCTAACAACTTCCAAACTATTTCGATAAAGCAAGTATCGATCCACTTATGTTGGTCCGCAATAAGTTGTAGCACTCCCACTTTCGGTCATCGAAGTCATCTCGAGAAACTGGATAAATTTTTTGCGCAGCAATAACTGGGAGGCTTCCAGAGTATTTGCTCTCACTGAGCAGATGAACTTAATTGATTTTTGACTGGTCACATACATCGTGCCCAAACTCCTGACTATTATTGACGCACACGAGAACTACACTTGTGCAAATATCTGGCTAGAAGTGGTCCAGAATACCTACGCTTAGTGCAAAGAACCCGATTAAAGACTGCCACTGCATCAACGTAGGGCCATTTGTGCTCTCATGTAATATGCCATTTCGATCTCTTGATTGTCTAAAGCTCACACACTCATAAAGTCCTTATAGGAAAAAACGATGTGTCAATGTTCCGTATAAAGTCTTATAAAGAATTGATTAGTTGTATGCGAGATCCGTGAGCTGTTCTGAACAGCTGACTTTCACAACTTAGGAATCACGAGGCTGGTCATCGAATGGTTCAGAACCTTGGTGAGATAGTCTACTACAGACTGATCCAATGAGTGAATTGAAAACAGACTTAAGTGAGTTGGTTGATACTTTATCATACATATATAAGTAGTTAATTTTTTAAGGTAAAAAAATGCCCGTATTCTAGTGATAGCTAAGCAGAGGTTTCTATGAAATGTATCGAAGATTAGAAAGTTTTCTGCGCATGGCAAAGGAACGCCAGCCGCAGCCTCGTACGCACGGTGAATGCTAGTTTTCTAACTGAACTGCTATCACGTACGTTCACGAGCAGCGACCTTCAAATTCAATTACAGTAATCGAAACTTACTGCACTGCATTCAATCAACTCAACTTTCGAATGCAATTCGAAGAAATTGCTTTTCTATTGTTTTCTAATAATTTCATATTTCGCTTGCCTTCTTGGCTTTGTCCTCCGTTAGTTATTTGTATTGACGTGCATTTTTGTTACTCTTTTTCAGCAATCCTCCTTGTCTTCACTTCGTCCACTTGGCTACCGTGCGTTGTAAAACTGCTTTATTTGATATGTAAGTCACTCTCTTCGTTACTCACCTTAACAGAGCTGCGTTGTAAGACAGTTTAAGGGCCGGTTACTCAATGTCTGGTTAACGCTAATCCCCGGTTAAACATAGTTATCGACGTTACCGACTCCCTGTTGTATGCATGGAGTCGTAGACGTCGATAACGATGTTTTACCGGAGATTAGTGTTAACCGGACATTGAGTAACCGGCCCTTAGTATCTAACTTTCTGTTTCTATATCCACTCGAAAGTTCTCTGACACAACCCCAAAAATACCTTAAGGCTAAGGCACTCAAAACTTTCTCATCCTTCTTGTTACCTGCAAAATTGTGCGCAAATTGTTCGAGTGGAACATCTATGGTATTCCCTTTAATACTCAAACTTAGCATGGAAAGAGATAGAGACGGAGATGGGAAGTAGGGCAGGACAACGCTTGCAGACGTTTGCAGTGTAAGTAGACATGCAACAGTCGAGTAAACACTCAGACAGGTGCACGCACAAAGATGCAGAGGCGAAGTCAAGTGCAGTTACTACATACAAACAATCATACACATTACAAGCTACATATTGTACCTCAAAGGAATACCAAAAGCCGACTGTAGAAGAGGCGTGTAAAGTGCACTTGTAGTTGTAGATGGCAGCATGCGTAGTTGTATGTTAGTGCATGTGTATGTATATGTGGGTATGTATGCACATTAGGGTGCCCCAAAAATGCAAGTGAAAAAGTAAAGTCGGAGTTTAAATGATCTCATTAAATAAAATACATGGAAAACTGTGAGCGCTCTAATGTTTTTCGATTTCAAAATATTAAAAAAACAGGTGTATAATTGTTTTTTTGATATAGAACAATTCTAGGAGTTGAGAGCATTAAAATTCCGACTTTATTTCTTTAAGAGCATCCTAATGTACTTTAGACCGTACCACCTTACGAGCAGACAAAAAAGGTTCGCCTTACACCTCTGCTTGCAAAATATCTTTGTAAGGCATTTTCGAAAAATTTTAATTTTTTTAGCGAACCTTTCTTACATTTTTCGTTGGCACCAACATTCGGTAGTAATTTTTTTACATGCTTTTATTTAAATAGTTCCACAGGAATAAGCAAAATGATCCTTCCTTAGCAAAAGTTTAATGATTTTTGGAGAGCTTCGATTTACTTACATTAGGGTGAAAATAACTGAGATCTGGCGAGTT
Source organism: Rhagoletis pomonella (assembly GCF_013731165.1). Classification (NCBI taxonomy): domain Eukaryota; kingdom Metazoa; phylum Arthropoda; class Insecta; order Diptera; family Tephritidae; genus Rhagoletis; species Rhagoletis pomonella. The sequence continues at coordinate 71,352,553 of NW_023458560.1, forward strand.
AGCACTAGAACGTGGTACTTGAGGTCAATGAAAATACGAACAAAAGAAAAATTTCTCCTCGGGACAAGAACATCGATTTATCATACTTTAAGATTCGACTGCAAATGCCGAAGATCTGAAAAAAAATGTAGTAGAGCGACCCTACGTTCAGCCAAATATTTTTTTTTTAATTTCCTTTCAAAAATACACTTTATTTCTGGTACATCCTAATGTACAAATTTTTTTTGAATTGTGCCACCTGTGTCCGGGTTACCAACTGTGCTGTACAAATTTACTCAAGCATACTCAGCTCAACGTAGCCAGGTGGCTGTACTGCGGCACGTCCAGCTGTAAAAGTGGTGGTGTATGCCAGCTGCTGCTCTACTCGCACAGCCCCATGACAATGCGCCGCCCTCGCTCTGCCGCTTCGCTGCACTTAAATGCACAAAATATGCACAAATGTTTGCTGTTGCATTTGGGAGTAATCGACGAAAAAAATCAAAAAAAAAAATTTAAAAAAAATCCAAAACAAAATTCCATCAAGTGTTGCTCAGTGGCAAGCAAATACAAAATTTCCACACGCCCACACTTGCTGCAGGTGGGTAAACATAAGCATTTGCGGCACAAAAGGCGCTTAACAACTCAGGTTTATTTGAAAAGTATTTTGTTTTTTCATTTAACTTTTTTTTTTGTACACTCTGCCAGTCAAAAATGTTCCAAAGGTGCCCTAAATTGTGCAACAGTTTCTGCAGCGCATACGTTGGTAGTTTGTTATTTTTGGAAAAAAATGCAGCATTTCACTACAGAAACTTGCTGTTATTTCAATCCAGGGCGATTTGGATGGCTTGAAACATTGCTACTTGAAGGCCAACATTTGTCGCGCACTTCTCCTTGCTGCCCCTTGCCACGCGTCGTTAAATAGTCGCAGCAATTTTCGTTAATGCATTTCTAAGTATTGGATTATAATTGATTGCATTCGATATGTGCGCAGAATAGTGTAGCATACCATCGGGCGTTTAAGCATGTAATGCAATAAGTTAACTGCTTGTTTGGCTTTGTTGCGCGTCAAGGGGTATTATGGATGGCTTTTATGTGAAAGCATTAAAATCAGTCAATCTTAAGATTTCTTAATCCTTGTAAGCATAATTATTTGCATGGACAATTGAATTTGTAAATGATTTAAATGCAATGAATTAGGAATGCGCAATTATTTATCCATACATAAGATTATGGATACTTTAATGAAATTTTATGTGGGGAAATTAAGCCTAGTCGGTCAAGGATATATGCATATGTAGATATTTATGCTTTTCTTTGAGTGATAATCACTGCAATTGACGAGCTGGACAATTTCATTTAAATTGTCAGAAAAATTAATTTTCTAAAGAAGTATCCAGACAACATGAAGAATCATAATGCCTTTTAGAAGTTGTACTTCCCCTTATTGCCACTAAATACAACAGCGAGTCGGTATGGGCTAAGATCAATAATCTTCTCTAATTGTTTATCGATTTGCGATGTTTCGCGAGTTATTCACATCAAGTAAAAAAGCTCCTTCTGCACTTTGGTCTCTCTAAAATCTCGTCTTCCTTAAAACGGAGCTGAAAGCTAGGCCTAGCTGATCCTGTATTAGTTTGAGAGGATCCAAAACTTAGACGTGGCACCACAGGGACAGCTCATCTTAGTTCCGGCACAATGGGGTTGATACAATCATGCATCATGATGGACGAATTAAGCTGCCTTCTAAGTGGAAAGGGCTTAGGATTTTTTGGCCCTGATCAGAGGACTCTTGATTGCGCTTCTGGATTGGCCTTATCTACACATTGTATTCTAAAAAGAGGCTTTTCGTATTACAGCAAGGCTCATCTCAGGGGACAATGAGAAACACAGGAAGCTCATACACCCTTCTGCACTTAGGGTAAAAAACGAAAGAGAGAATAAGTTTTGTGGAAATGTACCTTCCGAAATTTAGATTCACAAACAATTTCAAGGCATTTTCCCCCAACAGAACACTGGGACAACGAACGACTTTAGCCCCGGAAGGACATCCATATTTGGTATTTGTACTGATGGCACCAAAATTTACCACCGGTCAGAATAGCAGTTTACAGCATGTAACCCAGAAAGCTCACTTTCTCCAGCGTGGGGCAAGGTCATCATATAAATATGTCTGATACAGTATGTAGGAAGTGGGACAACCAACGGACACATCTACATACACACTGGTAGCAGAGCTGCGCTCGTTTTTAGAGCACACGAGATCACATCAAAGCTTGTGTGGGATTACCCTCGGCTTTTAATACTTATCGCATTCTGGAATCATGCTTACCCCATTTGTGTACCGCGACACAGTGGAGTAATGGGCAATAAAGTGGCAGATATTGTTGCTAGAAAAGGGGCTGCACAGGGATTCATAGACCCAGGACCCTTAATTGGTCTGACATGGAGCTCCGTTAGGCGAAACGACTATATCTGGATGGACAATGGAGCATAGCGTTACTGGACTAGTACGGTAGATAACAGAAAGGATAGGTCCTTCAACGCGGGTATATCAACAAGGAGAACCGAAGGTTGTGTCACGAAGAACAGTCAACAGCAACTCACAATATGTGCCCTCACCAGGACCAGACTCCGTTTTCTAGGATCACCATACCTAGAAGTATATGATCTAAATGCGAGTTTTTTTAGACCAAATAAGGCCTGTAGATTAAAGAAGGCCTATCTACAGGATAGAAGTTTGTCTCGGTCACGGTAACTATCTGACCTAATGATCTCCATTCCGGTGAATTGCACATGCATTCGTCGTACAGTAGCTCTTTAAGCGATGCTCCGTTCTGGCTCTTGAATGGCTAACTAATACTTCCCAGCCTCAGCTTAGATGAGAAAACTCCTAATTCGACTCTTCTTTCAAGTTTGGAGCCATCAGTATATGTATAAGTTCATGACATAAGGCATTAGTTCAGCTATTCTATAGTAATCCTCTGAGGGTAAGCAAAGATACGAAGTAGTTCGCCGATATGCCTAGAGTAGCTGAATGACCTAAGGTTTCATAAAGTCAAGAGTTCTAAAGATCTTTAGGTGATAGGGGGTAATTGTGCTCAATTTTATGTTGGACATATTAGGACTTGACGTCTCTTGGGACTTCTAGAAAAATGTCCTACAAAATAGTACATATCATTTGAGCGAATACCCAGGTTTTGACCGTTCAAGTCGTAGTTTCCTTTAAAAAAGCCGACGAATTAAGATTCAAACTTTTTGTAAGGTTGATTATTATCGTAAACTATAATTTTTTTAAACTACATACATACGTACATCCTACAAGGAGGCACCTTGCTTGGCGTTGACTTGTTGAATTTTTTTCTATTCTCTAGCGGCTTGATAACTATATTAGCTGGATTTTATTGTAGTTGGCAAACCAGTATACTCACTCTATGCACTCGAAGACCAGCGATGATGTGACTTCGAAATATGAATGAGCTTTCAGTACCGCCTGGCTATCACTGAGGATGGTGATTCTCTGCTAAGGCTAAGGCTAATTACGTAGATTTCTGCCTGAATTTGGCTAGTTCTGCAAGTTTTGAGGCATATGCCTATCAGTCTGGACACACCACACCAGGCTACTTTTCTTTAAAATTTATATTAAATTTTTTCTCAAATATTTACTATGTTTATTCCATAGTAAGCGCTTCGAACGCAGGCATATTTAATAAATTCCTCTAATTTATCGCTTATTCGCTGACTTTTATAGCAACCAGGCCAAACCAAATAAAGTTGGTTTACAAGGCTTTGTTATTGGCGTTAATTTTTGGCTAACGGCGCACAGTGTACGATTTTCGAGTGTCGATGGACCAAATCGTTAAACTCTCTCGATAGGAATAAGATAAAAATATGGGTTTGGAAGCTGACATAATTACCTGTAAGGGAAAAATATTGTCACTATATACTCATTATATTCAACCCACATAAAATTAAATTGAAAAATGCCCATTAAATTCTAGTAAAAAACAGTGCAAGTTTAAAGGTTTTTTCTGACTGTATTACGAATATAAAAATTTTTTAATTTTTTGCTAGGTTCATGTTCCAACCAAATTATTTAGCGTATTATATAAGGATTATATAATGGAACTATTTAATCCTTTTAGGCCATTATGTAAGCCTTCCAACCCACATTTTTCTGGTGCGATGCTCTTTCAGTATACAGCTAATGATATTAGTGGCCGCTTTTCGGCAGGCATTGGCAAACCTCTTTGTGTATTTATGCTATGAAAACGTTCCTTCCACAAATCTATTTCCATTCGCAAGCGGCCTGTATTTGCCTTCATTTATGGTACGACAACAACACACATATAGAAATAATTTTTAGGGTAATAGCACAGAGTAGTTATTATAATAACAAAAGTTATTCAAACTGTTTAAAAATTCAAGCCCACAAGCGGTTAAGGAAATCAATTTTCCAAACCCTAAATTCATAACCTCAACAGCTTACTAATTCATTCAAGGATAACCGCAGTTGCGCAAACTAACCGCACACGCATATTACGTTTGTGGCACAAATTGAATGCGGCGACTGTGTGTAAACTACCATTGGCATTTGCATTGAGGTTTCATCACCGAATTATAGCATAAATTATTAATGAACCTTAACCACAAGTCAAACTTGTTGCTATATGGATGAATAATAAGTAGATACGTCATATATATACATACTAAGCTTACAAATACCCTGCAGTGAAAAGCCAAACCAGTTAGAAAAAATACTAGTTCATAACTAGTATGTGCCTACCAGTTCGACAATTTCGAAGAACTTAGGCGATCAGCGACATCTGCCTTTGAATTGCCAAAGCCAAAAATAAAACGCAATTAATTGCTTTTCTTACAAATGTCGGCTGTGCCGTCACGTGAAGACTACTGGTTCTGGTTCTGAAATCGCAGGTTGGAGGCCGCTTGGAGGTGGTTAAGTTTTTTAAAGTTAAATAAATGTAATTAAAAATATTTTATTCAATTTATAAATAAATAAAAATTTGAAAATCTAATTGCATTGCAAAAAACTTTTAGGAAGAAATGCTTGTGCTATAAAAACCAAGAAATGAAACAAAAATATTTATTTATTAAATTTAAAAATTACAATAAACAGCCTAAACGAAAAGATAAATTTATAAAAAATAAAAATAAAATTAAAAATAGAAAATAAAAAAATTTTCCCCGCCCCAGGATTTGAACCTGGGACCTCAGGCTCACCACGCGAGTACTTTGATCTGTCGGCCATTGTGACTGATGGAGCGTCGTGAGCAAAAAGGCACACTTATGCTTTTCACGGGGCGTGAATTCGCAGACTATCTCATCAAATGGTATGAGCCTACTAGTAGATGCTGATGCATAGCCTGACCATTGATATCTCGTAGGACATCGCAATGTTAAAAATACCAGTCGCTAACATTGAAAAAGGATAGAACGTGAACCAGTTCGGCTGAAACGCAAACCGGTAGAATTGTAGTTCACAACTAGTAGTTTTCCCTGCAGGGTATGCATAGCAGGTGTACTACGCTGCGTATGAGTAACCTGCAACACCATAACTTTACACATCCATTGCCAAGGTAACCAGGCGCTCCTGCTGAAAGCAATTTCCGGCAAGCGGAATGTAGTATGTATTTGAAGAATGCCAGCGAAAAGCGTTGAAATTAATTCTACCAAAAATTCGCTTTCATTCTTCGTTGCACATTCTTCTTCTTTGGTCTGCGCGCTGCCATAAGCAGCTGCGTCGTGGTCTGTCGCCACTTTTGTTGCTAACGCTGCTGGCAATGGCGTTGATGATGACGCTTAATATGTATTTATGAGAAATTCTTACCGAAGTATTTTTGCAGCGAAAATACATTTTTCGTCCGCTGCACGTTATGTGGATATAAATTTCCCGTATCAATTTGTTGCAGCAACCAGTAAGCGTAGGTGTGGAGTGGAAAGCAAAATATTAGACACTTCATATGACGAGATGACAGTGTATCCAATATAATTTCTTGCTCCATACAAGTATTTCGACCCGATCAAAAATTGTTTTCTTTTTATTATACTTTATTTCTTGCTGGCTGTGTAACATGTTTGTTATTTGTATTGTGAATGGTGTTTGCTGTGGTGCACTGTTGTTGATTTTCATTTGCTTGCTGATAGACACCACAAGCAAGCTGACATTCAATACATTTCGATTATTGCTTTCATATAGTACTTGCATACATATAAGACATATATGTATATATGAATAACTAGGGGATGTCATGCACATGAATACATACATACATATTTGAATACATTTCATTGACGAGAGTGACAGTGTTTCTCACAGCTTCTTTTATATAAGCGAACAGTACAGATTGCTGCTTTTTGTAGTTATAACCAAGTCCAGACAATGCCATCGCATAACAAAAGGAAATAAATTGCATTTCATAGTTTTACTACTCTTTGGCTTCTCTTATATACCTCTTTTGTGTGAGTTTTTTTCGAAATTATCTTTTCCTTTTTGTTTCTGCATCTTTTAATTTTTATTTTTCTGTTGTTGATTTTAATTAAATTCACTTTCCATACACATACAAATATATATACATACATGTGTGGTATACGAACAAAGGCATTAACAAATGTCGGCATATCGACATTTCTATTAAAGCATTCAATTATGTTTATTAGGTTCACTTGCCGTACATATATCGATATAACGTCAAAGATCGTTTGAACCTTGGCTCGGCTACCTTTTGAGTAAGAGCGCCCTTGAATACGCCGACAAAGTCAAATAACTTGGATTTACACATGGTGGGATACTTAGTTGGGCTCATCTAGACAAAATACTTTTGAAGCCACTTGGGTTGGTAGAAAACGTTTTGGTCGGACATTTGACATGAACTCTGATTTATAGAATGGCTATAGATAGAAATTTCTTTTGTTACTTTCAGCCTCATCGCAGCACTTACGGACGTAGAGAATGAGTAGGGGATGGCACGTCACCCGTCGTGTCTAACATACTTAAGTATGGTGTAAACACCAATATATTATTTGACGCACTACCAAGTTATTGCAATGCAGGCGTGGGTGGAAAAAATGCGTGCAAATACAAGAAGACATTTGCAAATGGCACGCATATGATATGCATACTTTGCACTGCTATACCATTTTTACGTAAAAATCAAAACCCAACAGACTTCTCGACATGTGAGGTGCTATGCGTTGGGTAACCGCTTGCAGAAAAAAACTCTTTTAACAGATTCCTTATGTGACAACTCTCATGCAACACCAAGCATTCATAACTGAGCTATAAGTATAAACTTACGTAAACTCTTATGTATTCGTATGAATCTATTTATGTGCGTTCGAAGCATGCAAGCACGTGTAATTTCCTGTTGTTGAGTTGGGTAGCGATAGCAGACGAGTAGAACTGCAGTGAAACTGTGCATATATGCTGGTTCTTTGTGTACCCTGTTGGGATTTTTTCTTTAATTTTCAAGCTAAAAACGAAACATATGGGTTTTACCAAAAAGTAATAAACCTAAACAAACTTACTGCGAAAAATGTGATAAAGTTCAGTATAATCTTCTCAGGGCTTGACCACCACCGACGAACACTACAAACAATTGCAGGTCTATTATGCTCGTAACCAATGATTTTGTAACCGGACAATTTTGTTTTCAAAATTTTTTTACCAATTATCGCCTCCAAACGACAAATGGATTTTTTGAGCAGAGATTTTTAATGGCAGAAATACACTTGGAGGTTTGTAATTGCCTAATCTAAATGTTGCTCGGACCAGGGATCGAACCCAGGGTATATGCATCTCTAACCACTCAGCCACAGCGGCGCTATAATTAGGCTAATCGACCTAATTCCCACTTGATAAAGTGGCCAAGTACTCTTTTTGTTGCATGCGAACTTTTTATATGTGAGTTTGTAGCATCAACTTTGCGGCGCTTGTTGGCTGTCATAGAAATGCCACTTCGTATATCATAGAAGCCCGAAATGTGTGAAAAACTGCCAAAACGAATGCAAATTCAGCCAACCAAACGAGGAAAGCTGCGATTTAACCAACAACTGTTATGACAGCAACATCGCTTCGCAATAGAAAGCTGCTGCTGGTTTAGCGCGCGATTTTACACATTTCTATGTGTGTATGTATGCATGTGAAACCTGGATATACATACATACATCCTGTCGCGTGCACTAGGAAGCTGATGCAGCAGGTTGTGTTTCTTTTTTTTAATTGTGCGCGACTAACTGAAATAAGTTCCGCAGTGGGGGGGCAGCAAACGCCAGCAAAAACAGCAGTCGGAAAGACAGTTAGCAAGAGCAAAACAATTAAGGATGCACAGAAAAAAAGAAGAAAAAACACAACATGTGGCCAACATTAACTGTCATCACTGGTTGCTTACGCCCGCCTCTGTTGCCATAGCAAAACTGCAACTGCAGCACACCCGGGATTTATTGATTCAACAGCGATGCCGCATAACTGCCATACCTAAACAAAAGCGTTGGGCGGAGAGGTTTCTGACGCCTAGCGTTAGCGCCGAAGTGGTATACCTAAACAAAAGCGTCAACGCTACGTCAAATGCAGAAATAACACCAACAATAAGCATAGGTTTGTTTGTGTGTAACACGAAAATGACAGTTTCGCCGTTTTCTGCAGCCAACTTCAATACCTAACGCCCTGTCAAAATCGGATTTTCCAACCGCTCAGCGTTGACGCCGCGTTGTTTTGGTATGTTTCATACAAATTGTATGGGCATGAGAATTTTTTGACAGCCGGACAACGCTGACGCTTTTATTTAGGTATGGCAGTAACTGCATAACTGTAATCATGCAAGTATAAAAAAAAAACAAATAGCGTGTTGCAGGTAAAAAGCAGCAAGCAGCCAAACACATCTGTATACTAAGGCAATGCTTTTCATACGTGTACGAATATAACTACGTAGGCGGTTTGTCTGTCAACAGGATATCCGCTTGATAGTTTGCCATATTTAGATTCACATAGCAGTTATAGTTGTCACAGTGCCAACTCATATCTGAAAATACCTATGTATGAATGTACGTATGCATTTGTGAATAGAGGAAACCAACAGTTTTGTGTCAACCTGCAGTAAAATTTAGAGACAGTCTGTTAAAGCGCTAGTTCCGCCCTACACATTTCAGAACTATCTCTGAACTAAGGCAAATCGGCTGCAGAGAGAGACAATTGAGAAGTAAATGCACAATTTTTCACTTCTCGTGCCGCTTAACAATTAAAGAGAAGCTGATCAAATTTAGTATCAATAAAATAAAAAAAAATAAAAAAATTTAATAAAATGCAATCTGTAAAAAACAGAAAAAATTAAAAAATATCGAAAATCGAATAATCAACATTTTTTTTTCATAAAAAACTTGTCGCAGATCTGTCCAAAATGGAGACAGTTAAGAAAAGAAAAAATATCAAATAATCTAGTTTTAAAATTTTTTCTCATAAAAAACTTATTGTCCATAACTGTCGAAAATGGAACCGGTTCAGCACTAGTTTGAAAGTTCTGAAGGCGTGGCGATTTCCACTTCGTTGCGTTGGGATAGATCGAGCAACAGTATCGCCTCTTAATGAGCTAGTTCTGCGCTAGTTCTAAACTAGCGCGATTTACTGCAGGGTGAAAATACCTACATATGTACATATATATGAATGTATGTATGAATTTGTGGATACAGGAAAGCAACAGCTTTGTGCCAGTGTAAATTGCAAAGCGCCTCTAGTAGGTGGCGCAACGTGATACAAATCTAGCTCATAAGCATGTATGTATGTGTGTATGTACAACTATATTTGCACATACATATGTAAGAGAGGAAACGAATCTGAAATTGATCCTAATGTTGCCTCACCCATCAATGCATATGTTGTATGTCCACATATGTATGTACTCGTACATATGTAAATAGTATTTGTACAATATATTAAAATGTCCTTACACTCGAGTTGTTGCCAAAATATTACATCGCATCGCATCTACACAAACAATGCACATAATGGCCTCAGGCTTTAATGAAAAAATCATGGACAAATTTCAAAAAGGAAAGCCAATTGTGACAATTTCTATGGCTTGCGAGAAAAGGGAATATTTGGCATTCCCTGCAGACATATTTTGTTACAACAAATTGATTGATATCACAAATACATATATGTAAATGGTGCCATTAAAGTTAAATTGTAGTTTAACTATAGAATTTAAATATTCGAGAGTTTAAATATTCACAAGAATCCCAAAGGTGTCAAAATAATTTTTGGTATAAATTTTGCTGTGCACAATTTAGCAGTGCAACGGTATTTTAAAGCTTTTAAGATGGAGAATTCAGGAAAAATAGTCTCCACAGATAAAATAACTACCTCGTTTTGAAAATGGCTTTCAAATAAAGAGGGTTTTAATTTTTTTATTATTTTTTATCCTGAAAGTTGTACGCAATGAACTTTTTGAAAATTTTAAACACTACTTTTGCTATTTTTTCGTCAAGGAAGCCATTTTCATGATTTCCAGAACCGCAAAAGGCATTTTAGTTTTTTTTTTTAATTCATTACAAGCTGTTGTTTAGTAAAAAATCTAAATTTTACTTTCGATGGTTATTTTAAAGATCTGATTGAATGAAAAAATACCTTCACCTCCTAACGGATCTTCAAAACTAAATTTTTTAAATATTTTTTATCTTTTTGACCTAAAAACAGCATGCGATGAACCTAAAAAAAATTTAATGCGTTTTTGTAATTTTATGATCAATAAAATAGATTCCTGGACACAAGAACAGCTAAAATATGTATTTAGAACGTTTTAAAAAGTACATTGCAGAAAAAATTAAAACCGTTTATGTATATCTGAAGGCTATTTTAGAGCTCAATTCTTCATTCCAAGGAGACTATTTTTCCTGAATTTTCCATCTCAAAATGCCTTTAAATACATATATTTCGAAAAAAACCAACTACATATCTACATACTTTTGTAATGAAACTTGAAAAGTTTCTCTCTCTTTTTATTATTTCATTCACGCCTGATATAGATATTAAGCTGTAAAGTATTTAGTTATTATAAAATAAACCAAATACTTGCACAGCTTTAAAAGTGCTATTAAAGTTTTTCTTAAATATTCATATTTCAAAATATTTTACACTACACTGAAAGTTTATGTTGTACGTATATGCTGACCAGCTGCAGCACACGCATCATCATACATATAGCAGTTTTCTAGGTGTTAATATACAGAAGGTTTCCTCGACTCATCAGAATTGTACAAATTAACTACACGAGTAAGTTTTTGGTATTCATTTCAGAGAAAGTGTATACATGTAGTTAACTTACAATGTGGTTTCACACGTGTGTGACCCAATAACATTTTTGAACGAAAAAAATTTATATGAAATAATGAAAGCGTAAGTTCAAAGGCAAAGTCATCAGTGCAACAGACAGACGAGCATATACATGAGTAAAATTTCATAAAATACATACGAACAGAAAAAAAAAATTGCACGAGCTGCAGTGAAATTGCGCACTCGTATACATACATATAAATACATACAGATACTTGCCTACTCTTTTGGGGAATATTGAATGCACTGCAGTGTGTGACAATACTGAAACATCAATGGCAATGGCAGCAAATGTACTTTTAACAAGTTTATAAATGTTCCCCAATTGTGTGCCACCAGACTGCATTCATCTATTCACAAGTGTGTGCGAAGGGCATATGGTCACACAATTTTTACATAGCAGAAGGTATGAGTGTGCATGTATGAGTAAATTTGTTAGTTAAAAGTTGCAGTGAATTGGCGTAAAAAACTTCAGTTGACAAAAAGTAAGCAGGCAGGGTAAGAGAGGATACTTACCATTAAAAATTTTACAATTTTTAAATCTTAAGTGTCGCTTTTAACGGGCGAGATCAAAAGAACTGTCGAATTTCTTCCCCAGCAGAGTATATTGCCCCTTTTTGATTTTCAATCCATTTTGGGCAAGACTTCAGCTTCAAGGAGATATTTTAGCGACCATGTAGATACTTTGGGGACGCGGGTTGGTGATTAAAGAAAGGCTATTATTTAGGAAGAACGATAGACTATAAATAATATTGGAATTTTTCGTCAGTAACGTGCTAGTGTGCGATTCCCATCCGTAGTAGCCAATTGTGAGGCCATCTCCATATATACCGACGAAGCCAAGATGGATTGCTGTGAAAGAGCGGGAGTCTACTCTGAGGAACTTGGTGTTGGTCTGTCTCTATGGTGGGGAAAGGAAACAAACAGCCTTTCGAGCGGAAGTTTTAGGTGAAAGAGTCGGGTTCAGAAATAAAGCAGCAATATGGCAATAGTATCTCCTGGTTAAGAAATACAAAATGGAATTGCGCTCTGCGTCTGAGTCAATTATGATTTAACTCTTCTGGGCTCTCGGAGATAGAAACATTGAAGGCAATGGGACGGATGATGAAGTGGCAAAAGCAAGATCTTGTTTGGATGAACGCGAAGCAGTGGCGCTGCTTTTCAGTAATATTAGTATTTTTGTATTTACCATCACGCGGCACTGGCCTCCCGATAATAGCCACAAATTACAGAGTTTCAACAAACTCAATTAAGCGGATTTCTCCACGGGTGAGCAATCCCCAATTCCGATACTGGGGAACCAATGCAAAAAGGCAAATAAAATAAATTTTCACGATTTTAGATTCGTACCAAAACAAGAATACGCCCCAATATTTGATCGACTCAACGCTGACGAGGAGGCCAATAATATTTTTCTATCCGGGAATGTCTTGATCTTACCGCGCCAAAGAGAAAAGGTAACGGGTTTGAACGCAACGCAACGCGTATGAAAATTAAAATTTCTTATCATTTTCTATACAAAAATTTCAAATTTTCGAATCGTACGAAAACAAGAATACGCTTCATTATTTTTAAAAATTCACTCAGTTAATGAGGCGAACTAATTTCAATAATAGCCCCTTTTCAGTAACTTTCCATTTGACAACCGAAAAAAATCTGTTGCCTCACGAAGGCGTTTAAATTGTTAAAATTATCAAAATTGATCATAACCTTAAAGGGTTTGTGCTTTATACTCTATCCGTGATTTATGAATATGCCCAACTAAAATAGTTAATTATACTATTCACGTAAATATATTTAGAATAAAAAGTATATAATACACACATATTCCTACATAAGTACATATTTAGTTGAATTAAATATATAAGCAAGAGACCACGTGATGATTTTTTTTAATGTTCACAAGGTTTTCAAGTTAATATTTTTTTATTGTTTTTCTTTAAAAATATTGTCTAAGCTTTAACTTTAGGAAAATTCAACAAATTTTCAACAAAATTTCGAACTTTTTAAGCTGAATCCTTAGTGCATTTCGGGCTATGCAGTTTTACAGCATAAAAAATTTGGTCGATTTTTAATAGTTATTTATTTTTGGCGACTGCTTTTGTGGTTATTTTTTATATAATTTCCAAAAGCTGGCGCTGATTTTTTGAAATTTTGTTGCAAACGGTCTCCGGTATTTTATTGCATACACTTCTCATTTGTACTCTGCTATCCTCACAAATTGCACTGCATGCTTCATAACAGTAACATACATACATATACATACATACATACATACATATACACTTGTGTATTATCCCAGTAGAACTTGGGAGCATCGTACGATTGCTCGGTGAGTACTCCCTTGGGAGTATACGAATACTCCCCATTGCTCCCTATGCTTCTGTGTATAAGCATGTAATTTTGTATACTCCCTTTAACATTGGATGTCCTAGGAGGGGGAGTAATCCCTTTTACCTCCTAAACGAGCAATCGGGGAGCACACACAGAATTATCATCCCACAAACCTTCTAATGGAGCAATACGGGAGTACTCCCATAGTTACCTCCCAGAAACCTCCCAAAAAGACAACAAGGGAGTGCACATAGAAAACATCCCATATACCTCCCGAACGAGCAATAAGGGAGTGCTCCCATTAGAGGCATCCCGAAAGCCTCCTATAGGAGTAATAAGAGAGCAATGATAACGAACATTTTAAATTAGCCAAATAGATTTTGCTATTTATTAAATTTTTTATTTAACTTTTTAATCACGTGCATTTGTGCTAATTTTACAAGACCTTAACAGATATAAGTACGAGATCAGATAAAACATAAATGATACGTCTTACATAATTGCTTAATTTTAGAATTATATTGCAGAGAAATCATATGAAAGTAAAACGTAATAATAACAAAACGGTAAGATAAGATATGCACATATAAGTATGTACTCGTATATGATTTCCTGGTTGTCAAGGATGCTTGCCTGGTCAGGAATCCACCAAGCGGGGAAATTGTGAAGGTGACTTTGCTTATCTGACATCTTTGTCACCCATGCGATGTTTAAACCCGGTGGTCACACTTAAATGCAAACACTAATTTGCGCAATCTGAAAAGTATTTAACGGTATATTTGTAAGTAATACAATGCTTAAAATATTTAAACAAAAGTTGAGGTACATACCAACGGACTTTTATTAAAATCTGTGTGCTATCCAAATTAGATTATTGTGTCCTCCTTATGCGCCTATAAGAAATATTTTCTGTTGGTTTTTTTTTTCTGTGATAAATTTTTTCGAAAACACAAAATTTCTTTTGAACGAGGTGCGTATTGCTCTCCTATCAATCAAAAAGAAGACTCTTGGATTTCTCGCTTAGCAGACATCACTTTTTAATCCTAAACGAGTAATAACGGAGTACAAAACCGACAAATGTCGCTTATTGCTCCCAAATCATGCATCAGGGAGCATTCTTTAATTGCTCGCTTAGGATATCTCTCATTACTCTCCTAAGCGAGCAATACAGGAGGACAAAACCGACAAATCTCGTTTATTGATCCCAAATCATGCCTCGGGGAGTATTATTTCGTCGCTCGCTTAGGAGATCTCCTACTTGATTCCTAAAAGAGTAATAAAGGAGTACAAAACCGACAAATCGCCCTTATTGCTCAGAAATCAGGTTAAGGGGAGTACTCTTTTATTCCTCACATAGGGAGATCTCCCTTCAGGTTCTAGTGGGATATTTCTGCATTTATTTCTCAACTCTCAACGCTTTTATAATTTTAATTCTCGCCATGGGAAAATTTTCGGAAACTCATTAAAATGTTGTGCCACATTTGACCTGATTTCATATTTAGATACACATAGAATGTCTGCACCAGTTAGTGGGGCGCTCTGCAGCAATATGCTTCTTCTATTGCATGCCATGTCGTAAATCAACCAGTGCCCTATGCTACACTTCCCCAATACCCACTCGGCCCACCTGATTTACCTATTCCTTTTGATATTACTTATTGCCATATTTAGTACCGCCATCACACTGTCTACCACAGCTAGCTGTCCGCCTAATACCGTCCAGTTTAATGTTCAGTACTCCCTCTCCTCTAATGTACACCGCCTCCTAAGTACCATCTCTTTCAAATTCAGTGCTGTTCAAACCCACTTCACTTATACATGCATAGTACCTTACGCTATTTGAATTTGGTGCACGAACTCTGTTGAAATTGCATTATAACATACCAGTTAAATTGAATGCATCAGGAGGACTCAGTCCGGTTGTTATTTGATCATTTGTAATTGTAATGTGGTACTCGCGTGTGTATGCCATGTGCCTTTGCGTTCGTTGGGGATTTGCAAAATGTATGCGAATGCAGCTATTACTTATGTGTATATGTATGTATATTAGTATACTCGCATATATACTTATACATACATATTTAGTTACTCACTGGGTAAACAGCATTATTTAATTAGGTAACTCTACGTTCATTTGCTGTCATTACATTTGAAATTAAATATCATTGCTTGTATGATGATTAAGTTGTAACTAAATATTTTAAATTCGAAAAGAAAACAAGCACTATTTACTTACAAAATTTTAAAATAGGGAAACGAGTGTTTGCGCTGCCGAGAATTCCATTTGTACTTTGCTTTGAATATTTTGCATTAATTGAATCATATTTTATACAAATATATTTATATGCATATGTAAATATATTTACGTATTTGCGTGAGATACAAAGTGACTTAATTAACTGACTAACTATTTCCACAGTTTGTATGCAAATATAAAACGAAGTTGCTGCCGCTTTGATAAGCGACGGCGTGTTGGTCTTCAAGGATCATTGAGAGGTTAAATAAGTTTAATGCGGATGTAGCTAACCCCAGCGCACAGTGCAGTCGAATCCCAAAAGTGCGGCCAAAATTCGAGAAAATAATGTTTCTAGATAGGCATTTTTTGACATTAAGTTGGCTAAAGGGATCACCTAAGAAGCGAAAACTGTTCACTGTAACGACCTCTACCCTAAGTCTTCTCTTTATACAAAAATGATAGAATTGTTCTCTACATCGTGCTCTTTATATTCGTTTGTAGTGTGACCTTATCCCAAGCACTACATTATTATAATAAAAAGCGAAAAGTCATTAACGTATAAAAGTAGTTAGAGAATCTTCTTCTTCTTAATTGGCGCTGTAACCGCCTAAGCGATTTTGGCCGAGACCAAAACAGCACGCCAGTCATTTCTCTTCTGTGCTAACTGACGCCAATTGAAAATGCCAAGTGAAGCCAAGTCCTTCTCCACCTGGTCTTTCCAACGCAGAGGAGGCCTTCCTCTTCCTCTGTTACCAGCATCGCGGCCCGCGTTGAATATTTTCAGAGCAGGAGCGTTTCTGTCCATCCGAACGACATGGCCAAGCCAGCGGGGTCGCTGAATTTTAATTCGCTGCACTATGTCTATATCGTTGTAAAGCTCATACAGCTCATCGTTAAATCGTCTGCGATATTCGCCATCACCAACGCGTAAAGGTCCGAAAATCTTTCGCAGAATCTTTCTCTCGAAAACTCCAAGAGCCGCCTCATCAGATGCTTTCATTGTCCATGCCTCCGCGCCATACACCAGCACAGGCATGATGAGTGACTTATAGAGTGTGATCTTTGTACGACGAGAGAGGACTTTACTTCTCAATTGCCTAGGCTGACATTATTATTGGTGTTAATGCTGGTTCCCAAATAAACGAAGTCGTCTACTTTTTCAAACTTGTAACTGTCAACAGTGACGTGGGTGGCAAGACGCGTATGCTCTGACTGTTTGTGTGATGACAGGAGATACTTCGTTTTGTCCTCGTTCATCACCAGACCCATTCGCTTTGCTTCTCTATCCAATCCCGAGAAGGCAGAACAGACGTAGCCCTTGTTTTTACGCCAGCAATTGTACGCTCTTATAAAGTATTGTGCCTGAGCGGTTCAGTTCTGCGGCTCTTATTATCTTCTCCAACATAAGATTAAAGAAATCACACGAAAGGGAGTCCCCTTGTCTGAAGCCTCGTTTGGTATCAAACGGCTTAGAGAGGTCCTTCCCTATTCTGACAGAGCTGGTGGTATTGCTCAACGTCATTTTACACAGCCGTATTAGCTTCGCGGGGATACCAAATTCAGACATCGCGGCATAAAGGCAACTTCTCTTCGTGCTGTCGAAAGCGGCTTTGAAATCGACAAATAGATGGTGTGTGTCGATTCTATTCTCGCGGGTCTTTTCCAAGATTTGGCGTATTGTGAATACCTGATCTATGGTGGATTTTCCAGGCTTAAAGCCACACTGATAAGGTCCAATCAGCTCGTTGACGGTGGGCTTCAGTCTTTCGCACAATACGCTCGATAAGACCTTGTAACCTATGCTTAGAAGGCTAATTCCGCGGTAGTTGGCGCGTATGGCGGGGTCGCCTTTCTTGTGGATTGGGCAGAGCACACTTAAATTCCAGTCGTCGGGCATGCGTTCATCTGACCATATTCTGCATACGAGCTGATGCATGCACCTCATCAGCTCCTCGCCGCCGTACTTGAATAGCTCGGCTGGCAGGCCGTCAGCTCCAGCAGCTTTGTTGTTTTTCAGCCGCGTAATCGCTATACGTACCTCGTCATTGTCAGGCGGTGGGACAGCTACTCCATCATCATCGACTGGGGACTCGGGTTCGTCCTCCTCACTACTTTCAGCGTTGCTACCATTCAGTAGGTTATAAAAGTGTTCCCTCCACAATTTAAGTATATTCTGGACATCGGTCACTAGGTCGCCATTGTTGTTCTTACAGGAGTTCGCCCCGGTCTTGAAACCTTCCGTAAGTCGCCTAACCCTCTGGTAGAATTTTCGGGCGTTCTTCCTGTCGGCCAGCATCTCAAGCTCTTCGCACTCACGTATTTCGGCCTCTCTCTTCTTATTGCGGCAGATACGTCTCGCTTCCTTCTTCAGTTCCCTATAACGGTCCCACATGGCTCGCGTTGCGCCCGATCGCAGCGTGGCCCTGTAGGCGGCATCTTTTTTCTCTGCGGCTTCTTGACATTCCTCATCGTACCAGTTGTTCCTTCGGGCTTGCTGAAATCCAACTACTTCTTCGGCGGCGGTACTTAATGATCGGGAAATGTGGTTCCACTCCTGGTTAGAGAATAGGAAATCAAATAAAACCAAATGGATTCTACGTCTGAAGGTTGGTAAAATACGTAAAAAAATTGTGAAAACTAATACTGTAACAGAAGTTTTTAAGAAATAAAAATGTAAAGGTATTTTTATACCCGAGCGCACTTGTGCACAAGGGTATATTAATTTTGTTCACATAACGGATGTTTGTAACAGCGAAAACGAATCGAGATAGATATAGACAAATGTACACATAAATGATCAGAATGAAAAGAGAAATCGATTAAGCCATGTCTGTCTGTCCGTCCGTCTGTCCGTCCGTCCGTGTACACGATAACTCGAGCAAAAATTGAGATATCTCAACGAAATTTTGTATGTAGGTTTGCATTTATCCAAGGTAGGTTGGTATTGAAAATGGGCGAAATCAGATTTTAACCACGCCCACATCCCATATAACGGTAATTTTCGGAAATACGAAAACTGCGATATTTTAGTAACTACTGAAGATTATTCACTCAAAATTGATATTTACAACAATTTTTAGACGAAAAATAAGAATATCATAAATTTATTTATATTTATGGTTACATGTGTATATCTTGGTAACCGATGCACCAATTTCTTCCAAACTTGGCACAGTTGTTGTCCTTGGTACAGCATACTAAATGGCCGAAAATTTAAAAATCGAACAATAACCACGCCCACATCCCATATAACGGTAATTTAGAGAAATACAAAATCTTCGATAAATCAGTAAATATTAAAGCTAATTTATTCAAAATTGATGCTTGCAACAATTCTTTACCAAGAAATACGTTTATGGTAAAATTTTGGAAAATGGGCGTGGCACCGCCCACTTATGATCACATATATGTATATCGGTAACCGTCTACCAATTTGTACCAAACTCGGTATTTTTATTGTGCTTGCCACATCAAAGCAAAACGTTGAAAATTATTGAAATCGGACTAAAATGACGGCCGCTTTTCATGTAACGGTAAATATCAGAAATGCTTGAAACTGCAATATTTCGAAATTTAAGACGCTAATTTACTCAAAATTTATACACCCCGGTTTACCATCTAGCGGTAGCTTTCGGAAAGGTGAAAAAACATATATTTAATACTTGCGCCGGGTATTTAATGTTCGGCTCCGCCCGAATTTAGACTTTCTTACTTGTTTTACTTAGCTGAAAGAAGCTGGGACTTACGGTTGATTTTTGGGTTTTTTTTGTTTAAGGTGTTGCCCATTTGCTTCATATCATCGAACATACTTCGTATGGAAGAAAATAACTGGCACTGTCAAAAAAAATTCTCAAAAATCAACGGTAAGTCCTAGTTACTTCGAACTTGCACTTTGTGACACTAAAATTGACTGAGCTGTAAAACTTCATACAAAATCTTTCTAAAAATTCTGATTGAAAATCCCGAAGTTCACCAGATGCCTTACTCGATCCGCCATTTCGAATTTTGAGATTCTGATAGCGGATTCGTAATTAGCGACCTCGAAAAAACATAAGCTTTTCAGAGCGCCAAAAATTGTAGGTCACGCTAATTATCTGATAAAAACAAGACATTAGATTAAGTCTCGTCTGCCAGCCACTGTGGCTTGAGTATTTTGTGAGGGTTTTGGATTTGGTTTAAGAGTTTGCATTGGTAAAGCAAGAGGGCAGCGCTTTTCATACAAACGGAAGTCAACTTGGGATGGTACTGTTCGCTGACGGACAGTGCTGCCTGTATCCTAAAGCTCGAAATCTGATAAAAGCGTCTTTCGGTACTAACTAGCAGACTGTTCAGAACCTCAATTGGTTAGATCTTATTGCACCCGTTGCGCCAATAGCAGCTGTTACCTGTAAACCGTTTCTTATAGAATGCAGCCCATACAATCTATCTGAATTTTCTAAACGTTATAGTTCCTATCTAATTATCATTAGGAATGCGGGCTATAGTTGTGTTTAAGCTAAGGCCTTATGAAAATTATTTGCAAATGTCTGATCAATACCTAAATTTTGGTCACTCAAGACAGATGACAGAACAAAGACCCTGTGAAGATATGTATTCTCGTCTGGTGCGAAGTTTGGCAGAAAAAGATTCAAAAAGTTTTTTTTTTGCAAGGAACTTTTTTCTAAGCAACTAGACTGCAGCTTGCCCGAATGGACCGAAGACGGTCACACAAATTTCTTAGATATTCATTTAAAGCGTGCTCCACGAGATGGTGGTCTGAAGCGACCGCTTCTTGTAAGCCTAACCCTCACAGAAAGTTTTTAGGAGCCTTCGCGGGTAAGAGGCGATTACGCTCATACCATCGGGACAAAGCCTAGACTCCTCTCAGGTATACTGCAGACGGCACGCGCTGCTTTCAAGGAGAATATTTCTCTTTAGTCAAGTCGCAAAAGCGACAGAGATGTAGCAGGTCTCAATTTTGTAGTACAAATCCAATTTTAACCTTATTTCGAACCAGGGAATTGTTTATACTTCCTTATGGAAATAGTGCTAGTGGGAGCGAAAGTCCATTTTCTCTAAATTCGTTTAGGATATGACCTTAACTTTCCTAAATCCTGCCGTAACTAAATTTCGTAGAGTTCGTTTGACCTGCTTTTTGTGTTCTGTCTCAATTTGCTATTTTTATTTTTTTAATATCTTAGGGCCGTGGCTCTAAAATTTGTATGCAGGACGAATAAACTTAGCTGACTTGAGTGTTTGGGCACCAAGACCGATTGAGAATTTTACGAGTATGCGAATGAGGCAAAATGCATTTAGTTCAAGTTGCATACTTTGAGGTTAGTACAGTGAAAACATGTAGCACGCTGTTCATACAAATTTTTAATTAAAATAAGAAAATGTCATATCTTTCAATTTGGCAGGAATGATTTTTAATTAATTCAAAGCTATTGTCACGTCATGCAAATTCAACTGGATGCATTCCTCTGGTTGTTTACATTTCAATTAGAAATTTGAATCTACGAATGACTGGAAAAAGGGTGGAGTGGAGGGGTGGAGGGGGAAGTGACTGTCAAAATTGGCTGGGTATAAATAAGCTTAAGTTTTGTTGAATAGATTAGAATAACTAGAGTTCGCCCAGCAGTTGAAATTCAACCACTAAAATAAAGGAGAATTGAGGTGAGTTAAGGTGACTTGAGCTGAGCTGAGTCCAGTTCAGGAGATGTGAATTGAAGTAAGTGAGTTCAGGTTAGGTAAGCTTAGATAAGTTAAGGTGAGTTGAGTTGAGGTGAGATAAGCTGAGTTGAGGTGAAATGACGCTAGTTGGGGTGAGTTGAGTTCAGGTGAGTTAAAGTGAGGTGAATTGAGTTGAGATGATTTGAAGTGAGCTGTGGTGAGTTGAGTTGAAATACGTTGAACAACATAATATAATATAACATAACATAACATCGCATATCATAACGAAATTTAACATAACATAAGATAACATAGCATATCATAACAAAACATAACATAGAATAAGACAACATAACATAACATATCGCATTCATCAATTTGTATTTTCTTTTTATCTATTTTTCTTAATCTACCATTTTATTTATTTATTTGTATATTTATCTTTTTATTTTAAACTTTATTTTTTCCTTTTCCTTTACGTCTATCCTGATCTTTATCTTGATCCTTTTCTTCAACTACATATTTGTCATTTTGTTAAGTACACCTGTAGCTCGTTTCTGTAACAATTCTCTACCAAGGCGAATTGAGATATGAATTCGTCGCCTTGTTCTCTACTGCTAATGAGTAGTAGATAATGACGTTTATTCTCTACCAGTGGAGAAATAATCGGTAGAGAAGAGTTACAGGAACGAGCTACAGGCGCCTAAATACATGCTATGTACCGCTGCATTTGCAAAAATTTCCTTTATGAAACTTATGAAATTTTTGCACATGCACTTCTCAACTGCCATGTTAGATGGCACTTCAAAGTATGCTCGACCTAGTCTGATGCACGGACGCTGCTTGACTTACAATCATGCAGAGGTGGTACTCACCTATAGCTACCATTGGCCACAGTGCCTACCCACCTTTTTTTGAACCAATAAATATTTTTTTATATAAATACATACATGTAAACATACTGGTCTCCCCTCTCACTAAGTTATTCAAAGTATTTAAATTTTTCTTCCTCTTTGTCTTTATCTTTAGGTTTTTTACTTTTATTTTAATCTTTGTCTTTATCGCTTTCTTCTTCTACACACTCAACATTACCTTCTTCCTTGTATGGGCCTAGCACGTTTATTTATTTCAGTGGCAATATTAAAGCTCTCATTTAGGAGGCCTTTCCTCCTCTCGCAGTGTAAATTTTGAGTTGATTTTTTGATTAATTTTAAACTAATTTAAAGTTTGAATAAATGTTCTATTTCTTACTGCAAACGTTATTAAGGGCCGTTTTCTCGACTGCCTGTTAAAGTTAACGGGTGCTTTGACCGCCCGTCAAATTTGCGGCTCACATGCAACTTCAATAAAAAAAATTTAACGGGTAGACAAATTTAACAGGCGTTCGAGAAAACGACCCTAAGAATGGTAAATGCACTCGCCTCGAGAAGGTAAATGGCAAGAATTAGCTTTCCAACTTTTTTTATGTAGGTATTCTCTGCTCTTTCTTCAAAATTTGTAATATGTGAATTGCATTAATGTCTAATATCGTATCGGTTTTTAGAAAAATAAATAAAGTCAATGGACAGCCCATAAAGAAAGAGGACTGCCTTTCGAAATAAAGTACGGATAGTCACCGCACCATATCTCGTGACTTTTGTTCTTATCTATTTTCGCAACCCTCCATTTGCCTAAGTTTATTCCGGCAACTCGTTAGCTGCCTATTGATGGTAGAAGCCACATTGCCTGCATAAATAAGTTGTTAAGTTGGTCCTAGGACCAAAACAACCAATAAAACCGGTAACCAGTACAAAAAACTGATTTCATTTTTTAAATCACCGTGAAGTGAAGCAGTCCTTGTAGTGGGAAAGTTTCAACGAATTGCTGGTAGCAGCGATGCAGTAATTGTCCAAAGCTTTTAATTAAATAAAAATAATTCCTGTTAATCGGGGAGATACGAGATTTTCTGTTAAATTGAGAGATAAGAAATTTTCTTATTTTGATTAAAATATTTTTCTGAACAGCACCTTTTTTTATACTGTGGGAAATTTTTTCCCACACTGTTATTGGTACTTAAACAACTATGTACTTGATATGAAACTATGTCAGCCCTTGCATTGGCTGGCTATGACTAAAACTGCAGTTTGTTAAGGAAACTATATACATACGTTAATTAAACTGAATCAGGCCAGCGTCTACGTGTTTCTGCATTACATGGCTCGTGGTTTCATTAAAGGCAAATAGTTTTCACTCAACTTCCGCAAAAAACCAATACCATTGCATTAATCAAGCACATTTATTTCCCAAGGGGTGCACATTAGTTGGAGGAAAGTAAAGTTCTTCAATAGTTTTAATACATCAAAACGTCAATCTAACCCCCAAATTCGATGGTCATTTACCACTAAGCGCTCCTCAATTGCATTCACTCCAGCCTTTGAAACCAAATTAATTTGCGGCTATAAAGGTAAATTTCCCAAAACCACAGAAATTGGCTTCCCTAATGCATATTGAAATGTTTCATGCTGTTTCCTCAAACCTCAATGCAACTGCGAGCACTCAGCCGCAAGGCGCTTCATTGTAACAATCGTTTTATCTGCTGCAAGCTTATGTAAGTACATATGCACGTACATACATATGTATGTAGTAAGTAACCCCCTCCGTGTTGGGGCAAATTAATTTCGAAAATAACAAAGGCGGTTAGTAATTTCGGGAACAAAGTAGCACAAGCGCAATTTAGTTGACAGCGTTGAGGGAGCGATGCAGGAATTTAAACCCTCATTGTTTTGAGCTTTGACCTGTAAACATACATATGTATGTATATTCACTTTCGTGCGAGTGCACATTTCCCTATATATATACATAGAAAATATGTGTAAATGTTTGCGGTGATCTGTGTGTGAATGCCGATAAGTAGTGATGTGTCTGTTTATTGTTTTTTCTTCCTCCAGTGGGTTACAAAAAAAAGAAACAACAGTTGCTTAGGTACTCACCGACATTGCCTTCGCCAAGTGCCGTTGGGCTTGCCGACAACAACACCAGCAATTGCAACAACAGCGTTACGGTGGTCGAGGGTCGTTGCAACAATTTAAGCGTTGCATGCAACGAGCGCGTTCGCTGTTGCGTCAATTGCTGGCATTCTGCAGAACTGCGCTGCTGCTTGATTGCCTGCAATTGTTGTTGTTGTTGTTGGAGATGCCGCTGCTGACTTCGATAATGTGGCTGTTGCTGATGACGTTGTGGCAAAGATGATTGTTGCTGTTGCTTTTGCAGTTGCCTAATACATTGCTGCTCTAATGAGTTGTGCTGTTCGTTTTGCCGCTGATGTTGTTGTTTTTGTATTGGTTGTACATTGCATGCCATGATAATGGGCCCACCTAAAAGGAAAACAAAAGAGAAATATATTGTACAGGAGTTGTGCAAGCGATAAGAGAAAAAGTGTATTCGATTAGTTGAAGTAGAGTGGAATGTAACGAATCACGTGTGAGCGCCTATAAGTAGGCTATAAAAATTGCCAGTAAAGGTAAGTTTAATGGCTGCTAGCAATACATTGCTGCTTGCTGCATTAGTAACAGTTATGTTGATAGTTGAAGACATTGGTGCATCCATAAGCTTTGTGAGAGGGGCAAGAGGCCTGGTATGGATGTCCGAAGAAACAGAGCTCTTGTTACCAGTCCATATCTAACATGACGTTAAGTGCTTTAGTGAGAGTGATATTTAGTAGGACTCTGATTCCCACTATAACGGTTCGTTGTCGCCTCTCCAGTGTTTTCACTACTGTAGTCTGCTCTGGTGCCTTTCCTCAGATGGAAACTCCGTGAAACTATGTGCGCTTAATTTTTGTTTCATAGAGCCAGAAAATATCCATATTAATTGCCCAGTTTACCGGTAGAGAGCCGCGGATGCTTTCTTCTTCCTCGTTAGGCCTCAATGTAGGCTTCCCATCTAGAATCAATGCCAAGTACTTGACTCTATCACAAAGCTCCAGGTGTACACTTTCCTCCAATTAAAGGGAAGAATCGCGTGCAATGTTTTATTGTTCGTTGTGAACAAGTCGAGTTCCGTCCTATTGGGATTTGCATCGGTTCTTCGAGGTCTATCAATGCTTAACCTTCTAAGGTCAGAGAGCGCAGAGATTTACAAACCAATTGGCTTTTGAGTAGATAGTGAGATTGGGTAACAGTAAGTACCTAAAATACGATTCAGTGATCAAGAAGCCGTAACCCTGGAATTAGAGAGGTCTCTACTAAGAAAAACTCAACTGAGCCGCTGATAATAGTCTTAAAAGATTCGTGGAAATTAGGAGACACATCGTTGTTAGAGGTATTTTCAAAACAGATGCAAACAAAGAAATTATTGTGATTCAAGAGTCAGCGAGAAGCTTGCTTGATTTTTTTGGACGATTTTAGTTCATGTGGGGGCGTCTGAATCCCACAGATTCTTTCGAAGTGTGATACGCCATTGGATGCGTGGCGCATGTGTATGTACTTATATAAGAAGCTATGTATGCAATTTCGCATCTGCACCGTCCACCCTTTGTTCGTTTTACATCAACCTACATAAAATATACATTTCGCATAACCAGCCAACAACTTTATTGGCAGTTGTCGGCAATTTTTTTTCTACACCGTTGACGCCGATAAATTCGCATTTAACACATTGTTGCTGTTGGCGTTTAGTAGCCTGCTTTTTGCCTTAACAATGTAGTTATGCATTCCCGTTCCTGGATGTGTGTGCGTGCGCTTGTGGGAGCCCATTTGGGCGTACGTTTGGCATATTACTCCGCCTTCCGCTCAACACTAACGTTTATTTGTGTTTGCATAGTTGTTGCTCTATCGGCGTTTAAGATTAGCCGTCATCGATTCGCCATCAGTTAGCGAGTGACGAAACGAACGAACTCAATGAGGTACAACCAAATTCGCTATCGTCTATCCGTGCTAGCTAACTTTGTTGTTGCTTTCACATGCAAAATTTTTCGTTAAGCGACCGGAACTCAAACATAGCAAGCAGCGACATATATAGTACGTAAACATATACGTTTGTGTGCGATTTAGTGTACTTCTGCCTACGCTTCACTGCAAACCGGAAATATATTGGCGGATGTTGTGATGTGCAACGCGTCGTTGCGTCGGCAAAATCGACCAAAGCGATTGCCAACAAAAGCAAAAGCAAACCGATACTACGCCCACACCTATGCTCATGGTCATATAAGTACTTGATTGAGAGACTAGCTTTGCATGAGTATGTATGTGTTTATGCACACAGACAGCCATAACGATTTCTGGGAAAACCTTTTTGCTACATCTTCAATGTATGTATGTAGTATGTATGCACGTATTGCTCAATTTGAGTTTGGCCTCTTTAATTTAATTTTATTGCGCGTGGCAAAGTTTAGTGAAATGAAATTACATAACCTTTTTTTAACAATTTGACCTCAGAAGCTTAAGGCCAACAAATTGGTAAAATGGCTCAGCACTTAAGAAATGAAGTTTTATCAATCATATATTAATGATAAATATCTTCATTCGTTCGTTTGATGCCTTTAACCCTTTTCGATGTCACTACACACTGCAAACCAAACTTTAAACTATAAAATTCCAAAGAAAAAAATTGGAGCAGATGTAAGGAGCTATAATTTAACTTCACCCCCGAACGACAAATGGTTTTATGAGCTGGTTCGCCATCGCTCAGTGTAGTCCCCATGAGTTCTGCGAGCTAATAATTTTTTGGACAGGCTAAACGCCTAAAATAAAATTAATTCAGAATTTTAGTACTGCTCGTCGTCGCACATTTAATTTCAAGAAATTCCAACCGTTTAAAACCCCTTTTTAGAACTTTTTTACAACTTAAATAACATCAAACTTCTTCATCACTGCAGGCTCTTGTTCTTTGGTTTAATGTTATTTACAAAAAAAAAACAAGTAAGAAAGTCTAAGTTCGGGCGGAGCCGAACATTAAATACCCGGCGCAAGTATTAAATATATGTTTTTTTCACGGGTATTTAATGTTCGGCTCCGCCCGAACTTAGACTTTCTTACTTGTTTTCATATATTTTTCTATTTCTTTCTCCACAAACTATGTACAACACATGTAAGTACTGCTAAGTTGTTCTCTATTTAATGAAAATGTAACAGATTGCTACTATGTTCGGAGTTTGCCTGCGGCTGCATTTACGTACCCTCTCTTTTGTTGCTGTTGCGTAAATTTATTAACAAAGGAAATTGCATTTATTGAGTCTCAAATGTTGTAGCCAAACAACAGCAAAACAACACTTTGCTAGTAACATTTGTATAGTTTTTCTAGTAAGTACATTTGCGTAGGGCTTTTCCGTTTTTGCTTGCCAGTTATTCAGATTGCATTATACAATACTAATTAATGTACGTGAATATGTAAATATATACCTACATATGTATGTAGAATTTGCAGGAAATATAGCCGGTTTTTTGCTTTTATCCATCAACTTTATTAAATTTCCTTTCAAATTTAATTTCTTCTCCCGTGCGCTTCTCTAAGCAGAACTTTTTTGTTGTGATTGTCTAAAAACTTGTTCTAAATATGTAGTACATATTTATATTCTTTGTTAGAAGACTTGCTATCTGTTGAGTTGGTTATGGTTATTTTGTTGATGTTGATTTTCTAATTTACATAGATGCAACCAATAGGAGGAAGCGTACTTCATAATTTCATTTGAAATTTACTTCGGTGTACCATTCTGAGTAAAAACGTATAATTTTAAGATGGATTGCTTCTGCGAAACGAATTTTATACCCTACTTTCCATCCGCGCAGAGTGAATACTCAAATATTTACGCGTGGACGGTGCGGTAGTAGAGGTTCGAATATAATTTTTCTGATGGCTAAACATCCAGCTCTAGGTCAGAATTCGGAGTCCATATCAAAATTTAGGCAAAGCTTCATATTTTACTTAAGAAAATAAAGCTCGGTATCTGAAGGCGAAGTATATGATATCTTAAGAGCCATGGGTTGGAGTTGTGGAAGTTTAATTGTATGCACCGATTACCAAAAAACTTCTAGCCCGTTGACTACTTTAAAATTAGCTTTCTGCTTCTTAGGTCAACCGGAATACATGAGCCACATGCATTAATAAGTAGTACTTTCTTCTACGGGTTTTAGGCCCACTGTCAGAAAATAGTGAAGAAGGTAAGGCAAAAGAAGCAGCTGAAGATTGGGCTAAGGTCATATCTCTCCAAAGCACATCTTTAGTTCACTTGCCCAGGCTCAAGTGCGAGATATATTCGTAGAGAGGTGTCTTAGTTTTTTGCCAATCCAATTTATTTTAGTCGGAAATATAGATAACATTTAAAACAAATTCTCTTTGATAGGTAGCGATTGTGTTGACAGCTAATCTCAACTCCAAGAGCTCTTCACGTTTGATTAAGAAATACGAGCTACAAAACTGGACTGTTGTGCAAACCTAATCATCTTACATGTAAGCTGTAGAAGCTTTTCTGGGACGTCTTTAACACACCTACAAAATATATAATGCCTGCTTAATGGTAGCTACTTCAATTTCAAAAACGCTACAGCCCGTTCTCCCAAACTTTACCCTATAATCAAGTTTCGATCTCTCTGAGAACAAGTTTAATGTTCCCGAAATTATCCCTTAAGTGAATTCGTGCAATATCAACGATAATGTGTTCAGCATGGCATTAAGCGCCAGAGAAGAAATAATGGGCAACGCACTAACCTTATCAGAGAGAAGCAGACAATGGCCTTCAATGGAGAGCCGAATTACGTTCGGAATCTTGTACTTCCTAGTAAATAAAAACAGTTCAGTCTTGCTAGGTTTGAAAAAGAGGTTGCTAGTTAACTTGGCTCAAATCACATGAGGGACTTAGAAATCTAACTGACCCGCTATCTATCACTTTCTGTTCCTTTCCAGCTGCTTTCGCAGGTCGTTTGCGACGAACATGCAGAGCAGAGATGATGTGCGAAATACCTCTGTTCACTCTTCGCTGTCGAAAACGCCCTAGCTGAAAAAACTTTTCAAGAACGCCCTATTCCAGAATTTGGTTGAAGGACGCCCTATCTCAGCACATTTTCAATATATGTATTTTGAAGTAAGATAGGGCGTTTTTGTACCGAATTCTGAGATAGGGGTTCTTCAACCAAATTCTGAGATAGGGTGATTTTCAATAAAATTCTGAAATAGGGCGTTCTTGAAACTTTTTTTGAGATAGGGTCTTTTCGAACTGGCTGCCGAGATAGGTCGATCTTCCACTCAACACTCGATATGCATTTTGTAGGTGCAAAATCTGGTTCAAAACATTTTTAAAAGTAAAACGTTAAATATTTACAAATTGGAAAACGAATATTTCTCTGTATATGTGCTACATTTCACTTAATTGTTTAATATACATACGTATCTTATTTTCACCAGATTTCGCACTAAGTTATTTTATTTTTTCTTAATGCAGTTTTTTTGATTTTGGTTTTGCTTTTCTTTTTCAAATTTCATATATTTTCTATGCCTTTTAATCTATCTGCTAAAAGCTATAACATACAAGATATATACATACATAAGTCTTTAATAAAAACGCATGAATATTTGAGAGAGATTTTATATTGAAGGCTATTAAATGAAAGGCTGTTAATGCGAAAATTACTTTAACGACCAGCAGCGCACTTAGGAATATTGGCGCTGAGGATTAAGTGAGAATTAACAAGCATAGATTTTTAATACTGAATTGTGTACATATGTACAGTTAATTCTATTGAAGGGGAGTATTTTAAAGGTAACTTGGAAATAAATTTTCCCATCGTTCCTTCGAGTTTCCCGTTTAGCTTAGTTAATTTCTATTTAATACCTAATATTCGCATTTATTTAGAAAAAAAAATAGGTTTTGAAATTTATCTGCCCTTCAAACTAAAATGTTGTTTTGAAAAAATGTGTTTAAAGGGCAGATAAATTTTAAAATCTACATGAGAAAACTACACTTAATAACTTTTAGCTTGCCTCTTTTAATACATGCATAGTTAATGTTACAAAGTTTTTGTAAATAAATAATTAACTCTCATAACAAGAATGAACTTAGTTTGCTATAAATTTTAGATTTGTAGATTTTAAATTTTTTTTAAAGTATTTACTTATTAAAATGATGTATTAATTTATATACACATATGCGTGCAGTCTGTTAATTGTTGCATTAAAAATCAGTAATCCAAAATATGCAAATATCGAAAATAAACCAATATTTACTAGAGTTTGTTCTTAATTTGGTTTTAATTTTAATCCCTATTCGCAATGATACAATCAGAATTCGATAAAATCAGAGTTAATTCAGTCAGTGATAATTTGGTGGAAGTGAAAATACATTCATATGTACATACATATGTATGCATGAATGCAAATATTTTGAATTGAAAATGCGTTGAAAAGTAACAAAAATAATATATGTATTAGAATGCGTGCAGGCTGTAATTTTATAAACCATATTTTGTATTCAAACACACGCATATATTTCTATGTACATATTTAGGCCATTGCATAGTCAAATAAATTAGAAACTCGTATGAATAAATAACTATAATCGAATTAGTTACACATTTGCATATGAATATGTGCACATAATTGCTCATACATACATATGTAAATATGGCCGCAGTGTTTACTCATCATGGGAATCCTGTCCAAGTGAAATATATCAGAACTATGGTGAGAGTTGAATGTAGGGTGTTGCGAATGTTTCAAATTAAACGCAAAAAAACATAAATTTTGCATACCTTGCGAATTGTCATGAAACGTAAATATGAAAACTATTAGTCCAGAAAACAGTATTCATCGCAAGTCTGCTCTAAGTTCGGACAGATACGCAAAAATTTAAAACAAGAAAATGTTGAGGTGATTACACCTCATCATCCTGCAGTTTGTAGGAGTAATCAGGCAAGATTTTCAAAGCTAACCCCCCCAACCACTCTACTTTGAAGTTTTGATCCTACCATGTAAAAGATCACTGCTTTCTTCTCCAATAACACCGTCCAACCTATTCTTTCTTGCCTACAGGGAATGTCGATAGAGAAGTAGCCACCGGCACCCATTTCGAAGGCGCAATAATTTGTATGATCAAGATTGGAATCAAAGCGCTCCAGAACACCATAGCCTCCAGTTTTCACTTGGCGAGTTTTTTAAATATGCCAAAAGTCAGTCAGTCAGTCAGTAAACTTTTGTCTGTTTTTTTTTGTGAACTCTTATTTGTTAAGTCATCTGGCCGTCTAATCTCGAAGGCAAAAAATGACGTTTTGTAATTTATTAACCATAATTTCCGTTTATGTTTAATGAAGTAAGGCGTGAAAAGTGTTTTATTTTGCAACATTTTAATAACATCTAATTAAAATATGGGACATGTTTATGTGTTTAAGTACTGATGTTACCAGGACCGTGCGGAGATGGAAATGTGAATCATGAACGTAAATGAACAGGAATACATGAAAATTCTGGAAGCAGACAAGCGTGAAAAATAATGAAATTAAGTTGTGCGGGAATGTATGTACATTGTACATATTGTAAATATGTATAAAGGTATATGTATCATTTTGAAATAAAGTGCATATTAGGGTACTACATAATTTTTGTTTGGCGCAAACCCGTTTCGGTTAAGAACAGAAATTACCACAAAAGACTCAATTATTTCATAAAAAAAACAAATTGTCATAAGTGTTATAGCTCAACCAGCCACCGACACGATCTATCTAATGAGATTCTCGTGTTAACGACCACTCACCACCGCATGGTGGTGACGTCGCCGTTGCTTCTCGCTCTCTATCAATAGCAGTCAAATCCTAGTTTTTAGTTTTCTTAAGATTCTGAGGGATACAAAATTAAAGGAGCAGTTTTCAAAACATTTTAGAGAGGATATGATTTAAAATGCACTACTGTACACTTTTCCAAGCATTACGTAATATAATCTATAACTTAAAGTCCTGAGGCCCCGGTCGGGTGGGAAGTAGTTGCCATTAAACCCATCTATTCAGCTTGAAAGGAATACAATACCATTTGACATATCAGTATGCAGGGGCGCACCCACGAATATATTTTAGGGGGGGTTTTATATTTCTGAATATATATCACCGGAAAATACTGAAAATTTGCTTCAGATAATACGCTCTTTAAAATACATTCATGCAAGTTTTATGTACAGTATGTAATAAATAAATAAACGTTTTAAAACCCATAAACTGCACTTTATTTACATAAGATTAACAGAACTCAAACACTTTTAACCGACTTCAAAAAAAAGAGGATGTTATCAATACGCCGGAATACATAACTTTTGACCACGTGAACCGATTTGAAGATGGTACCTCAAGGGTCGTCCCGTAATTTGTTTTAGAGATCCGATGATTGGATCATGAAGAAATTAACGGTACCCCTAAATTTGAAGTCGGTTGTGTTCTTTCCTTAAAAACTACTTGTTTAATAAAAAGTTCTATAAACTCAAGATGCGCTCAACTTTTAAAAGTACCTAATAAAAAATTTTAAAAGAGTCAGTAAACATAAATTTATTGATTCTATAAATTTTTGCACTTTTATGTTCATTTTTTCTATTTCTGGTTTCTGGTTTTCGATAGAGATGGTGAGTTTTCACGATTGCTAAATTTTTTTAATATTTCGAATACCGAAAAAATTAACTGAACTCTCAAGAAAAACGAAAAATTCATATAAAACGACGGACGAGAAATGGAAAAGAAGTTTTCTTCTACCAAAATTTCTTAAATCAGTTTGCAGCTCTCAGGAAAAAAATGCTCGTATATTTATTTCCTCATAGAAATTTACAGCAAAAGCAAAGCGCTTTTTCAGGCAACAGAAATTATAATAAATATTTCTTACAATTTCCTTGAGAGCTGGATTCTTAGCTTTAAGATACAATTTGTACTTGAGGTTATTAGCTTTAGGGGGGGTTTGAACCCCAAAATGGACTTTGGCTACTTACCTTTTCGCGGATATCGACTTTGGCCTATAGAAAAGGCCATAGAAAAAGGCCGCTATCTGTGGAACAAGTTCTGGCTTACTGATTTTCAGATTATTGCAATGATTTTTGGACTGACATCTAAACAAAAATAGCAGCCGCATTGGACTTTGTCGAAAATTCGTACGGTATCTTGGATAATTAATTTAAATTTTTACAGTGCCCCAAGGCTTGGAGGAGTCTCGCGAAATTATGAAGCACTCTTAGATCTCTACTTTGACAAGTTGAGGAGAACTCCAGCATCTACGAAAAGCAGCTGGGCATACGCAAAGTACCACGATCGCAGTGGTCATCGCCAGTTGCTAACAAGTACGCCCTGCATTACTTTTAGACAGCATAGGGCCCGCTAGAAGTCCAAAATATTAGGATGCACAAAAATTACATTTTGCTGGCGCTGCTACTGTCACCGCCACAGCCGATAAGGTAGAGGCTTTAACGCTGGCCATACTCTTCCGGAGATCTGCGAACAGGTCGCTTGGGCAGTTAAAAAAGTTAAGTATATTTTACTTTACTTTGATTTTGACACAAAATTCGTACCAGTTCTGAACAAAAAATTTGTTGAGTGTTTTAAGGACGTCACTGCCTGGCTGCAGGCTGCATTTGACCGTATGTATTCGCATTAGTGTGGTCCAAAATATGTAAAGTGAGAACTTTAATGCTCTCACACCCTGGGATTGCACCCCTATTTTTTCAAATAAAAAAAATATTTACAGGTCACTCAAAAGCGTTCAAAGTTTTCCATGTATTTTATATGGGAAAATAAGTAATTTTTAAGCAAACAATAACCACCTCTGATTTTTGTATCCCCCCTGCATTTTCTGGCATTTTCAGACGTATAGGCGGACCTATAAAATATATCTATTTACTATGAAAAAAATTTTAAGTAAATAATCGGGTATTATTATTGGGAATCTCCTGAAGAGAAAAAAAGTTTTCCGATCGAAAAATTTTGATTTTCAAGACTTCTATACCATTTCTACGAAAAATTGTTTTTTTCATATAAAATAAGTGGAAAACTTTGAGCCACCTCTAAATATATTTTTACTTGAAAAAAATCGGGCTATATTTTTTTCGTTATAGAATAATCCTAGGGGGCGATAGCATTAAAATTCCGAGTTTACTTTTGCACATGCATTTTTGGACCACCCTAATGTGCATATATGCATGTACTACGTGTACATATTTTGCAAGGATTTATTTCACTCAGCAACGATTTCCAACATCCAAAGCTGTTATAAATACATTAATTACGTCCTTTTTCACAACATACCTCCATACCTCCACACCTCCTACGTACATACATACATACATATGTATGCATACAAATTTGCCTGCTGCCGACTGCTGACTCCCGCACACTAATGATAATTAAGGCCGCGCTGTGGTATGAGTAACCGTAAAATAATTAATTTTTATCGCTTTTGCGCTTTATTATGCAAGCAATTAAGTGACCGTTAAATATCGTTGGCAATTTGGTTGGGCTGAGATGGGAAAAAAACAAAATATGAACAACAAAATATGAACAACAAAATATGAACAACAAAATATGAACAACAAAAATAAACATTTTAAAAAGGTCAACAGTGAAAATTGAAATTTAAAATTTAAAAACCATTTGATGGCGTTGTTGAAAAATATGTAAAAAGTAATAAAAACTTGCACACGGAAAAGGCAGCAACGACCATAAAATTAAAGAGAAACGAGCACCCACAACCAACCACAAAAATAAGTAGTGAAATAAATATGTATGAAATAGCGATTAACAAGAAAACTGCAAAACAAAATAGTTGTAGCTTGTGCATAGAGCAACACGGCGCTCGTGCGAGCGCTACTAAAATAGTTAATACATATGTAAATTAATGACAAACTTTTGGCAACCACCAACCAGAGGAGTACAACGAAAATGTCAAGCACACACCGACCACAACAGCAACAGAAGCGGCAAAGCGAGCAAGGAATTTTAAGTGCAATGACGTAAATATGTATAATGTAATTGGAAATTACAAGAAAACAGTGGAGTTACAAATTAAAAGGGGCTAAGTTAATATATTTAGTAGCGACTATGTATGTATGTATACTACTAGTTATGTATATATGCACGAAGCAAGGAAAAACACAGATGGAGCAACAAAAGGAACAAAATAATTGCTACCAAAAATAATTACACATTTAAATTTAATACCAAGCCAACATTTTGGGTCGGTAACTCGCCCTTTGCAGTGGAAAATTCACTAATTTGGGAAAGGAACTGCTTTAGGAAGTCATTGGTATTGTCAACTGCCGCAATACGACGACTTGAGAGAGGCCAAGGTTAAATAGAGAGAAAGAGAGAGAGCGCTCTACGAGACTACATATTAAAGAAACGGAACTTAGATAACGCTAATGCCAGAGCAGTACAAATAAATGAATGCCTTCAAAGAAGGTCTGCATTTTAAGATGATGGAAAAAAACTGTCATTTGTGATATGGAGCTTTTTATAAAAGCGAAAGCTTCACAGATTAACCTGCCGTACGCGAGGACTATAGGAATATATTCTCTAATTTGCGAAAAATCTGTCGCTCGTTCCTCCTCGGTGAAAACTTAAAAGGTAATTATTTTTTCGGGGGTGAAAATAATTACCGTTTACTGAGCACTTCGGAGAACTTTTTCTTAGATGTCTCAAAACAGGTCTATGATATAAAATATAAATAGTTTTGGACTTAGAATAACACACTACTTCTCGAATATGAAGGTGGGAAATAAGGATACTCGGCTCTATAAATACGAAAGAGTCAACAAAATGGCCACCGAATTAGCCTGAAACAATTCTGTTTTGATTATTTCAGTCACAGCAGTGGTTTTCTTGTGTGTAACGTCAGGGCTCGGCAAGGTATGCAGAAGTTTTTAAAAAGAAATGAATTTTTTCGCTGAAAGACTAGAAATGGTCGTAGTTGTAATTTATCAGAA
The DNA here is from genome assembly GCF_013731165.1 of Rhagoletis pomonella. Classification (NCBI taxonomy): domain Eukaryota; kingdom Metazoa; phylum Arthropoda; class Insecta; order Diptera; family Tephritidae; genus Rhagoletis; species Rhagoletis pomonella. The sequence continues at coordinate 71,389,003 of NW_023458560.1, forward strand.
GTAGCAGAAAATGATGATCGTCTATTTTGCATCCCTATGTGATGGGTAACTCAGCACTGAGTAGAGCTATCGAGTTGTTACCCAGCAGTGTGTCATATCAGTTAAAAGCATTCGCAACACTATGGATGAGTAAGTCGGCACTTGGAAGGAATAATGAACTATGGAAACTCGAAATTCACATAAGGCCACGGTTCTGACAAAATTTTCTACTGACAAATTCTGTTTTGTAATGAGAATGGTTTGTGCGGATTCGAGTGGTAACGTGCGCGCTTCCAGCATACCAAATGTTTCTATTCTTCCGGTGTTAAAAGCGTTCACTGTTTTGGTTTTTTATATAAGGGAGAAACACTTTCAAGCTGTGTTTGAAGCTAAACCTCAGCAGCCGCCGTGGTTGAAATGGTTAGAGGTTCGCACAAGAACCAACTAGGCCTCTTGGTTGATTCATGGTCAGATTAAAATCCCAAAAATTGGTGGTCGCTCTTCGGTGAATAGAAACCTCTACATTGCTTTTTCGTTGCTGTTGTTTTTTTAGCCTCGGAAGCCACACATTCGCATAGCTAATTGAATTTCATCCGCTTACCCCATAACCCTGAGAAAGAAATCTTTGCTGTAAACAGTCGAGCGTCATTCTTAATTACAATACGTTGAGAAGCCAGATTGCGTTTTTAGCAAGGTTTCATTCATAAAAAGTATTACTGCCGCATTTATTCCAGCTCGAATACAACCTTACTTGCGACTTTCGTAATAAGTCCGATGCACTGACAATTTGCTCAAATTTACAAGAAGTCATACCACAGTGCGCTAGCAAAGCAGCAAGCATGACTCGTGAGGCAAATTAAAAGTGACGTTAGTGCAAAGTTCGCTAATAGTTGCCAACTGTGCTGGGGGCAAACAAGCGAAAGCGAAGGCGACAAAAACTACTAACAACTATTATGGAGTGTTCTACAACAATATTACAACAATAGCAATAAAAGTGGTAACGCCAACAACGAAATTGCAAACAAAAAATGTTGCAGGTAAAGACATACAATTACACGTACATATGCATATTAGGGTGGTCCTTAAAAAAAATCCAATGAACGATTTTTTCAGTCTCACCCCGTCAATCGGTAATACCACGGTCACAGACATCGCATATAAGTTTTGGCCCGTTTGTATACGATTAAGGCGTGTCATATAGGGCGCAAAGTTCAGATTCCTTTATAGAGACTCAAAAATTCATATTAAGTTTTTTCATCTGATACCTAAAATCGATACTACCATACTCGAAGATATCACAAATAAATTTTGGTCCCGACTGGAGTCGGTTAAGGCGTGTCGCAAAGGCGTCAAAGGCCAGATGCCTCTATGGAGACTCAAAAAATTAAAATTTTTTTTTTTACATTTGATGATTTGATAAAGTCGAAGACATCACATAAAAATTCTGGTCCCGATTGGAGTCGGTTAAGACGTCTCCATAGGGTAATCTGAAAGTTGATCCCTGTGCGACACGCCTTAACCGTAAAAAAATGGTCCTTTTATTTTACACAGTATATTGGTAAGTATGCTGATTCAGTAGTCGCAATCCGTTCCTTTACATATGTACGTTGTACATAGTCCGGCATACAAATCCTTAGACGCTCCTAACTGACAGCTACACGACTGCTGCCGCTAAAGTAGCAACTTCGTGAAAAAATACGCTTCTGCCGTCATTTGCCTGTCGCATTTTGCACTCTAACAAAAAGTTTTTTTCCAGTCAATATTTTGCACTTCATTTCCTGGAAGTTGCCAAGCTGTTGCGGCATTCTTTTGTAGTATTTTTTCTCCTTCATCTCCACATTTCGCTTACTTAGGCTTTTAATGTGAATTTTTCCCCATTTTTACTTAGAGTTTATGCATTTTTTATTTTGTTCTATTAATTTATTTTACAGTTTCCTTTTCATCAAGCCTGTGTACGCGTTGAAAAAAAAACTCTCTTCTTTAGCGCTGAAAATCTTAAAATCACTTGGCCGGAAGCAATTTACAGTTGCTTCCGGTCGACCGTTGACTACAAGGTGCCTGCTGCCTCTGCCCCTGCTGCTGCTGCTGCTAAGTAAACAAAGTTCGCCTGGCTGAAGTTCAAAATGGCTTTGTACATAAGCAGTAGTTTGTTAAATGAAGATTTAAAGCGAAGATGGAGAGAGCAAGCAGAATAACGAAAACGAATACAAGGCAGGATGCAGTTGTCAAATAAGCAGATTATTAATACTAGCCTCGTGGTAAATAAATAAAATTAATACTAATGAAATGTCCATGGCCGATAGCAGCTTATTCGAAGGCTTTTAATATTTAACTGCATTTGTGGAGGAATACAAACCCCATTGGGATCAAAAGCCAATTTTCAGAAGCTCATTTGCTAAAGTAATATTTTTCACTTAATTTTTTAATTAATTCTTCTTATTTGGCCTACAAAAGTATGTCTGTTAGTGTGAAGACCAACAACTTAGCAATTTTCCTCTCTACGTGGTCGATCTATGCGATATGCCGAATAGAGATATTTTTGCACCGGAGCATCGTACCACATGTTCAAGGCGTCGTAAGCGGGTATTGTGTTAATCGAACGCTCGTTCTTCCAGTTTCTTCGGCACTCGTCACCCCGCGTATAGAGTCATAGATCTCAAATGTCACCAAAATCTTGAAATTGTCAATCGAGCACTGACAAGAGTTATTGTTCGCTTGATCACCATAACTGATGGTTTTAACGCCGGAGCCTAGACAGACAAAGTCCTTTACTACTTTAAAGTTATAAATTCGCAGTTTGAACAGATGTGATGGTTGTGCTCAACGTTACTCTACATATGTACATAGTTGTATTGGTTTTGCGGCATCTCAAATTTAGATTAGACGTTGTAGAGGTAGCTTCTTTTCATGCTATCAAAGGCTATCTTTAAATCGACAAAAAGTTGGTTAATTGTTTTTCTGGAAAGGTGGGCACACCCCTTCTTTTTTTGTATCAGCCTCCAGAGCATCGAACTAGCAGACACCATTCTGAACATTTCTCAATTTTGATAGTTTAATGCTTTGATTTATCGAAATTATTTTACAGGATTCGAAAGATGGCGGTACCTACGTTTTTTTTACGGTATTACGTTTCTTTTTAAGGACTTGATGGACATCAAAAAATGTACTGAGGTACATTGAGGTTCACTGTGGTCTTTCTGTCTCTCTTTATTTATTTTTGGTAGCTGGCCTTCGTCGCAGCCAGCCACGAGGCTAAACATTCACAGTGGATGGGCTCCAAAGTCTTCTCGTTCGTTCCGAATCTTCTGCAAATCATTGGTCGGATCCAATTTAAATAATGCTTGCTGCTGTCATATGCTTCCAATTCTAGATAAATCGGCTCAATTTCCCAGAGAATGACGTCTAGGGATGTCGGAAAAACATCGATTCATCGAAATTATCGATGTTTTGCTTCGATGCATCGAAAAATTTCCATTCGATGTATAAATAGCCGATTTACGGATGGCTTTTGACAACTGACATCTCTAGCATATTGAAGCGCCACTTCAGTTTTTCAATTGTGCAAAAAAGTGAAGGGAGTTTGACCAAAATTTTTTGTTAAGAAAAACTGTTGATTGCAGGTTTGTTACCCATCTCATTCAAACAGATTAAGGGCTGTTTTTTCAAGTAGGTTTTAAAATTTACCAGCCCTTTAAGCACAAATTTTGTTCTGAAAAACTACTACTTCAAAAAATGGCACTATGTTCCACAAATGAAGCAATTTTCCGAAGTAATTTAAATTTTTAAGCCTTTTTTAGTTCATCCCCTAAATTTTCTTCAAACAAAATTAAACTACGTTTTAAATTATACGTATCGAGAAAACCAACTCAATGTAGAATGATATGGACAAAAAAAAACTTTAAAATTGAGGGAGAATTTTCGATGAATTAAAAATTAAAATTTTTGTGATTTCTATAGTTTTACAAAAAATTTGTTGACCTGATGCAACAGTCCGTTAGAAGCAAAATTAGCTCAGTTATAGTAATTAATTTGAAATTTTGTACAATTTGGCTAAAAATATATATTTTTTTCTGTGAAATAATATCTGAAAAATCCTATGCAAATCCATGCATCGCTGTATGCCCTCTGATGTATCGAATAATATAGATGTACACTTTCATGTATCGAATCTAATAAATTTCTTTATTGGCGCTGTAACCACCTAAGCGATTTTGGTCGAAATCAAATAAATACATCGATGTACATATTCTTGCCACTGGCATCCCTTGCGCATTCTTTGGCTACCGGCTTGGCCTCCTCGTTGTCAGTAACGTCAGGGTATATATAACTCAACTCAGCTGCGCTACAGCATTTCTTGAGGAAGTGCTGTGCTTTGGCAAAGAGAGTGCGAAAAAGTTATAAACATCTCGTCACACGAAAATTAGGGCCAATTTTCAGTAAGATTTTAGAGAATTGTTGAACCTGGGTTATAGCGCCATATAACAAAAACGCATGGAAGGGATTGCATCAGTTAAATATTAGAAATTCAAAATACGCATTTTTTCTTCCTTAAGTATTTAATACTTTCATTCGGCATCATCAATTTTAAGACTTTTGTGCAATTTTGCAGCAATCGAAAAATTCAATCGACATTTTGAAAATACTTCACAAGTTTGAAGTGGCGGGATAAATGAGCAAAGTTTTATCATTTGATAACGTGACACACATTCAATATTTTGTTGCATTAGTCAATAGAAGTTCCAGCGATTTCCATTACGATTTCGACAAGGACAGTGGCAGCACGCAGCAAAAATGGCGAATAATTTCTAATATTTACCACTTGCACATGCATACATACTTGCACCGTTATCTGCAGTTTAGCAAACATTGTGTGTGTGTGTGTTTTTTTTTTTCTTTACTCAAACACTACGAGTACATTGTTAGAATATCAAATACGAGTATAAATGAAATCCATTCATTGCGACACTTTAAATGGGAACACTAACTATCAAAGTGTCACATTGAACTGAAAGCATACCATTGCCTTCACTCTGCTTTCCCTACACTACCAGGCTTCAGTACGTCCAAATGTTTTCGCACTAACTTTGTTAACTTGGAGTGAATGTGGAAGGAAGACTTGACAGTAGTGGCTATGGTTGATGATGATGATGGTGGCGGTAAAAATGGAAGAGTTGTGTGCAATCTGTTAACAAGTAGCGGATTTTAGCTGGTTGCTCCAGTGGTGTGCTCTTCAGAATTGCTTGAGTTAGTTTTGGTGGAGTGGTCTCCGCTACGAAAACCGTCCATTCTCATTTGCTATCAGTTAGCAACTACGCAAAATGTTAACAAATGAAAATGTTGCAAGCAACTTTCAATGTGTGACAAGTATAAAGTGTCAAAATGCTTTTTTCGAAACTACTAGTGTTGCCGTTTTTGTTGTTGTTGCTGCTGCTGTTGCTGTTGCTGCACTCACAGACTTTTAACCAAGTGACAGCGAGATATGTCGCTGTCGAAGAAACTTTCAAAGCATCTAATATTCAGTGGCATACAACTGTTGATATATGTATGCATGTACATTAGAATGTATCACTTTCCATAAAAAAAAAATAAATAAAAAGTCGGTAATGTTTGTCCATCGGAAATATAAAATTTATAACATTTGAGGACTTCTGCCAAAATATTTCGCAAAAATATTAAGATTTACGTGAGCTGAACCTATTTGAAAATAACACCAAAAATCTTTTTTTTATAATTTTAGTTAGTTTTAAAAAATATTTTTTCTTAAAAAATAACCTGAGATGAAAATTAAATTTAAGCTTAAAAGGTCTATATAAATTTTTTTGAAAATCGTATCAACGCAATCAAAATAATGAGAATCTTGGGGATATTTTCAAATCGGTCTAACTCATGTAAATCATAAAATTTTTCAAAAAGTCTTAAAATATACTAAATTTTTTTTATGTATGTGGCAAGTATTTTTGTTTACGCTGCTGCAAGCGCTTTTTTTGCCACGTACGTGCATACGGGTGCGTAATTGAATAGAGGAGTCGCATGCGTAACTGCTTTTGTTCTTGTTGTTGTTGCTGTTGCACTACTGCATTGGCAACCACCCACCCACTCACCACTCGCAGCGTAGACAGTTTGCTGTCCACAACTTAGTCAACCACAACGCTTGCTCGCCGCCATGCGCTGCTGCAACCTTTGCTGACCAATCACTTTTCCGCTTTTTTTCATCACCACCAAAATCCAATTGCCTGCTATTTTCCCTCAGTAGTCCCTCGGTCCGGGCCGCTTGCATGCGGTCTGCCTAGCGGCAGCATACTTTCACTTAATTTGCAAATGCAATTTTCGTTCGCCTGCTCGGCGCTGAAGGCAACTTTACCCGACCATTACAGGATATCTCGGCATACGCGAATACATAAATACATACTCACATGCATGGACATGGATCGGCAACCAAAACAACCAAAAAATATATGTATTTACATGAAGACAGCCGTTAAAGGACTTCTCGCCGTCAGCTGTCCTTGCAGCAAGCCTCTTGGTTGTGGTGAATAAAATATATAATTGCTGCACCGCAGTCAACATGCTTTTTTATTCAATTTTCACCAATTTTCCTTAAAAAATACACACGCACACACAACTTGTTCAAAGATGTTCTCTATACACTTTTACTTTTATTTGCTTACCTACTCAACTCTTTGTCATCGTGGCTTTGTGGAAATAAGTGAATAAATTTTGGTTAATTTAGTTTTCAAAAGACGGTAGTTTAATTTTAGTTACTAATTTTATTTGTGCTTGTTTATAACGGTGCAGAGGAGCAGAGTGCTAATCGAATGAAGGTCAACTTTTACGAGCATATAAAATGTTAAAGCTTTTATTGAAATACAATTGAAAAATTAAATTTTGTCACACATCTACAGGCTAATGGTCTTTAATTTGACCTCTCATTTTTGAAATTCCTTTTGTGTTTCAATAACCTGATGAACTAATTCGAATTTGATTGTTCGAGCAAATGGCAACCCTTCTAAATAAAGGTCAGAAATAAATCTCTTTCAAACTCATTTCAATTTATACCCATCTTTTAATAATTCATCCAACTTACTGAACTTTTTTAACACGTGGCAACTCTCTGCAAACATTCGAAATGTTCTTAACATGCTTTCGTTTGACTATGGTATTTTTATATTTTATGTACTTTTTGAATGAGTTAATTGGGTTAGACCCTTCAAACAGGTGGCAGCCCTCTTGAAACGTATTTTCAAGCTTCGTCATTGTTAACTCTCCTTCCCCGGACACTGCGATACATATTTTAATTATCTGATGGATTAAATGTAATTTTAATTTTCAAACATGTGGCAACCCTGCTAAATACAGTTCAGAAATATAAATTTTTCGAACCCCTTTCGATTGATAGCCATATTTTAATAATTCATATAACTTATGAAATTATTTGAATTTAATTTTTAAACAGGTGGCAACCCCGTTTCAATACCTCAAACATATTCTTAGCGTTCAAACTAAAGATTTCTTAACACTCCTTCGTTTAACATCCATATTTTGATATTTCCTATAACTTGCGTATAAGTAAACTAAATTCGACATTTAAAGCAGGTGGTAACCCTCTTAAAAATATTTTCAAACAACTACTTTCTGAAACCCCTTACGGTTCGCAGCCTTATGGTGATACATATTTTTCTTACCTTATATGATTTTCTAAGCAGGCGGCAACCCTCCTATAGTTCAGCCAAGAAACAAAGCTTTTCAAACACCCTTTCGGTTGAGACCCATTTTTTAATAGTTGATTTATTTATTTTTTTCTTTTTTTAAATATGAATATAATTTTTTATAAGGTTGCTACACATTTCGAAAAAGTAAAACCTTTTTGCAGATACAGTCCAAGCCTTTTAATTTGACACCTCATTTTGGAAAATCGAACGAACGGTGCGAATATGATGGCATTGATTGATTGGCCTGTCAGCACACTCGCCAGAATCGACAGATCCGGATTCGCAAACCTTAGGCGATCCCTGGACTTACGGTCAACTCAGCAAACGCTGTGGGAAGACCAGGTTATGTGCTACTGCGAGATCATTCTGGCCGAGGGTGGACCAGGGCAGGTCTAGAGATTTCCGTAGACTTGCGAATCCGAATCTGTCGATTCTGGTCTAATTGCTGCCTGTCTGTATCGAGTAAATGTTAACCGCCGTCGCGCATTACAGCAGCCAATCGACTGTTCCCTTAATAGTTGGCAGCAACCTATGTTTGAAAAACAATACAGAAATCGGGAAGCATTCAATTAAGGTTGACTTAAAACTCCCTGAAAGACTCCTTCGCCGACCATTTTGTGTAGCTTTGACCCATCCGTGTAAAAGTTCACCGGTGCATCCTTCCAACTACTGCCGACCGTCGACTCATCCTTTAATGGGATGTGCGCAGAGAAAGACCTAGCTAGCGGTACGCTATTTACACAGTGATTCGAGTTATCGGAAATGAAATCGGAAGCCCTGAGAATACCAGTCAAGTCCAAACCGCGAGTCAGTCAGGCTACCAGTGCCTCTAAGTCTCACTGCCGTTCTTGCTGCAGCTACTTTACTTGCGATATCGACAGGCGATATGTTAAGCATTACTTTAAGGGCCAGAAAATAATGTTACTCATACGCCATGTACAACCAAAAGTTTAGTGAATTATAATGGGAAATAATAACAAATTATAAAGCGAAAGTGATAAGTCGATTCAAACCGTCTTACTCAGCAAAGCTTTATATGTATGTGTCCGGTTGCTAAAAAGTTGTGAGGTATACGTGAGAGACTTTATCTTATGCAAACATATCTTATTGTGACAGGCTGACATTTTATCATTTTCTAATTTAACGAAGGGGGAATTACCTTACAATCAAAATGAAAAAAAGTTACGTTCAAATTGAGACCCGTATCCTTCAGGCAAGGATTTTAAACTACTTTTGTACATTTTCGCTAAATACTTCAAAATACTTCTTAAATATCAAATCCTTAAATAAAAACAAATCAGCAACAACATTCTGAAATAGGTCTGTCTGTCATAAAAATGCGAAACCAAATATCTCATTTAAAAACTAGACATACATACAAGAAACACATACTTACACTCATACTCACTTACACTCAAAATAACCCAAATAAATACTTCAAAGATTCTGACCTTAATAAAGCCGTTTACTGTCTATTACCGAACATTATCCTTTTTCGCAATAATCTTCTTTCCAACTAAAAAAAAATGTATACAGAGTTTGAATGAGAAGATTTAAAGAAATACGAGTGCAAAATTGACTGCCCTCTTAATACAATACATATTAACGTAAAATGTGCATAGCCCTTACTACATATGTATGTATGTATAAAATCCTTTCAAATTTGTTCTTCAATACTCGGAGATTTGTAGCTACAAATTTAAGACCCGCTATCGGTTAGGTCAACTCACTTTTAATGAGGCTGACTCGTTTAAAGTGCGTGAGAAATGCGGTAAATCAAGCAGACTACCGTTGCGCTGACGGCTTAGCCGACACGCCACCAAGCAACAATCGCCAATCTCTTTTAAGTACGTAAATTTTCTAAGTTAAGCCAAAGTAAAGCGAATCCTTCTTTGTAGAATTTCCGGAAAAAATAAACTTTTCAACAACCAAATCCTATTAGATTAATGGCGCTCAAAGTTTTGCCCATCATTCGTTCATGCTGTAGAAAATCTACACCAATTAAATGCTAGCGAATGAAGGAAAGGGTATGCGGAGTGTGCGGCAAAGTGTAGAACGAAAGAAGATTAGTGTGAAATATTTAAAAATATGGTGAGGAAATGAAGAAAAATTGCCCGTAAAGTGAATAAGCGGAGCGCATAACTGAAGCGAGTTGATATATGTTTGGGGTTTGTTTGTAAACAAACAAAAATTTTAGTGACTCAGTGAGGAAAATTAACAAATGGCAGTCGGGAGAAAACCAAGACACAGCTTTAAAAAATATTTTATTTTTATTTTTTTTTTGCCGAAGCACGGACATCACCAAAAAGTAATTTTTAGCAAACCGACTTCAATGCTCATGTTAAACATTTTTGAGTACCGTTAATTTCTTCACGAGCCAATGATCGGAACTAAAGCAAAGTAGGATGGGAGCTACCTTCAGATACCAGCATTCCGATAAAAAAATAGTTATAGAAAACGGTTACGTGGTGGTATATATATGTATGTCTCGGGATAGTCGGACCACAATAGCTCTACTTCGCTCTGTCTACTACAGCAGGTTGAACTCATACCTGACTAGATTTAGATGTGCCAAATGAGTGTTCGGCATGCGGAGATCAAAACCCCACACAGTTGACGCCTCTGTCCCTGTGGACAGACCCTATAGAGGCTGCACGCTTTGTGGGTCTTCCGTTAGTTGAGCTTGACGACTACGACTGAGATACTAGCCGACCTGGGCGGGGTTCTTGTAGCCGCTACAACAACAACAACAACAACATCCGGGATCGACGACTGTGCATGTTTTTCTGAAAACTGTACAAATGTATGTATTTTCTAAATACTGAAGACTGTACAAATGAAGGTATTCTGGTATAAAAGCCGATACCGTAAGCACTATAAGTTCTATCACAAAGATATAATATATATATATAAAGATATAAGACATAATATATAATAATTAATCACAATTTTACGATTTAAAAAATTGTATCATCAATAATAATAACCAATTCCTGAGCTTTATTTTATTATTCAGAAATAAAAATTAAATACCGAGTTATATTTTTGATCAAAAAATAAAACTAATTCTTCGATTGTTATTTTTTCGCTCTGATTGGAGATTGGAATTCATTTTTTAGCTTTATTTAATCTCAGAAGTAAAAATTTATTTGTAAGTTTTATTTTTTTTTAACGGAACGAAAAAGCTAAAACACCGCACCGCTTTTCGAATAAGTATTTAGTGGAATTTTTTTCTTTGCCCTTCGAAAGTTATGCACTCAAAAATTACAACAAATTTATCAACCGAATTTAAGTCGGTTGTAATTTTTGAGTGTATGTGGTGGCAAGTACAAAGTAATAAAATTCCACTAAATACTTATTCGAAAAGCGCTATGTAGCTGTAAGCTTTTTGGAGGGTCTGCCATAATACTCCAAAACATTTTTTTTTTCTGGGAGATAAAATAATGCTCAAGAGATGAGCTTTATTTTCAATACAAAAATAGAACTCCAAAAATGGTGATTACTTTTGATAAAAAAAAAATACAAAGTTCATATCTAATAACAATAATCTCAAAGCGATAAAACAACGCTCGACCGATAAGTTTTATTTTTGATTTAGAAAATATAACTCGAAAAATAATTGTAATTTCTGAGCGACTAATGAAAATCAAAATAAACATAATTATAAATTATAATTTTTACAGATATCGCTCAAAAATATTTTAATCGTAACAAATTCATACAGAACATGAATAAACTTACACATACGGTGACGGGCCAACAAATAGACACACGACATTTTAACATGATTTGGTTATTTTCCTTTGGTTTGTTTAATGTTTACTATTTGTTTTTTATAAAAACAAAGCGTATTATCTATCAAAAACCATGTTAATCAAATTTACAAACTTTTTAATGAGAGTGTATAGAAAATTCTACGTATTTATGCAGTTTTGTAGCCCATTAATTTCTAAGGGCCAATTTCACAATGCGTAGTTAACTCAGAATCGGCAGTTAACTACAGATTTTTGTACTGAAAATCTCTAGTTAACTGCCGATTCTGAGTTAACTACGCACTGTGAAATTGGCCCTAAGTAGTATAATAAAATGTAAGTTTTTTTTTAAATTCTTTTTTTTTTGATGATGGTGTTGGCATTTAAAAAATTGTCCAACATACCTTGTATTGAATCTGGTAAAATTACGGCATTGTAGGAAACGAAAATAAGAAATGTTTTAAAGATTGAGGTTCAAACATTAAAGAAAGCAAGAACAGTTATGAACAGCAGGCTGAGAAATTTGGACGTCCGAAGAGCAAAACTTTTAATTTTATACTTCGTTCGATAAACGAAGATTAAAAAACCTGCTGAGGATACGGCTAACTACTTTGGTTAGCTTGGAGAAGGAAAGTTTCCTACTTTCATTTAAAGAAAATAGTTATCGTTTCTAAGTGACCTCTGGGTATGGGTGCCCTCGGGCCATGGCCAATTGATTCCTCATTGGTATTCACCACCTTTGGAGCAAGAGCGTAGTGCCCTGCATGTAAGAGCCCTTTCTTCAGATCTATTGTGTTTCAGAAAGCCCTCCGTTCCTGAGTCTCAATAAGTTACAGATCTCACAATATTTTTGCTTGCTCCAGCTACGTTGTACTATATATGTACATTAATTTTCCTCTTATGATCCCTAAACATTGGTTGTAAAGAGTTACTTTCTTCGTTTATTGACATCTCAAGGCCATACCGGGCCATCGAGGAAACGGCCATAATTCACAGCTATCCTTACGTATATGAAGATTATATTGAAAATCTGTAAATGTTTTCTCAAACAAAAATATTTTGTACTTTTTTCACTAACTCGACTAAATACCACTTGTACTTCCTTGCGTTTTTAATTCAGTTAAGAACGTAATAAAGATATCTAGAACTGATATAAGAAAATACGAGAATCTCGTCAATGAGTTGAAATAATTGATTGAGTGAAAGTAGTGAAGTTTGCATTGCATTAATTTGCATACTTACTGAGTTTTTAGAAGATTAGGCGAGTAAGTGAGTGAATGAGCGGATTAGTGTCTTATTAGTGAGCGAGCGAAGGAACTTGGAAGCGTAAAAGTTCTTTTAACCCAATAAAAAGCCATAAACTGAAATGTGAGTAAGAAAGGGCGAAACGGAAATAAAAATGAAAATGAAAACGCAAGTGAAAATTGAAAATTTAAACTTTGCAATCCAGCTGAAGTGCAAGGAAAACGATGCTCGAAGAAAAGAATAAAACCACGCAAGAAATGCCAATGGGAAAGCATAAACAACAACAACAATTCACCGCGCGCAACTTGTTCGCCAAAGAATTTGCTGCAAGCAACGACTATTTTTCGTGTTTTCTTTTTGCACTCGCCGTCAATTTAAGAAGTTCAACGAAGTGGATATCACAAACTTTAAACAAAGATAAGCAGGAAAATGCGGTCACTTGTCAGACGCGCAGCGGAAGGTTTGAGGCAAAAAGGCAGCCAGAGTTATGAGAGAGACAGGAGGGAAGGCGTAAAAGTTTCGTAGGCCAATGGGGGTGGATGGGTGCTGGGTGAGGCCGTCACTCACTCGAGGCAGGGCAAAAACGATTATACACGATGTGGGGTGAATAGCAGTGGAGCAAAAGTACAGTAGAGAGTGATGAAGAGAAGCACGAAGTGGAAGTGGAGGCTCGTTCAACCCATTTTCGTGAAGTGACTTTTTGGTATTTGGTAACAAATTTTAAGTCCCCGAAAGCGTAAACGATACAACTGTTGCAAAAAAAAACAAAAAACCAAAACGAACTCGACCAAGCAGCAGCTGTTGTACGCTTGTAGTGGAAGTTGGGGACTAAGGAAAAATTTGTGTGTTGAACGGGTTGCACACACAAACCTATACAAATATATGTATATATGTGTGTTCATATGAACATAGGAATATGTATGTATGTTTAAAAAAATGTATAAATAAATATTTAAGTTGGAATGAAAGTTGGTGCTAGTGGGCGCCCGCAGCAAACTTTGTACAGATATGCATATACTCGTACATACATATGTATGTACATAATGGGGTCGTACCCATAGTTAGTTTGAATGTCTGTAGTTGTTTTTGCTAGCTGTCAAGCTGTATTGAAAAGTTGTTGAGTCATTTAAAGCCATACACCATACATAGGTACATACACCACATACCATACTTATGTTCATATGTATATGTACATGTACATTAGGGTGGTCCTTAATAAATATCAAGAACAAAATTTGTACGTCTTACGTACAAAATAAACAGATCCATGATCATTTTTTTTTTTAATTTTTAGATATGGCTACCTAGGTTTAACTCAATTTTTTAAATCGCCAAAATTCGACAAAATTTTGACTTCAAATCTGACAAATTTTACACATTATTGAAACTTATTCATAAAAATTCATAAACTCGCAGCGATGGTCAAAATTCGAATTTTGTGAGTTTTGTGGAAAAAAAAATAATCTTCCCTCCGTAACAGCGACTACAAAATTTTTTTTTTGTAATTTTGGAATGTTCGTTGATTTGTTTATTTTTTTAGGGGTGCGCCCTAATGTATATAAATATTCCCTAATTCGTGTCAATAGGTGTACTACTGCATACACACATCCATCTAAATTTTTGCAGTTTTTTT
>NW_023458560.1:71463320-71463669 GCF_013731165.1 Rhagoletis pomonella
ATTAAAGTAAAAAAATCCTCGGAGCTCGTAAATGGCACGCCAGCGCTTTGCTACCTCGCCCATTGTAAGTATTGGAGCAGCGCGAGCAAACTGATATACATATGTACATTATTCCGAGATAGGGTTCGAGGCACCTTCCAAAATTAGGCTTCTTGCCGAAAGAGCTAGTAGCACCATACTTTACATTTCTAAGTATAAATTTAGAGGATTCTAATGAAATGTTCATTTTACTCTAGAAGTATATTGTACATACATATATGTATTAACCAAACAAATCAAATTAGCTGACCAAATATTACAAGCATCATTAGTCATGGCAACATTAGCTTTTTATAAAAATCATCAATAT
>NW_023458560.1:71463769-71468613 GCF_013731165.1 Rhagoletis pomonella
TTTCTCCGGCTAGTTGCTATCAAAACCGGCTAAATCTAGCCGGAAAACGGCTAAAATGGCAACGCTGTGTCCAACCAAATACCTGCTACGTTGCCTCGGCAACATTTACTCTTTGCTTCGTTACACTTCGTTACTGCTCGTGTGTACGCCTGCCGCCTGTCGCATGGCAGCGCTGGTCGCTAAACAGCTTCGTAGCTGCCACAACCTGATGCTTTGCATCAGTTCGACCTGGTGAGCGCAGACTGAACGTTCGTGTTGAGCGGTTAAATAGGTCAAGTATCCCAAAAGTAGCATAAGAATCTTCCTCAGTACTGTAAAATAAACTGCTGCAGGTAATATTTACTCATCAGTATCAGCATCATCATTATTAGTAGTAGCAACGTCTAGAACAACAACAACAACCTGCTGCTCCTACGGCCAATTTTCGGCACTTGTTGACTATTTGCATTGTTAGCCGCATTTGCGTTTGCTTTGCCAGTAGTTGTTGGCGACGGCGTGAAAATTTTCTTTGGCCTACATACATCACAAACTTTGCTAACATATGGCAGCATTTGTGCCATCATTGCTGAATGACAATATGCAACACGCTTATCGCCAATTTAGCCCTAATAAGGCAGCAGCTGTTGGATGGTAAGTAGTACATATGTATACATAGTTTTTTCTAAATCTTATGTCTGTATGTATATATGTGTGAAACTATTGTGTCTTGCCAAAGGGTAATTTCCCCTCAAAGTGCTCTTGAGTCAGTGAAAGTGTCATCCATCAGCCTGAAGAGGTGTCAAGTTGTTCTGTGTGTGCAAGTGCAAAAATGTATCTGTAATCTGTATGCGACCTGTTGACATATGGGTGCTTGTGTTGAATATTTAGTGTTTAGAAAACTACATACATATTAACTCGTAAATGAATAATTGCTTATTTTAGTGCTGCTCAATAAACCGAGCTCATAAATGCGAAGAATGTCAGCCACTAAATTTTGCGCAACCCCCAAACCACCAACGAAATACATATGTAATTGCGTCGTAAATTCACTGAGTTGATGGTATGCTTTATTTATGGCGGCCATTGATTGAAAGCTAACTATAATAAAGATAGCATACTCTTGGGCGCTTTATGGCTTAAATAAATTTACAGCGTGTGTACTTAATTATTAACATAGCCAATTTACTGATATGACTATAAATAGAAATAGATATTTCTGTTTAATTTGATATAAGTATGATAAAGTTTACACGATATAATAATTAATATGAAAAGTGATAGTAAGCCATATAAAATTGTCAATTGGGCTATCATTTGCTATCTGAAAAAAAGTAGTTTTAATTCAATGTGCTGGCTGCTGATAATAAGCCAATTTGTGCTTTTTAATGCTGTAATGAAATTCGCTTTAGGACGCAGGCATAAATTATGAATTTATTTTTAGCTCACGCAAAATGGAGAACAAAGGTTTTCTAGCACCATTTTTATCTACCCCTGAGAGTTTACATGCTTGCCACGTGTACTGTAGTCATTTTCATCTGAGCTTATTTTATCTTTCAAAATTTAGACAGCTGTTGAAAATGCTTCGACGCATTTTTTAGAAATAATATTGGAATTGTGGAAATACTTCAAATAGCAATTACTCTTGGAAAAAATCTCTTTAAAATTTTTGTATTTTAATACCCAGCGTAGAACCGGGATTGCATGCAAAAGGGTGAACGATGCCCATCAGCGGTTTGAATAACTTCATTGCGCACGAATTTCAATAATGTTCAGTGAGGCACACTTAACATTGAACAGCCATCTTCTTAGAATATTGGACTTTGCAAATACATATATGTAATTTTGGCTATTCTAATTTTTCGATTTTCAGCTTCTTTTTGCGTAATTTCAACAAGGAAAGAATTGCCGCAACAATTGGAAGAAATGAGAATAGTTAAAACCTATCTAATATTTAAGCATAACCTTTGTATATCTAAGACTCGAAAGCAGAAAAAAAAATTAACCAAAATTCCATCACATTTAATGATGGGATCCATATTTTTGCGAGTTGTAGACATTACAGTGAGCATTTCATTGCTATATTGTATACTTAAGGATTTCTAATTAAAGAGAGAGTATAAACTAAATTTCATCGAAATCGGATGAAATTTAACATTTCCGCTAACAAGGGTGGATGGGTAAGTTTCAGCCAAATCGGTTCACGTTTACTACTTTTTACAACAGCTTATACATATAGAGTCGCAACTCTGTGCGCAATGTCTTTCATACAAACTATACCCGACCATTTTTTATACTCGTATGTATGTAGTTTATTACTCTAAAATCTAAAAAAAAAAATCGAGTAAAAATGCCCAATTTAATGCCGAAGTTTGACTTTGAAATACTTATAATTTAGTTCTTAGAGGGTCTAGAAAATTCTACAATTGCCTTAATAAAGATTACTAATAAAGATTTGGTTTGGAAGACAAGTGGAGATCCAGTAAATATTGCAATGTCCAATCTTGATTTGCAGGTGCAACTCAATTGAAAAATCAACCCATTCTCTAACAAAAGGGCACATTTTTTTATATGGAAAATAATCTGAGTTGTTCTGAGAAAAGCTTGGAATTCAAATTTTATTACACTTTTAGTCAAACCTTGGGAAAATGTTGCAGCAAAATATTTTATATCCAATATTAGAAGCTTTTACACGTTTTTTTTTTAAGAACTGTGGCTCAATGAAAATAATTTTGCTTGAAAGAGTAATTCGCATAGAGTGTTAAAAACACACATTGTCCTTCCAAATGGTTCCGAAACACTAAGTCTCCAGTAACTTCCAGACATCCATTGCAGATAGAGCTTTTATGGAAGCCATAATCCGAACTTGGAAATAGTAAAACTGGCGTTGCTTTAGTTAAGCCGAACTACCAAAAATTTATACCAATGGGCAAGATCCCCCAAATTTTTATGCTGAGATTTGTGGTACTAATGCCTTAGAAGAGATAGATGTCGAAATGCTAATCAGATATACGTCAGGCAACCTTTTTAGTACCAAAGTACTTATAATAATATCAAAACTGATACATGATTGCTTAATTATCCTAAACCCTCCTAAAAATTCAACTGGGTTTGATGTCCTGGGCAGCCTAAATAGACTTCAAAACAACGTATTTATTTAAGGAGATTGGACTTCAATTGATATTTTACTGGACCATCCCTTCCCCTCAGTTTGTTGCTTCTATGAGCACATTTTCTGTGAATATCTTGCTTTATTCAGGCACCGTCCGACTTACATAGGCTGAAATTTTGGCCACTCAAAAATAACATTCCTTAATGCTAGGAAAAAAGTATATTATTCTTAGGAAATATTACCTTGAAATAGCTCCAAAGCCATGGCAGCCTCTATATGAGTAACTAAACGATTTGACACAGTTTAAGGAAAACACAATTCCTCAGTTTTAGTAGTTACTATTTTCTTTCTTCGGAAAAATTATTATTTAATAAACTATTTCATCCCCGTGAAAGGAATAAGTTTGTAATTTTGCACTTTACTTGTTTTATTGTAATTTTTATATTATATTTTAACAAGTAATTTTTAAGCAAAAAACAAAACCGACTTCAATTCTCTTATAAAAATTTAAGATTATCGCTAATTTTTTCATGATCCAATGTTCGGATTTAAACCATATTAATATGGGACCACCTGTGACGTAGTCCAAAGTTATGTGTGACGTAGTCCAAAGTTATGTGGTAGCATACATAAAAAAATAATTTAAAAAAAAAAAAAAAAAAAATACTCCGACAAATTGATAACCTTCTCCTTTTTGTGAAGTCGTTTAAAAAGAAAAAATTTCTCATTTATGGTATTTGAGTATCGAGTAAAAACTGAAACTTGGAATTATATGTTTTTGTTGCAGAATAAACTTATAAATAATTAGTGTCGTAAGGGTTATGTTAAGCACTAGACAGCCATTTGTCGGTTTAGACCCAGAGCAAAAAAATTCCAAATATTGCTCTCCTTTTAGAAGTTCCGCAAGGTATTCATACTAACCATGGACAGGTCGATTTTACCTTGGACTTTTCCATGACAGTGAAATTATTGAATTTTCTTACGTTCATACTTCGATATGAAAGCTATGAAAAGCTTTAAGAAGCTTCTCTCAAGCGTCCTCACTGATCTGTGCCAATATCGTTATAAAGTTCATAAAGTTCGCTCCTCCATTTTCTTCGATACCCGTCATAAATGCTATTAGGGCTGTAGATTTGACGTTGAATAGTTCTCTCGAAAGTCCTTAAAGCATTCTAATCTGCGACATTGTTAAGAAATGTTTGCTCACAATTTTTCTTTGATGTGTGAGTTCAACAGGAAGCATTTGTGTATTACCCTTCTGCAATGTTGCCATATTCACCGTTTTAACTATAAATTACAGTTTCTTATTTTAAACTGTTTATGGTATTTTATTTGAAAATAATCGTTTTTTGTATCCTCTGTTTAATAAAATAGCTATTTTGGTTTCTAGTCTTGGAAGGTTAACGATCTTTTGTCGACAATACAGTTTTTTTTAACTGTAAAACAAAAATCTTGAAACACTGCCCTCCAGGTTAAAAATTTCACTGGTCAAATAGCGAACTTTTCAGTCAGTGTGTGACGCACAAACAAAATTAAGTCGTCTGAAACTTTTTTCAAACTTGCAAAATTAATTTTCAATCACTGAAACTGCTCATAAACCATCATTGCAGACAAAAAGGTTACTTTTCAATGCAAATTTCACCAATTGCGCACTTTACAAATCATGTCTGTCTTCGCCAGCCAAATCTTCAGGAGACGTTTAAAAAAAAAAACTTTTCAACATTAAATTCGAAGTCAAGCGCCATTTGAAACGACG
>NW_023458560.1:71468713-71493840 GCF_013731165.1 Rhagoletis pomonella
CTTTCATTTGACACCTCATTTTTGAAAATCGAATGAACGGTGCAAATCTTATGCAATTAACAAAATTGCCTTCGCACAGAATAGTATCTCTAGCCACACCAACTTTCCGCGAATATTTGCCGCAGCATTTTCATTCATTTATGAAGGAGAACGACAGCAGTGAACCTTCGCGAAGGCATCGCTGCCACTTATAGCTACATATATGAACGCACGCTGTTTGGTCCACCAATACATGCGCGTACGAACAACAGCGGAAATTTTTTCTACCTAACATTCGCGAACGCGAACTATCTGGACTGGTTTTATGCTTCACGTTCGCGAAGGAGAATCAATACAGAATATTTGAATCGTTCACCTTCGCGTATAAAATCATAAATGTATGTTCGCGAAGATTCATATATGAATATTTCCGAACCCTGATTTGAGGGAATTTCGCAACAGGCGGAAAAACACCCTAAGCCACCCACAAATGTATACTATGATTATATAAAAGATGGGGATAAACAGCTGTTGGACTTTTTAAGCTTTTTGCGTGAAAGCTATTGTGGCATATCAACAGGAGGTTTTTTATTGGTCGCTTATAACTTAAGCAAGGTGTGCTTTTTGTGTATAAATATTTGTGCAGCTGAAAAGCTTTTTTAAAAAGCTTTATCTAAAGCAATTATATTAAGCTGTTGATAATGTGCTTACAGGCTAACCTAATATTCGCGGCTTGCGTTTTGGTACGCATGCCGTCGAATTTGTTTTTTTGCGTCACCCGAAATTGACTTGCATGCGTTTGCATTTGATTTCATTGAGCGAAACGTCAAATCAAAATGTCACGCAGAACAAGAATTGGAAATTGAGTTAGCTTCATACGCACGCCGTTCAATTTCGGTTGATCTCATACAAGTTGCATGTGCATGAAAAATTTTTGACAATAAATTGGCGGCGTGCGTGAATATTAGGTTAGCCTGTAACAGCTTGTTTGCGGCCAATTAAGCAAGCTTGGCGTCCACTCAACGGCGAATAAACAAGCAAAAGGTGGAAATCTTATCCACTGTTCAGAGTAACTAAAAAATTAAATATCTATTATAATTAGATTATTTTGACTGGTTTTACTATGCAAATACTCCTCTGGGTGCTGCTGAAATATTCTGGCTAGTTAAAGGCAGGGAGTCCATATAGATGACTTTCGCACCTCTTCTCAGCGCAGTATTTAGTTGAAAATTTAAGTCAAATCCCTACAGACCTTTTCTGCATAGTATTTCAAACTTTTTTTTTCAGTAGAAACGCTTTCAGTACCGTATTTGTCCGCTTTAATCAGAGTTTGCTTGGAGCTAATTAAACGTTTTTTTTGCAAACAAACTGAACTCCAGGCACCGAGGTTCATGCATAAAGGGTTTTTCAAAACAAAAATTTGTGAAATAATAGATAGACGAAATACCGCCTACAAAATCAACGGCCTTAGTGCAAATACCCTTTTGATGTGTAAACATCTTAGCTCCCGGTTTGGGTAAAGTTTGCATTAACCCAGCAGAAAATCTCTAATTACTTCTTGTGTGAACGGAGGAATGTTTCTAGACCCATTTCGGGACTATTCAGAATCCTTTTGGGACTAGTTTGGAACCGTTTCTGGACTTGTTCAGGCGTTCAAGATCATTTCGGAATTAGTTCACGACTATTTGAGGACCATATTAGACCGGCTCCATCTGGAGCATTTCGAGACTAGTTCAGAATTTTTTCAGGAACATTTCGGGACTCGTTCCCGGTAATTTTGGGAATAGTTTAAAGCAGTTTAGGACCATTTCGAAGCTGGTTCGGGGTCATTTGAGGTCCGTTTTGGCATTAGTTCTGGACCTTTTCGAGGCTATTTCAGGAACTTTTTGGTAACTACTTTGGAGTCATTTTTGGCATAGTTCAGGGCGATTTTTAGATTAGTTCAGCACTATTTTAGGCCCATTTTAGGACTAGTTTGGCATCGTTTTGGGACTAATAAGGGACCATTTTGGGACCTTTTTTGGAGCTATTTCAGGACCACTTCGGGACTAGTTCTGTACCATGTGAGAATAGTCCAGGATTATGTCGGGTTCGTTTAAGGACAATATAGAAATTAGATCACTATTATATCAAGACTAGTTCACGACTATTAAGGACCATTTCGGCCTAGTTCACAACTATTCAAGGAAGATTTCGGGACTGGTTCGGAAGCATTTTGAGAACATCTTAGAACAATTAAGGCACCATTTCGGGATCGTTGCAAGACTTGTTTGAGATCAAATCGGGACAAGTTCACGCCTTTTTCAGTACCACTTCAAGACTACTACAGAACCATTTTGGAAGTAGTTCGCGATCCTGTCATAGTTTGAAATTAGTCCTAAAATAATTCTGAAATAGTGCTGAACTATTCCCGATGTGGGTATTAGAAAGTCGTGTACTGGTGCAGAAAACATAAATTGAAAAATTTTGATTTCTAACCCAACCTATTTATGTATGTAACTGAATCGCCTAATGCTTAGTCAAGTCGTAGACAGGATTTTATACATCAATTTCATGATTCATGATGGTACTCAAGCCTTTTTTTCTAGTAGTAAGATTTTTATTTGTGTATTTGAAGTACGAGTAATAATAAAATATGATTTTTTTAATGCTTCAATTGAAATCAACCCTGCAGAACATAGTTTAACTGTTGCAAACTTATTCAAAATATGTTACCTCAAGAATTCAAACTTTTACAAGTACATAAAACATCTGGTTTGTAATAGAGTTACACTGCTAGTACCTTTTGGTTGTTCTCACATTTATCACCTACTGTGAAAG
This sequence comes from Rhagoletis pomonella, assembly GCF_013731165.1. Classification (NCBI taxonomy): domain Eukaryota; kingdom Metazoa; phylum Arthropoda; class Insecta; order Diptera; family Tephritidae; genus Rhagoletis; species Rhagoletis pomonella. The sequence continues at coordinate 71,471,513 of NW_023458560.1, forward strand.
CTTTTCTCTAAAAGCATTAAAAGCGAGTGCGAGTTAAAATTTTCCTACGCCTACATATTCATTAACTCATTAAACACTCGCTTTCCATTAACAAATGTATTCAGATTTACATGCATGCTATACGTATTTATTTATATAGTATCAAGGCACTTTTACTCCCTTTTTACCGCACATGCAAATTCGTCTACCTCTCTTTAGCCCTACAAATTTTCGGGCATTTCACTCAACGACCACGCTATTTTCGTTTTTCTTTTTTCTCCACTCCCTTTTCTGCCTACATAAATTATCACAAACATTTATTGCTTGTAGCTAAAAATAGCTTCCACTTACACATATCGACTTTAGTCTTTATTTGTTAGTCGTCCCTTACTTAGATATGCACTGAGTATTCAGCTGGCTTAGCTTACGCACAAGATCTTGTGACGAAAATCATTTGACTTTAGTTGTATCAAAGCCAACTTATTTTCACCCAAAAAGCTTGAATATATATAGTAGGTCGGGGCTAGCTCAGGACTTTTTCTGAAATCTGATTAATTAATTAACCAAAGAATATATTTTTTTTTCATTAATCAAAGCGAATAATTTCTCGATTAATTACATTTTAACTAATCAGAATCTAATAATTTGTATTAATCAGAAAACTGTTTAATCATAACCTGATTAATAGAAAAAGAAAATGTTTAACACAAATATGTGTGCAGTTTTTTTCATTTCAAGGAGCAACATACCAAGTTTGGCTTTCTATTTTTGTTAAGAAGACAATGATTGTGTTATATTATTAAAAAAAAACATATTACTCAGATTTCAATAACTTTTTTGTGAGTAAACAGTAGTTACTCAGGATCTGATTAATGAGAATCTGATCTTTTGATTAATCAAAATTACGATTAATTAAAAAATTACTTAATCGATTAATCGCACATCCCTAGTGTAGAATTCTTGAAAATCAATATTTTTCGATACCTAATTGTTTTTAACCATTTTTATAGGTCCCCTAAAACATCAAAAAATGCAATGGGGGACCCAGTAAAAATCACTAGTACTAAAAAATGGTAAACTAGACAATTAGGTATTATTACTATAAGTTTTTAGAAGATAAAAAGATTTTCCCGATCGAAATATATTGATTTTTAGGAATTCTGTACCATTTCCGCAAAAAATGGTTTTTCCCTATATGGGTTACATGAAAACTTTGAGTGCTTTTAGCGACCTCTAAATATTATTTTGTTTCGAAATAAAACAAACTGTTTTCGGTACAGAACAATCCTAGGGGTGAGAGCCTTAGAATTCGAACTTTAATTTTTCACATGCATTTTTGAACCACCCTAATGTATATATGTACATAGTAGGTGTGCTAGGTATGTATACATTTCAAAACGAATTTATATTATTCTATGGCTATGTTTGTGGCTTATGGCGTTTTCGTTTCTACAAAATATTTCCTTTCCATTGCCTTTTTCCTAGTATTTGTGCGCAGAGGGGAATGGGAAGGCAACATTTTTCGTAGAAAACGCCATTAGAACTTGCATACATACATATGTATGTACACAAGTATGTATGCACAGAGAGCTCAATAGCAAAGTCAACAATTCATCACCGCAAATGTGTTGGTATGAATGTTATTAATTTGTAAAAGTCACAGTCAAATTTGGCCAAATAGTACTTGGAATAAATATATATTACATACATACTGCGGATGTTTTTATACCCGAGCGCACTTGTGCACAAGGGTATATTAAATTTGTTCACATAACGGTTGTTTGTAACAGCCAAAACGAATCGAGATAGATATAGAGAAATGTATACATAAATGATCAGGATGAAAAAAGAAATCGATTAAGCCATGTCTGTCTGTCCGTCCGTCTGTCCGTCTGCCCGTGTACACGATAACTCGAGCAAAAATTGAGATATCTCAACGAAATTAGGTATGTAGGTTTCCCTTAATCCAAGGTAGGTTGGTATTGAAAATGGGCGAAATCGTACTTTAACCACGCCCACTTAACGGTAATTTCCAGAAATACGAAAACTGCGATATTTTAGTAACTAGTGAAGATAATTCACTCAAAATTGATATTTACAATAATTTTTAGACGAAAAATAAGAATATTATAAATTTTTGGAAAATGGGCGTAGCCACGCCCACTTATGGTTACATGTGTATATCTTGGTAACCGCTGCACCAATTTCTTCCAAACTTGGCACCGTTGTTGGCCTTCGCACAGCATACCAAATGGCAGAAATTTTTTAAAATCGCTCAATAACCACGCCCACTTCCCATATAACGGTAATTTTCAGAAATACGAAAACTGCGATATTTTAGTAACTACTGGAGATTATTCACTCAAAATTGATATTTACAATAATTTTTAGACGAAAAATAAGAATATTATAAATTTTCGGAAAATGGGCGTAGCCACGCCCACTTATGGTTACATGTGTATATCTTGGTAACCGCTGCACCGATTTCTTCCAAGCTTGGCACAGTTGTTGGCCTTGGTACAGCATAAAAAATCGCCGAAACTTTTTAAAATCGGACAATAACCACGCCCACATCCCATATAACGGTAATTTAGAGAAACACAAATTCTTCGATAAATCAGTAAATATTGAAGCTAATTTAATCAAAATTGATGCTTGCAACACTTCTTTACCAAGAAATACGTTTATGGTAAAATTTTGGAAAATGGGCGTGGCACCGCCTACTTATGATCACATATAAGTATATCGGTAACCGTTCTACTAATTTGTACCAAACTCGGTGTGGTTATTGTGCTTGCCACATATAAGCAAAACGTTGAAAATTATTGAAATCGGACTAAAATAACGCCCGCTTCTCATATAACGGTAAATTTCAGAAATGCTTGAAACTTCAATATTTCGAAATTGAAGGACGCTAATTTACTCAAAATTGATGCACCCCGGCTTACCATCTAGCGGAAGGTTTCGGAAAGGTGAAAAAACATATATTTAATACTCGCGCCGGGTATTTAATGTTCGACTCCGCCCGAACTTAGACTTTCTTACTTGTTAGGTATGTAGTTGTATTCTAAGAATTTGCTATTTGAGGAAGAACGCTTGATTGCCTTTTTATATTTTCGCTTCGCAAATATTTGCTTATTCGCTTTTTCTTTTCACAAAAAGTTTTCCCTTTTCTGTGAAAACAAATTTGATAGCAAATTACTTTTTCTTGTTATTTGTTTGTAAAATCTAAAATCAGCTAAGTGTCGCTTGTTAGTACTTCTTCAAATTGCATGACGTTAGACGTCATTTTATTAATAAAGTGAAACCTCTACTTGCGGACACCTCCAATAAGCGGACGTCTCCTATTATAGAACAGAAGTCCATAACTAAGTTTGACGTTGCGTTTTTTCAGAAAAATTTTGCCCTCCATTTAATGGGAAACTCTAATGACGGCACATGGACACTTAGTTTTTGAGTTTTCTGGTTTCATCATCCCTCATGAGGACCTCACAGAAATGGACAAATAAAAAATATAACTGAACAAAATGGGGACGAAAGACCCTTACCTGCGGATAACGCAAGTCATTGAAAGGAAAATAAAATCGCTAAAGTTATAAATCATTGGACGTGTGTTTTGTAAGCCGTTAACTTTAGCATTGTAAACTCTCATAACTCCCATAACCGCCGGGAGGCCCCATAGGCGGTCGAAAAATGTGTAACCGCGAGTGTCCAGTTATGGGAGCTTTCACTGTATCGAATTTTTATGTGTTTCTAATGGCGGTATTTATTACAAGCGGAAGCATTTCTTTAAGTGATATTACGTGACCGCTAAGTGTCAAATAGTTTTTGACTAATTTTAGCACAGCATGTCAGTTGACGTCAAAATGTTCATAGGAAGCAAATGCGTGGGGAATTCCAGGACGATAAAAACTCTACAAATGGAACTGAAGCACAGAAAAAAGATGCGGGCGAGAATGGTTTCATTATATCAGTAGTACTATGGAAAGGTAAATGTCAGATTTCTTCTTTTTTCTGGGAGTATTTTGAAGGAAATATTTCAGAATTTTTAGCGTTAACAATTTCTATTCACTCTTTTAGAAGGAAACTTTTTTCTTAGTGTAAACAACATTTTATTCCCAATAAAGCTGAGTGCAAAGCAAAAAAAAAAATAAATAAATAATCGAAAGAAGCCAGATGTTTCTTTTTTATATAAATTAGTTTGAAGGGCATGTGAATTTTCCATAGTTATAGGGACGTTAACATTGAATTTTGGAAGGGGCGGATCGGGATTAAATTTTTAGTCCCGTGTCTATCTCTTAACATTATTTGCCAAGAATCTTGGAATTTTTGGGACTTTAAAAAGGCCGGGATCCTGGGATCCCGGGATTAACATTCCTTGTACTTATCAATGCTTCGTTTCAATCACGCAAGTGTCGTTGAATTGTTTTTGTAATTTAAAAACGACCAAATGCAGTATCAGGACGTCAGCAACCCATCAAATGCGGTGCTCGTGCATTCAGCAACAAATCAAATACGGTGTCATGCTATCGCCAACAGTTCAAACGCAGTATCAATCTTTCGGCAGTCAATCAAATGCGGTGGTTGCTGGTTTCATGCGCTCTGAAAATAATTGTTCACTTGCGGTGGCGGTATTTGCAAGAATTGCACGCTTTGTGGTGGGGATTATTCATCTACCGCTTTTAATGTGCGTATGCGTAAAGTCACTAAAACAGCATCGCATGCCATTCTCTGGCACGTACCCATAATCGAGAGAGTAGCTTAAAGTTATTATTCTACTGAACCAATATCTCGCCCAGACTGTTGAATACGTGTGCAGCCAAGTGCTTGAGGTGCTTCGTCTGTAGACCTGAACATCCACAGAAAGTGGTCAAGCATGGGGCACCGAAATTGCGCATATGGAAACTGTGTATTTAGACTTTATTTCGGTTTCAACCGAAACTGTGCATTACTTCGGGTTTTTCATATGCATTAGTTCGGGTTTCAACCGAAACTGTGCATGCATGCATTATTTCGGTTTTTGCCATATGTATTATTTCGGTTTTTGTTATACACTCAGAAAAAAGCCAGCCAAATATATTCCTCTCAACACATGATTTGGTAACTATAAACAAATAATGTAACTATAACCAAATCATGTGTTGATAAAAACATATTTAGTTGACGTAACTAAACTCTTTTCTCAGTGTATGCATTATTTCGGTTTTCTAACGAAAGTGTGCATATGGATAATTTCGTTTTTTCTAATATGAATTATTTACTTCTAGTTAGTAAGAGTTTTAATCCCTAAGCGCGGCTGAAAGCCGCCTACGCAGAGAGGAATTCTGCGCAAAAATACTTCCGCCCTTCTTTTCCGGCAACACAGAAAGGAGAAGAGGGTTAAAATCCCTAAGCGCGGCCGAAGGCCACCTACGCAGAAAGAAGTTCTGCGCAAAAATAATTCCGGTCCCCTTTTCCGGCAACACAGAAAGGAGAATTCTACTTAGTAGGGGTTATAATCCCTAAGCGCGGCCGAAGGCCGCCTACGAAGAAAGAAGTTCTGCGCAAAAATAATTCCGGTCCCCTTTTCCGGCAACACAGAAAGGAGAATTCTACTTAGTAAGGGTTATAATCCCTAAGCTCGGCTGAAGGCCGCCTACGCAGAAAGAAGTTCTGCGCAAAAATACTTCCGGTCCCCTTTTCCGGCAACACAGAAAGGACAGTTTTACTTAGTAAGGGTTATAATCCCTAAGCGCGGCCAAAGGCCGCCTACTCAGAAAGAAGTTCGTTTTCATGTATGCATTATTTCGGCTTTGAACCGAAACTGTGCATGAATGCATTACTTCGTTTTTCTAATATGCATTATTGCGGTTTTCAACCGAAACTGTGCATATATGCATTATTTCGGTTTTTTTCATATGCATTATTTCGTATGCACAGTTTCCATATGCACAATTTCAGGGTGCCGTCAAGCATTGGTAAGGACTCTTACTGCAGACCAATTGAGTTTCAGTACATTCCTCGTATTTTTCCTACTAAGCCGCGGCCATAATAATCTTCTGATCTCAGAGTCTTCCCGTTTGTTCCACAAATCATTAATCGCGGCCACGGTGTATTCATCAAATTTTCCTAATGTGATCACTAAACGGTGGAGGTACAGAGCTATCCGCTTCTTCTATTGGCATCTCTGAGCAGCAAAAGCTACGTAAAATGGTTTTTATTAAAAAAAATCATTTTAAGCGATTCTCATTGCAAGCCGGAGCGAGCACTTTTCTTTTCGTTCAGCTCTGAAAATGCCACAATTTTACGGTAATCTTCTTTTTTGTTTGTTCACTAGCCCAGTGAAAGACCTTTTTAATTTTCAATTTTAGGACTCACGTAGTTAATTAAATAAAATTATCTATCCATAGATTGACGTGTGTAATTGGCTTCTTAGGTTGTGCTACCAGCGAAGTCACCATGTAAGCCAAAATCTACCAGAATATTTAAGTTAAGAAGCATTAACTTTCATTGAAATGGCGTAAAAATATTTCTAAACCTTTTTTCCCCGGTAGTTGTTCATAGTGCTCTTAATAATTGCATAAATTCAGCCAAAAGCTTTTCTCGGAAATTTTTATTAGGCATACAAATAAATGTACAACAAACACACATTTCTGGTAAAGTGTGTATCGGCACGCGCAACCAACCACATTACGTAGGCGAAGTAAACTTTGTATTCTACATAAATACATTTGGGGTGTTCACAGTTCGTTCCAAATTGTGTCTGAAAATGTAGACGTCTACATTTTGAGACATTTTTAGCATCAAACTGTGAGCACCCCTTTCTAGCAGTCGTCGCAAAATCGTCTCAAAACTTTGCTGGTGTTGCCAGACATTTCTTGTTTGCGTGCATTGTTTATATGTCGCCTTTCGATTTTGTTTCTGAAAAATTGTAATTATTTAACTTAATTACCAATTCGTAATATTTGTTATTCCTTTTCCTTGATTTGTTTCTTTTCATCAGAAATTGCGCTCAAATTAAATGCAAATACGGAAAACGTGCCCAATAAATAAAAAAAATGTGATTAGTATTGCCATAATGCAACCCTGCTGCGAGGTTGCAAAATGTAGACGCGTAAAAAACATACATTTGAGTGTGACAAAATGTAGACGGCGTCGTTTTCCATTTTTGTATGGGAAACAACAACACCACAGATTTTACGGTTAGAAAACGTCTTAAAATGTAGACGTCTACACTCTCAATGTGCATATTTTTTTAGACATTATTTTGCACATGTGTACATATTTGTTGCTTCCATTGTATGTTGTCACACACAGGAGGTTTGTCATAAACAGATGGTACTTATTGTACATAGTTACTATATGTATGTACATATATGAAGGCATGTATGTACATGTATGAAGGCAAAAATCAACGCAACCAGATTTTATTTACATATGTGTTAATTTTATTTTTTTTCAACAACACAAAATTCATATTTAAGTAAAGTATTTGAAAAACATTTTTTCGATGCTTATACATACATACATACAAGTACCTATGTACTTATCACACCTAAGAACGAAAAATTTGAAATTCAGCTGGCTTTATTAGTCAGGAATTCTATTGGATCTGGTCCCCTAACAACAAGGAGTTTATGAAGCAAGCGTTGCCTGAGACCTGCAAATAGCGGAGAGTGGCAGAGAAAGTGATCGGCTCTTCATCTAGGCACCTTTGACGATTCTGTGCTAGTGCGTCAACTATTGAAAATTTTGGAGTGGAAGTGGATTTTAAGCCACAGTTTTCAGAGTAAAAGCGAGATACTCACTTTATGGTTGTCATTTATAGCATAAAATGTTAATTCATCTGACCCTCAATTATTTATTTTCCGTTTGACATCCATCTTTTAATACATACCCTCTTCAAAATAATTTCAAGGTACAACCTTCTTGAATCTCTTTCGTCTGACATTCATATTGTGATTGATTGTGCTTTTTAAACCGGTGGCAGCCCTTCTAATTGTAGTTCAGATATTACACCGTTTCAAAATCATTCCGATTGATAGTTAAAAAATAAAAAAATCGTTTAAATTATTAAGTTATTTGAACTTTTTTTAAACAGGTGGCAACACTCTCCAAAGTCTTTCAAACTGCAACCTTTTTTAACCCATTTCGCCGACACCCATGTTGTGATGCGTATTTCAACTACCTAATTCCCTTAGTTTAAGTTGGATTAAATTTTGCTGACTGGTGGCAATCATATACATACGTATGTAGTTTAGAAATGAAGCGCTTTCAAAACCATCTAGATTGATTGATACCCACATTGTAGTAAATCATTTAACGTAATTTAATTTAGTTTTTGAACAGATGGCAGCTCTTTTCTTGTTCTAGATATGAACCTTCTGTTCACCGAGACGAACACGTAGGTATGCGTTTTTCCAAAACCGGATTTCGATTGTCTAATCAAGTTAATAAAATTTTATTTTTCAAACAGGTGGCAAACCACATCAAAACTCTTAAACCCTTTGCCATGCGATTGCATTCTAAGAACCTTTTAAGGAATTTCCACATTTTACTGCGGAATTTCAATGGGTGTGCGTTTCTTCCATTCATAACCATTTCCCATCTCGAAATAATGTGAATAAATCTACGTAACCTCCATATTAATCCACCTATTGTTACAAAATGGGTAGTTTAAATGCCTTTCAACATTGAATCAAGGTATATATGCCGGCATAAGTTAGATCTCTTTAACTGTTTTCGGGATTGTTGGACACTTTTTCTCGGTAGTATGCACAATAATTGCTTTTGCTTAGGCATGTCTGAAGAATTTCAAGGAATTGAAAAATCATTACCAATGTTTCCCCTTTAGAAGAAGGCATGGGGTTTTATCTTTGACTAAGGGCTGTTGTGGTTTTTATTGTTCCAGTGGTACGTTGTCCCCAAACCTCTGGGTGCATTTTTAGCTTACGGTCTTTTGTACTCATTCTCAGGTACGTTCTGATAAGTGTTTAGCCGAGTTTCTACTCCGATTGGGTGTTATGCGTCCTAGTGTTAAAGAAATGGAGCGACCTACAATTTTACGCCGTCACCGAATTAAAAATGAATTTATGACAATCTTTTTCCAGGCAGAAATACTTTCAGATGTTTGCCATTGCCTGCCGAGCGGCAACCGTTGTTAGAAAAAATGTTTTCTTATTTAGAACTTGCTCGGTTCAGGAATCGAATTCACGTTATGTGGATTGGTTTTTTTTTTGTCGGAACCAGGCACAAAACAACGCGTGCAGAAAACAACACTGAGACGACATGCCATCCATTGTACAGTTATTCATGTCCCTTTTAGTCTGTTTTAAATCTGCACGATTAGCGAATAAACGTAAGCAAATTGTTGGATGTCAAAGAGCTCAGATGTTCGTCTCTCAACATATCGATGCCAAATGTCTCATACCTAATTCTGGCAACGGCGGTCGGAAGCACAAAGGTATTTCACCGTCTCATGCTCTTCAAGACGGGCAAATGGAGTTGTCATGTACGCCTATCACAGTCCGATGCTTGTGCTACGTGAATAGACCAGTCAGCAGTCCAACAAGTTGTCTGCCGTCTCGTCTACTCAGTGAGAGCAAAAAACTAGATAGACCTTCTGAGATTGAAGGCAGCACGAGTTTTGCCCTCCTGCAGCTCCTCGATACCTCCTAATCATTTCTGAGCGAAGTAGTTACCCAAATTTCTTATGGTGGCTTCGATGGCTGAAGGTGGGAGGGCTATATATGTAAATCTTTTTCAAAGTCGCTAACAAAAGCTCAACATCTTCTTTAAGTATAATGGGTAGGACGGAATAACATATCATTCGCCACAGTCCTGGCAACAAACCAGTTGTACCTTGTAACAGTGGTTCTCGCATTCCCTCCCTCTACAGTCGAGAGAGAGGAAGGCATAACCATCACCTGATTTCCTGGAAAGTGAGTCTCTAGAAGAACAGAGAGAGCATCAACCCTAGTCTCCATTAAGGAGCTATTATGCCCTTGATTGAACCCAATTTTATGGAGTGTTAGTGCTCACCTCTAACCATTCAGTCCCAGTGGCCCATAATAACCTAATAAACTTAGTTTTAAAAAAAAAGAACAAATGTCTCTAGAAAGTCGAACCTCACAGCAAACCTTCATTAAATGCAAACAAATTTACAAAAAGTCATAAGAGGAACTGCGACTAGAGCGACAGTTTCGCTAAAATAAGTTTTGCTAATATCTAAAAATAAAGCAAGCAATTGAACCAAGTCGTTTTAATTTTAACAACACAGCAAACTTTTATATGCAGTCAGCCATTCTGAGATTTTCTCATAACTATTAGATTTTTTGTACATGTATACTTGCTAGCAACAACATCAAAATAACTGCCAACATGAGCAACCACACCACATCGACATCACATCAAAAACTTTTCATCGCAACATCACATCAACACATCAACAGCTTAGTTTCAGACATACATAGGTTAGCAGAAAGTGGAGAAAATATTAACGCATACCAGCAAAAAGCCAAATCCGGTAATATAAATGCAATTTGGCGAACAATATTTAGTTATGGCAAGCAAAAAAAAACAAACAAAAGCCAATAAGAACAAGAAAATGCCGACGCACATTACAAACGTATCTACTTCTGCTTCAACTTTCTTCGAGCCAACACGTTTGTACATTTGATATTACCGTTACACACATTGAACTACTTACAAGTACAACGCAGCATTTGGCGTGGAAAAGTTTTAAGGACATGTCAGGATGATGCCATGCCAATGGTGCCAGACATTATGTGCGAAATTTTATGCATGGCACACATGTCCAGCGAGTGGGTGGGGTGAAAAAGTCGAATGAATTATGACGGAAACACACTGGTATGTATGTGTCCATATTTTATATTTATTTCTTTTTCCGTTATGAGTACAAAATAAATAATATAAAAAAAAAACTTTTTAATATACAAAGCTTTTATAAATGGACTAAAAAGTAGAAAATAATATTTCTCAGTCCCATAGAATTTGTTTTGATAACTTTTGATTTTGAAATTTTAGCAAAAGTCATTATAAACAATCTATGAAATTGAAAATGAAAAGCGTGGAGCGCATGCAATACAAAGCATTCGATTTAATTGACAATAGTCAAACTACATAACGTAGACCTAAAATTTCTACAGCGAAAGTAGAACTTTGAAATCGATTTTAAGCGGTCGTTATTCATATACCCACATACATACATACATATACTACTTTTCATATCAATTCAAGTGTATTACATGCGCCCCACGCTTTTCATTTTCAATTTCATAGATTGTTTATAATGACTATTGCTAAAATTTCAAAATCAAAAGTTATCAAAACAAATTCTATGGGACTAAGAAATATTATTTTCTACTTTTTAGTCCATTTATAAAAGCTTTGTATATTAAAAAGTTTTTTTATATTATTTATTTTCTACTTTTTAGTCCTGTCTGAATAAAATTTTGCAATAGATATTAAAATAATTCAACGATATTAATAGAAAGGTGCACACACATGCATTTATATGTGTATGTACATACAAACGAGCACCAATTAATTTTATTTAAAGAAATGGCGTGTAGTCTATTTCCGCGACATCTAGATGTCATCTACCTCGCCCTATTCACTACAGCTGTCGCCCTATGCACTATGCTTTTTTATAGGAACTTTTCAAAGCTTTGCTTTGGTGTCGGACACACAACATTGAAAGTTTCTGGACGCACAACATTGCAAGTTGATAAAAGCGTTGTAATGTAAAAAGAGGTATTTTTCTCCTGTTTTTACCTTCAAATTGTTGCTTTTCTTATATGTGTGCAAGGTATTGTGTTGTATTTTAATATGAATTTGCTGGGGTATATGCAAGTATGAATGTACTTTTGTGTTTGCAGGTACGTACATTAGGGTGGTCCAAAATAAGTAAAGTCGGAACTTTAATGCTCTCACCCACTAGAATTTTTCTATATCGAAAAAATCTACCCCTATTTTTTATTTTGAAAACAAAAAATATTTACAGGTCACTCAAAGCGCTTAAAGTTTTCCATGTACTTTATATGGAAAAAAAAACTTTTCGTAGAAATGGCAAAGAGTTCTTGAAAATCAATATTTTTCGATCGGAAAACTCTGGTTCTCTTCGGGAGACTTCCAATAAACATACTCAATTGCTTATTTAACCATTTTCTAGTGCTGAAGATTTTTTTTATTTTCCCATTGCATTTTGTGGGGGTTTTGTCAGACCTATAAAATAAAGTTACTATGAAAAAATGGTTGAATAAATAATTGGGTATTATTATTGTACATCTCCGGAAGGGAAACAAAGTTTTCCGATCGATAAATATTGATTTTCAATAATTCTAGACCATTTCTACGAAAAGTTGTGTTCTTCCCATATAAAATACATGGAAAACTTAGAGCACTTTGAGCGAACTGTAAATATATTTTGTTTTCGAAAAAAGAAAATAGGGGTACATTTTTTTCGGTATAGAATGATCCTAGGGGGGTGATAGAATGAAAATGCCGACTTCACTTTTTCACATGTATTTTTGGACCACCCTAATGTACATACATACATATGTGTGCGCTATCTTGCTGACGTCACATATTCGCGACTTATATCCTGACACTTTAAGGACAAGATTCTGTCAGCGGCATTTATTCAATGACGACTTGTTGTTATTGTTCGTAGTATTATTGTGCTCGTTTCTGACTGCTGCATGCTGGCTGAATCTTTTATTCTTTAAACAAATGGCCGTTATCTCAGTGCACGATGTGTGCGTACAGTGACGTAGCCAGGGGGAAGCCGCGATTAGGGGTCGGTTAAAGCACTATTTTTTTTTACTTTTGATTTAATAACACAATACAATTTTATCCTTCTGATTTATCTTCTCTTTCAGACTAATGAAAAAATACTTTTTTATGAAAATTTAAGATTATCGGTTGTAGGATTATGCATTTGAATATTGAGCCACTGCTTGTAGTAAATATTATAAAAATACACGAAAGCTCTCTCTGTGGGTGCGTATCAGACCGAAGGGATACCGTAATTTTCTCGGTCTGAAATTGCTGAGGTAAAATTTTACTGCCTTTCCTGCACTACGGCCAGATATTTATCCAAAGGCCCTTATAAAAACAATTTGTATATTAAAATTGAAAATAGAGAACTTGACAGTACTAATACTCTTAAGAGTTGTGCAAAAAATATACAAAACCTTCAATTTAGAAGTGTCCATATTAGAGCTCTTGATATTCGATTAATCGAATATTCGAATTATTCGAATATGATACTATTCGAATAGTGAAATTCGATTAGCAGTATTCGAATAATCGCTCACTGTCGATTATTCGAATAACCTGCTCGTAGTCAATTATTCGAATAATAACTGGTGCTCGATTATTCGAATGTTGAAATGTGTGTAGGAATAAGTATGTACACATTTAAATAAATTGAAATGTAGGAACATAAGTTTGTTTTGAGACAATTTTGTAATTATTCAGCAACAATATAAATGAACAGGTTAAAAAATCACATAAAATGCATTTTACCTTCTAAGAGGAATAATTAAGTTATTAAAATGGACACATATCTGTGAAGAAACGCTTATTATTATACAGGAATGTAAGAAGGCTAACATTTTGCGGTGACAAACAACTTCTACGTGGCGTGACAATATTCCCAGCAATTGAAAAAGTGCGTTCGGACTCTGCCGATGTAGCTGGTATGCACAAATATCTTGCGGTTAATTTGAAAAGTTCCGGATAAATAGCACGGTGATTTTTCCACCATGTTAGGGGATGAATGTTGTGGCCGATCTGAGGTTCAGCCAAATAAGAGTCGATTTGTGACATAAAATTATTTGTTGGGATTTCACCATCAAACAAAAAATCCAAGTCGGTATGTACTACGCTGTCTGTTTCTTGGTTAATGACATTGCTTACTTGAAGTTGGCTTCTGATAAAGTCATAAACCTTGTGTTTTGTTTGCGAATCTTCATCATTAAGGTTCTTATATCTGGGGTCTAAAAATTAGGAAATTATTGGAGCTGAAACTTTTTCTAAAACACAACCCATATTGAACCTTTCAAAAAGGGAATTATGTGCAGTTTCTTTGAATATATATTTATTTGCATCGTCTTCCGACGATGCGGCCATGTGGTTTTTAATAAGACGGTGTATTAAAGGTCGCACTAAAGACAATGTCACATTTTTGCCACCACATAGCACTGCAGTCGCTTTATCAAAAGGTTTCAAAATGTCAAATAAGTTCTGCATTTCACCCCACTCCTTCTCTTGCATTTCTAGCCTCAGCGCATCGCAAGTTTTTGTAACGGTTTTATCTGATAAAACTAGGCAGATTGCATTTCGATTCAAAAGCAGCCTCTCACACATGTAATATTTGGAGTTCCAACGTGTTTCGCAGCATTGTATGAGTCGATTTTCCTTTATCCCCAACTGTACTTGGCGGTTTACTAGTGCAGTTATGGCAATATTTGAGCGATGAAAATGTGCTGTTAAATTTCGTCCTTTTTTGCAAATTTTATCGTAATCAGGTACAGCTGCTAATGCGTCACAAGCTGCAAAAGGTGAGCGCTGCACTTGATGCTGTCCCCTATATTAAAAAGTTGTTGCGCTGCTGCATTCATGACTGATGCACTGTCGTGCGTTATCGCTTGCGTTTTGTCGGAAATGTTCCAATCGGCTAAAACTACTTCTATTGCGGATGCAATGTTTTCAGCATTTGGTCGGTCTATAAATACAAATTATTTAAACAATTGACATGTCTTAAAATTAAAACACAAATTATGCATGTATGTATGAGTGTATGTGTTTATTTTATATATCTACATACAAGGTAGTTATTTTAATAGATTTACCTTCTAGTTGCTCGTTACAAAGTGTAACTTTGCACAATTCACTATTTTTGTCAATATACTGGGCTTCGACTGATAAATAACAATCTTGAGTTCTTGATGTCCATTCGTCCACTGAAATTGATGCGCTTTCTACCTCCGCCAAATCGTTTGCAATTTTTTCTCTTACGTCATTATAAAACAATTGTAAGCGTGAGAGTATACTTTGTTGAGAGGGAACTTTGTATCCTGGTTCCAATAACTTCATAAAGTCGCGAAAGCCTTCAGAGGAAAGGAAGGAGATTGGTAACATGTTACTTGCGATTAGGCGTGCCACTCCACGAGATATCAATTCCTGACGTTCAAATGTGCAGTCATGAACGGTGTCGTGCTTTTTTTCTCTTACGGCCACCCGAGGTGCTCGCCTGCGTTTCAACGCATTCACCACTTGTTGCATCGATATTCGTGTCCGGTGTTCTACATATGTGTAACAAGCTTGTGCTCTATATTTTACTTATAACTTATATTTTTCTTTATTTGTACTTACATGCCACCACCACGAATCGGTTCCTTCTTATGGACTTGTTTCAAGTGAGTGCTTAGCGAGGAAGTGGAGTAGTGGAAACTAAGGACTGCTCCACAAATGGAGCAGGTAACTTGCTTACCATCACTGCACTTCGTAAAAAAACTCCACACCCAACTTTGTCTTCTTGCACTCATGTTCACAAAAACACACAAAATTTATAAATTCTTTTTTTTTTTTTTGACAAATAACACTTATTACAACGATCGAATATTCGATTTTAAGAAGTTATTCGAATAATCGTAGCTTTGCGACTATTCGAATAATCGAAGAGAATCAACTATTCGAATAGTAACATTCGATTTCCAATCGTACAAACAATTGCCATTCGAACGTTCGAATATTCGAATAATCGAATTATTCGAACAATTTCAAGAGCTCTAGTCCATATCCCAAAAAGTATACCCGAAGAGTTTTGAATAGAATTCCTCCTTGAACAGAGAAGTCATACGAGACACTAAAAGAAGAGGCTTACAAAAGCGTTAGAATAGATGCTCTTTTCTCAGAGCCTCACAAAAGCATTATAAGAGCATATTTTACAAGTAGAACTTTTTACAAAACCTTAATAAAACTAATTGTTCTTTGAGCTTGGAGTTTTGTATCATCAGAACAGTCTCATTAAATTTAATGAAGGATATCCGATACATTTGGCATCCCCAAATATTAAACTGCTACCCTGTATCAGCTGTTAAAACTTGTCAAATTTAAATCCCAAATTTTCGGTTAGGAATAGGCGAGTGAACATGCGAGTGAATCGCCCATATATGTATGCAAGAATCCACACAGCGACGCCTCTAGCCATTGTGTGCCTCATCTTTAATCGCTGAATATTTATTTATCCCCCTTCCCGAGGTCCTGGGGTAGCCACTGTGTATACATGTGTATGTAAGAGTGCTAGAAATGTGTTCAGTTGCACATGAAAAGCATTTTGGTATTATTTAGATTCTAAAAATAGGTTTTACATATACCTGTGCCATTCTCATTCGTGAGTATATGAAGTGGGTGCGAGTAATTAGCATAACAGGTGCCGCTGGCACATACCATCATGCGGCTGTACAAAGGGCGAAAGCACTGTGAGGCGTTGTTGTGTTGCGGAAAACAATATCTAGCGAGGGAGGTATGCATTTCGTGCTGCATTCTCATGATACATGACCACATTTTCCGCTAAATAAATGTTTACTTTCGTTTTAGAGATAGTATCGTGACATTGTGGCAGAGAATCCTCGTTATCTGTTTCAAGGTGTTCAAGAGAGAAAAATGTGAGCGGCAAAATATCATCCATTGGGTGCAAAGAAAAAGATGGCATACTTTTTGAAGTGCAGGATGTTCACAGACCTCAAATCATTCGGCCTTTGTTAGCAGTTGGATGTTCTTGTTTTTAGTAGGTACTCAATCCTTTCGTCCTTCTCACTGCTCGGTTGAATTTTTGGTGAAAATCGGTTCTCGGGAGCTACAAAGCACCGCATCTACATAAAGGGCGGTCCATATAGTGTTCTTTCTTTTTACTCATATGTTAATTTTTGGCGGCCGCTGTGGCTGAGTGGTTGAAGTTCCTACTACCGCTCCTCCTACACCTCCGAGTGTATTTCTGTCATGAAAAAGCTTTTCATAAAATCCATTTGCGGTTCGGAGGCGGCGTAAAACTGTAGACGCCTATATTTTTGTAACATCAAGACGCGCTCCACAAATCGGAGAAGAAGCTCGACCAAACACTTAGCAAAAGTGTAAGCCAAAATATTATTATTATTCATTAGTATGTACAGAGTATAGGATGCAGTGCTAACCGCCGCTATTAAATTCTAAGCACCAGAGTGAGAGGCATATTGATGTTTATTAAAGCTAAAGACAATGGCGTAAGGTGCTAATTTAATGGTGATTTCATTTCATCCAAAAAATGTTGCCCTTCCACGGTGCAAAATGTGTTTGATCTTACACTCAACCCTCTAAAAGGGCATGTTTTTGCCTTCTTGACCTTGTGTAGCTCAGGCATTACATAATATGGTCGTTATAGCAACCATTTGATTTTCGGGGCAAACATCCCCGCATCAAAGGGCCTTACACCATTTTAAGAAACGAACACAAAATTTTCTCACTGTGTACGTTTATTTTAGAATCGAACACGAAAAGGGAAAGGGGCGATCAATTGGTGACATTTTTCGGTAGAAACGAAAACACCATAAGCAATTTTCTGAATACGTTTTGAAAAGGGAATTTAAAACGATGAAAGTTCTTACTGGAGGCTTTGAAAATGTCACAACCCATATATATTTAATTGAGTTGATGCCATTGTCTTCGTGCCAAACCTAAGGTACTCCGAAAGTGTGTTTTGAAGTGTTATCTGGCCCGAAGATTACGCCCGTCACACTTTTGTCCCACATTTTTAAGCTCTTGGACAAATTTTGTGGAAGATATTTATTCACGCTGATATCACCGTGCGATAGTTACTTTTACACACAAAAATCAATACATTCGCGAAATTATTGGGCAAATACAATAAAACAGCGTTTTTAATTTTTCTCTCAAACTCCAGAATTTTTTAAAGGAATTTGAAATTTCAAAGATTTCATTAAACAAATTCAGTGCCACGTAGATTGACAATATGGGTATCAAATTGAGGATAAAACTCCGTAGAATTAAAAAAGAATGAATTTTTTGGTCCATAAATATATGTTAAGCACTAATACATAATACACGTTCACATCCCCGAATATCGTTTAAAAATATTTAAAAACTAGCTACACGTTAAAAATCATTATCGACTCCCTGGTATTTGTTTTGGAGACGACACTGAGAATAAAATTTCGTAAAACTGCTACGAAAAATATTCGTAGTCTTGGTTTTTGTACAATGTACAAAACTTTCGTTCATAATACGAACACATTATTCACAACGAAACAAGATTTTACGAACCATCCGTAAATATAACGAAAGGAGTTTCGTAAGCCGTTTTTTCAGTACAATTTACGAAATCTTACGTTTATTTTACGAAACACATTCGTAAAGTACTGAACAAATCTCTGTACGAATAGTTTTGTATATTGTAGGAAGGCATTCGTAATAATTACGTATGGTTTTAAAACTTACGAAGTCTACAATTCTGTATTCGTACAATTTAGTTAATACTTTCTTACAAAGTACTAATGCAGAAACATGTTTTTTAAAATTGTACAATATACGAATATTTTCGTACAATATACTAAATTACCGGCAGTTTACTATTTCATCATATTTTTATGTATCGCGTGTCATTGCGGAATTACTTGTTGGCTGCTGTGAGACGTATAATATAATTTAAAAAATTTTAAAAAGGGATTTGCTGGATAAAAATACAAAATTAAATATTAAAGCTGTGGATATACGCTTTTAAGCATACAATGTTTTTAACATCGCCTACGCTGCGCCTTGCGCTGCAATGTGGGACTTGATAAATAGGCAATTTCATCAGTTACCTATCAACGGCAAGCCTAAGCCAGGAGGACTACTTAATGAAATTAAAAGTAAGTCATGTATGATTTTTTACTGAAACTGGCTTTTTAGGGGCCTTATAATTTTCCTTTAATTTATAGTCGTCAAGAAAACAAACATCGATGAAGCTGCGAATCCGTCAAGTACCTCTGCATAAAAATATTATAATGTTTAAGAAAGTAAAACCAGTATTTTTTATATTCTTTCATATTTTATATTTTATTATATGCATTTAGTTTTGTTGAGTTTCATAGTTTAATACTTTGCATCAATATACTTTATTGAATGAAGCCTAAGCAATAAAAATATGTGGTATAGAACCTATTCGTATGCATATACTCGTAAATGAAAGACTTAAGTTTTATTATAAGTAAAATAATTTTTTTTTAATAATTTGAAACTGCATAGTAGTTAGAAAATTTAGGTAAAACTTATTATTTACGACAGTTATACTTGTAATATCTGAACTTCTTTCGTAGAATGTATGATTGCTTTTATTATTAACACTATAAAAAACATAACTCAAATTATAGCATAACACTTCCATTATATTTTAATCATTAATGTTAAGCGTTTTTGCAAAACATTTTACTAAACAAAAACGCTTAAAATTAACGATAAAAAAGTGTTGTGTTATAATTCGTAGTATGTTTTTTACAGTGTGGAGAATGAAAGTAATCGCACATTCTACGAAACAAGCGCAGATTTTACGAAAATGATTTCGTTAAATATACGAATTATTTCAGTGCATTTACAAAAATTTCGTAAAAACTAAGAAATAGCACGAAATTCCTTAGTAAATAGTACTAAATTCGTTAGTAAATAGTACGAATACATTCGTAAAATGTACTAAAGATCTGATGTCTCATATTTTCGTAGTATGTACGAAAACGATTTTGTACAATCAACGAAAACTTTCGTGGCTCAAAATGACGAAAAATTTCATAAGATGTACGCAACTTTTCGTTATATTTACGCAGATTTTATTTTCAGTGGAGTAACCGGGCACAAGGACCGTTTGTCCAGTATCTGGTTTTCACTATTTCCCAGTTAAACATCATTAACGACGTTTTCGACATCATGCATATGGCATAACAGACATGTTGAAACGGCCCTAAAAGTACAAAGCTTAAATTGATCACTTGCCTTTGTATGCATTTTTACATATTATTTTCCAATACTTCATACATATGTAAGTCAGCAACAATCAGTTGTTCTTCTAAAACCGAAAGTCATGATCGACATATGCCGTTGTAGGCCGAAAGTCAAAATAAGACCAAAAAACTAAAACAAAATTGCGTCAAGTTCCATTTTCGCATATTTGTGTTCCTCCACACACTAACGCCTTCCTTCGTATAATATTAATAAAAATGACAAAAATGATTGATGAATTGTTTGCTTACGCTTTTCATAATAGCTTGATTGTCTTGCTACCCTTATCAAATATTTAATTTTAAGGAAAATTAAATTACGTCACCGAATCTCATACCTTTGACTAAATTATATGCGCTGCAAATTGAAGTCAATGTTTTATTTTTATTTATAGAAGTAAGAAGTGATACGAGTATACCAAAATTTGGCAATAAATTAAAGTGGGCAGTTCCATGAAGAGGACCTACACTTAACCAGTAAAAATTTTAAGGCTGTTAACAGCTAGGTATTTTACGTAGGATAAAGCTGGCAAGTCTAGGGCTCAACGCACCGATTTACGCATGATTGTAAAATTGGGTAGCCATTTTGATTAGAAATGCAAGCCTTCGGCTAGAACGTAACGAACCTCAAAGGGCACTGTGTTCACATATGTATGATTGTGTACATATGTATGTAATTTTTTGGGTGTGCTGTTTCATTGCCGATTAAATTGTATCACGATGTAGTGAAATTGGGGATTTGTAACTATTGAAGTCCACTTACTTACTGCAAGGTAGTTTAGGTTATTTTTAAGGGACTGCCTGTAAACAGTTCATGAACTCAGTGGAGTCATTGTGGTGCCGCTTGTTATTCCCGTCCGCTTACCTAGAACCTATTGGTTGTGTTCTACCCATTGGACCTCGCCCAGTCCAGAGATTAATGATGGTATAAAACCCGACGAGATGTAGTCTTCTTTTAACCTGACTAGGGAGAAACTGAGAATTACAGTTAAGAGAAATATGGTCTAATGACTAGGCAAAGTAGACACCAATGTACCTGATCCTTGAATTTGGGGCATATCGAGACGACGAAAAAAAAGAGCATCCCTTTCTAAAAAATCCATCCTAGACTTTGTTTATGTTTGTAGAACTGAACGAGGTGGTGTTATGAGTAGAGGGCACACTAGATTTGAAAGAGCACACCTCTCTTATTTATCGGCAGCTTTGGCAGAAATAAGTAGCCCGGCAGGCCTTCCGATTAAGCAGTGGCAGGTTATAATTCCGATACTAAGTAGAGGAAAACGTCCTCTAGTGAGGTAGTCGCACTGACATTTATAGAGTCGTCCTACAAGGGGTGGTGTGATTTAAGCCATGATTTGGAGGTGGATAGCGGTATACCTGCATGGTGAGAGGAGTTGACGTCAGACAGTAAGGTTCCCTTCCTCGCAATTTCGTCTGCCATAGAGGTGCCATGTATGTCTCTATGACCTGGCCACCTGGTAAATTTAGTGACTAACTTGTTAGGAATTTTTGTTCGAATTTGGAATGTGTTCTGTAATAGATAACTCAACTCTTCTGTGGGTACTTACCCGTTACAATTAAGGTCAGGTCATAAGCGTAGGTAATTGCCTTACGGCCTATGCCCTGCATGCGCATAAGTAGGGTGTACACCGTTAGATTCTAAAGAAGTGCGCAGAATACTCCTCTTTCCGAAGTGCCCCTTGACCCATATCTGGTATTACTACATATGTACCTCGCCCATCTTCTAACAAATTATCTACCGAATCAAGAGAAGACGGACGAAGTGCACCAGAAGTGTATCCAGTCCAATATGTAGCAGTGACTTTGCGAATGCCAACCAACCCACAGTAAGATCTTAATTTAATAGTTACCATACACACGAATAACACAGGTCAACAATTTAAAAAAAAATTGGTGCCGAGATAGCGTTAGCGATTTTTTGTAATGTGTGCAGTGACCACACTAAACAATTTCTTTTCCTTACTGACCAGTGTAATCGCAGCATGATTATATTTAGCATTTTATTTTTGATTGGTCGTATAAAAATACTTCTCCTTGTTGTGGAGCTATGTACCTTTGTGCAATGTTTTACCAATTTTCTGTGATCATTTCAAACCAATATGACAAATTTAACAAAGCCACTCAATGATATAGGCACTTTGGCTACCTTTTTCAATATTGAGGAAATATAATTAAATGTTATTTTTATTCTTCTCCAGTTTCATGTTGCTCTTGAAGTCATACTAATCCATCTTCGTGCACATATGCGCTTGTGTTGTCTTGCCTACATGCCAGTTTATAACGGGTGATTTTTTT
>NW_023458560.1:71503840-71506366 GCF_013731165.1 Rhagoletis pomonella
AATAACGGAGTACAAAACCAACAAATCTCGCTTATACCTCCGAAATCATGTATCCCGGAGGATACTTTTATTGCTCACTTGGGAGATCTCCCATTATACTCCTAAGTGAGTAATACAGGAGTGCAAAACCGACTAATCTCGCTTATTGCTCCCAAATCATGCCTCAGGGAGCATTCTTTAATTGCTAGCTTAGGAGATGTCCCTATTGACTCCTAAACGAGTAATAAGGGAGTAAAAAGTCCACAAATCTCTCTTATTGATCCGAAATCAGGTCAAGGGGAGTACTCTTTTATTCCTCACTTAGGGAGATCTCCATTCAAGTTCTAGTGGGTATAGTATGTGATTTATGGTATTCATGGATAGGTGTATGGATTTGCACATAAATATTTTTGTATTTCCTATACAAACCATCTACATACATAGTAAATATGCACTCAAGCGGCACTTCTGCTGCTGTGGTTAGACCACAAATTTTTCACCACACATTCTCAATGATCGTGCGCGTACACTGCAATTCTTTATATACAGCTACTTATACATAACTTCTACTATATGTACATAAGTACGTTCATATGCATATGTATATGTTCGATAAGTTTGTAGGTGCTACGTTGCGTATGAGTAACCACTCAGCAAAATGGAATTGAATGAATCAGTGAGTTGTCGTTTTGAGTGGGTCGTCTTACATAGACATGCACATACATACATACATACAGTGTATGTGGGCCGGCCGCGTTGCTTTAGTGGATGGTATCGTGGTGGTTTCTAATATCTGTAAAGAGTGTTTGCTTGAAAAAGCTTTGCGGTGCTTTGGGGCAAACTGATATGCGAATGCTTTTAACAAAAAATTTCTATTATAGAATTATAAATTTAAACAAACACACTTGGAAACGCAGCAGGATGCTTTAGCTTGTGGTAACATGTCACAAATTTGCATGCTAACAACTAAGCTGAGCCCGAGTGCCTGGGGCAATGACTTTAAATTTTACCACTGACTTACTTTGTTAGGCCTAAGGTTCGGTCGATATTTTTTAGTACCTACTAAGTATACGAACAACATCCTTTGCTCTTACAAATAGTGTAGACTTTCTCAGTAGAAAATTTTAAAACAAATTTGGTGACTTTCGTTACTGCACATTGATGAGCCGCAAAGCAGTTACGAGAATAAGGCGTTTATGCTCGAGCCTATAAAACACCAGCAGCCGGTTTTATGAAAGCAATTTAAGCGAAAAATAATTATTTTTTTGTTTTTGTTTTTATTTGAATTTAATATGAAAACTGACAGAAAGGAAAAACTTAAAATATTCCGACAAGAAAAATACGAACAATTCCGTAAAGTCCCGAAAAAGAATCCCGAAAACCACAAAATATTTCGTTATATTATAAATGCCGCTCCGAATAGTAACAGCGCTCAAACAAGTGTAGAAGTGGCGGAGTCGATGACCCACCACAAAATTATGACGAGGTACGAGTAGCCAATTTCGCACATGAACAAATCACAAAATAGCGCGTTAGTGCGAAAGAATGAATAGTCGATTTTTCCAGCGGACTCGGTGTCATACTTTAGTCGGTCGCATACTTGCGTGATCTTGTGTATTTGGCTCAAGAATTTCGAAAGGATGTAAACTCTTCAGCCCTCAAAGTATTCAACGCGGTACCCGCTGATTTTCTCATCAGAAGCATAAAATGATATGAGACTCTCTAATTTTTCTTCTTAAATTCTAACTTTTCTGACTTGGCAGTACTGCCGAATAAAGTTATGGCGATCTGCAACTAGATCAGTGATGCTCAAAACAGCGCCCGTGGGCGGAACTCTTCAAAGCTCTATTTAAATTTTATATGAATGCGCACAGAACAAAAGCTCTCTCTGGGCATCACTGCACTGGATACGCGCCAAATACAGCGATTAAAATTTCTTTTATATGGAAAAAAATGCCTAGCACCGTCAGCAAAAAATATTATTAAAATAAACGCGATTATCTGGCGTCTTAAAGTTCGCACTTTAAATTTAATGGGCTATAAGACTGCACAGCTAAAATTTTTATACCCGAGCGCACTTGTGCACAAGGGTATTATAACTTTGTTCACATAACGGTTGTTTGTAACAGGCAAAACGAATCGAGATAGATATAAACAAATGTATACATAAATGATCAGGATGAAAAGGCAAATCGATTAAGCGGTGACTGTGTGTCCGTCCGTCCGTCCGTCCGTCTGAGCACACGATAACTCGAGTAAAAATTGAGATATCTTAACGAAACTTGGTATGTGCACTTCTTTCGGGCGTAGGACGGATGGTATTGAAAATTCGGACAATAACCACGCCTACCTCCCATATAACGGGGCACCCTGAAATTGTGCATATGGAAACTGTGCATACGAAATAATGCATATGAAAAAAACCGAAATAATGCATACGAAAAAAACCGAAATAATGCATATATGCACAGTTTCGGTTGAAAACCGAAATAATGCATATGAAAAAAACCGAAATAATGCATATATGCACAGTTTCGGTTGAAAACC
>NW_023458560.1:71506466-71513834 GCF_013731165.1 Rhagoletis pomonella
AAAAACGAAGTAATGCATATATGCACTGTTTCGGTTCAAAACCGAAATAATGCATATGACAAAAACCGTATTAATGCATACATGCACAGTTTCGACTCAAAACCGAATTAATGCATATGACAAAAACCGAAATAGTGCATACATGAAAACGAACTTCTTTCTGAGTAGGCGGCCTTCGGCCGCGCTTAGGGATTATAACCCTTACTAAGTAGAATTCTCCTTTCTGTGTTGCCGGAAAAGAAGGGCGGAAGTATTTTTGCGCAGAACTTCTCTCTGCGTAGGCGGCCTTCGGCCGCACTTAGGGATTATAACCCTTACTAAGTAGAATTCTCCTTTCTGTGTTGCCGGAAAAGGGGGCCGGAAGTACTTTTGCGCAGAATTTCTTTCTGCGTAGGCGGCCTTCGGCCGCGCTTAGGGATTATAACCCTTACTAAGTAGAATTCTCCTTTCTGTGTTGCCGGAAAAGGGGACCGGAAGTATTTTTGCGCAGAACTTCTTTCTGCGTAGGCGGCCTTCGGCCGCGCTAAGGGATTATAATCCTTACTAAGTAGAATTCTCCTTTCTGTGTTGCCGCAAAAGGGGACCGGAAGTATTTTTGCGCAGAACTTCTTTCTGCGTAGGCGGCATTCGGCCGCGCTTAAGGATTATAACCCTTACTAAGTAGAATTCTCCTTTCTGTGTTGCCGGAAAAGAAGGGCGGAAGTATTTTTGCGCAGAACTTCTCTCTGCGCAGGCGGCCTTCGGCCGCGCTTAGGGATTATAACCCTTACTAAGTAGAATTCTCCTTTCTGTGTTGCCGCAAAAGGGGACCGGAAGTATTTTTGCGCAGAACTTCTTTCTGCGTAGGCGGCCTTCGGCCGCGCTTAAGGATTATAACCCTTACTAAGTAGAATTCTCCTTTCTGTGTTGCCGGAAAAGAAGGGCGGAAGTATTTTTGCGCAGAACTTCTCTCTGCGCAGGCGGCCTTCGGCCGCGCTTAGGGATTATAACCCTTACTAAGTAGAATTCTCCTTTCTGTGTTGCCGGAAAAGGGGGCCGGAAGTACTTTTGCGCAGAACTTCTTTCTGCGTAGGCGGCCTTCGGCCGCGCTTAGGGATTATAACCCTTACTAAGTAGAATTCTCTTTTCTGTGTTGCCGGAAAAGGGGGCCGGAAGTACTTTTGTGCAGAACTTCTTTCTGCGTAGGCGGCCTTCGGCCGCACTTAGGGATTATAACCCTTACTAAGTAGAATTCTCCTTTCTGTGTTGCCGGAAAAGGGGGCCGGAAGTACTTTTGCGCAGAACTTCTTTCTGCGTAGGTGGCCTTCGGCCGCGCTTAGGGATTATAACCCTTACTAAGTAGAATTCTCTTTTCTGTGTTGCTGGAAAAGTGGGCCGGAAGTACTTTTGCGCAGAACTTCTTTCTGCGTAGGCGGCCTTCGGCCGCGCTTAGGGATTATAACCCTTACTAAGTAGAATTCTCCTTTCTGTATTGCCGGAAAAGAAGGTCGGACATATTTTTGCGCAGAAATTTTCTCTGCGTAGGCGGCTTTCAGCCGCGCTTAGGGCTTAAAACCCTTACTAAGTAGAAGTAAATAATTCATATTAGAAAAAACGAAATTATCCATATGCACACTTTCGTTAGAAAACCGAAATAATGCATATGGCAAAAACCGAAATAAAGCATACATGCACAGTTTCGGATGAAAACCGAAATAATGCATATGTGAAAGACGAAGGTATGCATACATGCACAGTTTCGGTTGAAAACCGAAATAATGCATGTAACAAAAACCGAAATAATGCATGCATGCACAGTTTTGGTTGAAAACCGAAATAATGCATATGAAAAACCCGAAGTAATGCATACATGCACAGTTTCGGTTGAATACCGAAATAGTGCATATGAGAAAATACCGAAATTATGCATATGCATACTTTCGTTTTAAAAGCGAAATAATGCATATGAAAAAAAAACGAAGTAATGCATACATGCACAGTTTCGGTTTAAAACCGAAATAATGCATATGGTAAAAACCGAAATAAAGCATACATGCACAGTTTCGGTTGAAACCGAAATAATGTCTAAATGCACAGTTTCCATATGCGCAATTTCGGTACCCCATATAACGGTAATTTTCAGAAATACGAAAACTGCGATATTTTAGTAACTACTGAAGATTATTCACTCAAAATTGATATTTACAATAAGTTTTAGACGAAAAATAAGAATATTATAAATTTTTGGAAAATGGGCATAGCCACGCCCACTTATGGTTACATGTGTATATCTTGATAACCGCTGCACCAATTTCTTCCAAACTTCGCACAGTTGTTGGCCTTGGTACAGCATACTAAATGGCCGGACAATAACCACGCCCACATCCCATATAGCGGTAATTTAGAGAAATACGAAATCTTCGATAAATCAGTAAATATTAAAGCTAATTTATTCAAAATTGATGCTTGCAACAATTCCTTACCAAGAAATACGTTTATGATAAAATTTTGGAAAATGGGCGCGGCACCGCCCACTTATGATCAGATATATGTATCTCGGTAACCGTTATACCAATTTGTACCAAACTCGGTATGGTTATTGTGCTTGCCACATAAAAGCAAAATGTTGAAAATTATTGAAATCGGACTTAAATTACGGCCGCTTTTCATATAACGGTAAATTTCAGAAATGCTTGAAACTGCAATATTTCGAAATTCAAGGACGCCAATTTACTCAAAATGGATACACCCCGGCTTATCGTGTAGCGGTAGCTTTCGGAAAAGTGAAAAACATATATTTAATACTTGCGCCGGGTATTTAATGTTCGGCTCCGCCCGAACTTAGATTTTCTTACTTGTTTAATTTAAATTTAAGTCAAGAAAATCTTCCGACGAAATCTATCAAATGGAATAGGAATCTACCATACCACCAAAATTAAAATTTAGAAAAAAAATTTTACCAAATTTGGAAATGCTGCTTTAAAACTGCTGCATTTAAAGTTGTTCCATGCATTAAAATACAAGGTGGTGCAAAATTAATCAACCGATTTTGGTTTTGAATAACTTTTTTACTAAATAAACAAAATTATTTTGAGTGATGGAAATCTCTATTTGGACCTCACGATGTTTTCGGTTAAGAGGAAAAGATGATATCCGTCAAGTGGCTGCCGCCAGTGTGGGTACACATTTTTGCCTGTTTTATTGCATTTTCCGTGACTCTCAGCAAGATTTCCGGTGATAATCGTTCGCTTTCCTGTCGAATATTCTCTCTAAGGGCTGCGATTGTCTGAGGCTTGCTGGCATAAACCAGCGAATTTAAGTAGCTCCAAAAGAAAGAAGTGATAAAAAAGAAGGGCGATTAATTTTGCACCACCTTGTATATTAAAATGTATTGCTACTCGAATTTTTTTCGCAGTATTGCCAATTCGGTTGACAAAAAATATTGCAATGTATTGCGTGCACTCTGGCAATAACTAAAATAATAATGATAGCGTCAGAGAAAAAATTACACGACAACATGCAAACTAATCAAATATAACAACAATGCCGTTGAGTTTGCGCTGGTTAACGTTTTTGCTATACACATTAACTAGTGCATGTGTATATAAACTTTGCATAAATTTACTTCTCCTAAGCTACCATTTTGTCTTATATACATATTTATACAATTAGTGTCCTTGGCAGTTAGATGGCCACTTACCTGCACCGGAATGCACCTGCAAATAATCGTTACACTCTTATAAACTAATGACAAAAATTTCTCCCTTTGGTTGTTGAAGATGAACGATTAACAGAAGCGATCAGATAGAGCATTTAAGCACGAGGGGTAACAATTAACATACTAGAATGTTTTGCAGTATAACCGACGATATATTTTGTGGGGAAAATTTACAGCCAAGGCAAAGTATTTTTTCAAGCAAAAAAAAATAACGAAACACACTTCTTGTGATTTTCTTAATTCTAACGGATTCTAAACTCTAAGCGGTAATAATAACACTGGATCACAAATTTTAGATTTGTTTTTGTTCTCCAGATGTTACTATCCAACTCCTATTTAGAATTGCTCGGTGGTTCTGAAAATCTAGTTAATTCTTTTTTCTATGGATGCGTTCTCGAGATATTTGCAATTTACCGTTATTCAGCTTAAAAAAAGTGATTCCACTTAATCACGGTATATCTTACGTAACTGACCGTAATTGAACAATCGCAATGAAAGCCAATGAAATTCTCCATAAACCGGGTATAAATCACTTTCTGATAAGCCTGATAGTTTCTGAGAAATTAATTAATAACTCCAAATTTTTTTTTTTTTTTTTTTTATGAAAAATTGAAAAAATTCAAACTTTAACAGGGAACAAGTAATTTTTTAAGCAAAAAATAAAACCGACTTCAATTCTCATATAAAAATTTAAGATTATCGTTGATTTATTCACCATCCAATTATCGCATCTAAACCAAATTGGTATGGGATCTCTCCTGAGGTACCACCTTCCCGATGAAAATTATCGAAATCGGTTAACGTGATCCAAAAATATATGGTTTTTTAAGCTGTATAACAGTAAATTGCAAATATTTATCTCGAAAACGTATCCACAGAAAAAAGAATTAACTCCATTTTCGGATTCAACCAACAATTCTGCATAGGTATGTATAGGATAGTGGCATCCATAGAACATATATGCTGTAAACCAGTGTAATTTGGGAAAGTACCATATTTCATATTCATATGAAACCGCTGTATATGCCGTTTAAGAAAACAGTTCCATTTGGACTAAACTACTTCTATGAGATAAAATTTAAACACCATCCATTTATTTACCTTCCTTTTATTATACTTTGCACTCCCTCTTACTAAAAATTTTAATTTTTGGTTTTATGTTAAGTACTCTGTTGTTTTGCTGTTATTGGCATTGTTACTTTTACTTTAAGTGCTAGTGAAAACAATGAAAGCACCAAAACGCCATAGAGTAACTTTTACGATAGGTGAGGTAAGCGAATTTTATGAACGAAATAAAATGAACACCGAAGAATAAAGTTTTGTATACACGTGTAACCATGCAGTCTACTTTGAAAGAGAAGTAGCCTTTCCATTGAGGTAGATACATACTCGTACAGGCAAAGACAAAAGTATTCTTGACAAGAAACGTTTGAATCAAAAATAATGTCCTCTTGACATTGTCGATAGACGATATGAGGGGATAAATATTTCGTCCGACATTTAAAATCATAAATACTCGAAGGATGAAAAAATTCTTTAAGGAGACTGGCTTTCTGAAGTATGTACTTGTATAATATTAAGAATAAATTGTAACAAACTCTATAAACCTTTTACCTACGGACTGCCGAAAGCCCTTGTTGCCAGCGCTATTGATATTTTTTTGCTAAATAATCTATTATTATAGAAACTTCTAAAGAAAACAAAAATAAAACTTTTTGATATATGCATCGTCAGTACCTGTCTTAGTGAAGATCTCGTCATAAGCTATAAATTATTTTTACCACCCTTATTAACCATCTGTTCGCTAGAAGCCAAGAGTCAAGCAAGTGAGTACGTCGCACAGTGGTCTGAAACTGAAATGGTATGTTCATAATCGGCTACAGGACACAGATATGACCGATTTGATGTGCTATAGACCGAAATTTGTCGAGCCCAATTTTTGAATTTGTATTTGTTTGTATTAAATTTGTTAAAGCAAAGTACAGAGAAATTAGCAATTTTAAAGAAATCTCCTGTTCCCATTAATGAATGTTACATAATAAAAACTTGTTGAAAACAATTATACAGTTTCCTTAAGCGGACCGTTAAAAAACGCTGCCGCATCATTTATAATGGATTTTAGAACACTTGCCAATAGTATTGTACCTTCGTTGCCTTCCAACCACTTACTAACAGTACTGCAGAGAATTTCAAAGCTTCGCCTATTCTGCTTGATATAAAGCATTTAAGACCTTTCTAGTGTTAACTAGATGTGGTTACATAACAGCAAATTTATATTTATTATTGTACGAATTTCCTTAATCGCCACACAGTGCACGTAGACGTACCATTGAAAGCTCCATCTGTTCTAACAACCCACCTCCAATGAACACAAAAAAAATTGAAGATATGAAAAAGAGAACCAAAACAGGCGCCCACACAATAACTGACCATACAGGTGATGACTGTGGCAAAACATATTTTGATATATACATATGTACCTAAAGTTGTATGTATGCACATTTGAATGTCTCTTGATACTAGGCAACCAACCGAGAACAAGAACCATCACGAGCTACATTGTATGTATTTATGTTTGTAGGTGGCAACACACAATGAATGGACTGCCTGCCACATAGTGTAACTGCCGCGATTGCCGCTGCTAGTGACCACATTCGCGTACGCAAAAGCCAACTTGTTTGCCTTAAGGCGATGCTAATGGTCGACACAAATGCGAGGCAGGCAAGCAGAGTGCGGCCGGAGGCATCTGGGCGTATGAGCAACCGTAAGTTTGTGTGCAGAGGTGACGGACGGATAGCAGCGGTCGGTGGTGAAAAATTATTGCATTCAGGCATTGAATTGATAAGTTAAAAATAGCTAAGGATGGCGCAAGGTAGAAACAGGTGTGCATTTATGCGCAGGTGACGGTGGTTACACGGTTTGTTAGGCTGAAAGGTTACCTGCTTTTGCTCAGGCCTGAACTCTACGCGGGTGGGGTTTAGTACCGCTCACAACTATTTCGGGCTATTCCGTCCAAATGGGTGGCCCGATCAAAAAATAAAATTCACACACTTGTAGTCAAGGGTCCACGCAATATTTTAACACTCACTTTTGTAAATTTTGGTTACTAATTTATTTACAAATTGGGTTTAAAATATGCCCTTTTTTGTAAAATTCGGAAATTAGCGTACATTTATCACTCCTATTCTGCTTAAATTAGCCACTTCACCAATATATTTTTGTATTCCCCTTCACTTTACACTTTACTTGATTTGTTATAACTTGCTTTACGACTTTAATATTAACCAATTCATCACAATTCATTAAATAAAAACACCTTCAAAATCACGCGTTTGACTTTGGTTGCATATGCAAATTAAATGGCGGAGTTCAGCTGTCAAACTCCAAAATATGCAAAAGAATGAGAGACAAAAGAAGATAGGATATAACCCAGTAAGCATTAAAAATATACAAAGGTGTTCTCTGCAAAAGGTGTTCAGCTCCTTTTCTTCGCAAAACAGAAAGGAGAATTCTACTGCGTGAGGGTTATAATCCCTAAGTGCGGCCGAAGGCCGCCTAGGCAGAAAGGTGTTCTCTGCAAAAGGGGTTCAGCCCCCCTTCTTTGGCAACACA
This sequence comes from Rhagoletis pomonella, assembly GCF_013731165.1. NCBI lineage: Eukaryota > Metazoa > Arthropoda > Insecta > Diptera > Tephritidae > Rhagoletis > Rhagoletis pomonella. Next base: position 71,513,776 of record NW_023458560.1, read on the forward strand.
GAAAGGAGAATTCTACTGCCTGAGGGTTATAATCCCTAAGTGCGGCCTTCGGCCGCACT
>NW_023458560.1:71513934-71543147 GCF_013731165.1 Rhagoletis pomonella
GCAGAAAGGTGTTCTCTGCAAAAGGGGTTCAGCCCCCCTTCTTTGGCAACACAGAAAGGAGAATTCTACTGCCTGAGGGTTATAATCCCTAAGTGCGGCCGAAGGCCGCCTACGCAGAAATGTGTTCTCTGCAAAAGGTGTTCAGCCCCCCTTCTTTGGCAACACAGAAAGGAGAATTCTACTGCCTGAGGGTTATAATCCCTAAGTGCGGCCGAAGGCCGCCTACGCAGAAAGGTGTTCTCTGCAAAAGGTGTTCAGCCCCCCTTCTTTGGCAAAACATAAAGGAGAATTCTACTGCCTGAGGGTTATAATCCCTAAGTGCGGCCTAAGGCCGCCTACGCAGAAAGGTGTTCTCTGCAAAAGGGGTTCAGCCCCCCTTCTTTGGCAACACAGAAAGAAGAATTCTACTGCCTGAGGGTTATAATCCCTAAGTGCGGCCGAAGGCCGCTTACGTAGAAAAGAATTCTACGCAAAAATACATTTGTTAAAAAGAACATTTTTTTTTATAAAAACTTTTTTTTTTCTATTTTTAATTAACTTTTTATTCTTTATTCAAAATCCCCCCATATCTAATTTGGCATAATTTCTTTTATTAAAAAATCCCACGGTTTCTGTTAGTTGGGTCATATTCCACATCAAACTGCTCAGTTTGCCTAAGAAAAATCCGTTTTTCCCCCTTTTTCAAACGGTTCCCTAGGAGCCTGTGGGAGGAGTCCAAGGGGGGGTTCCCTTTTTAGAAAGCGGCGACTGTCTCCTTTCTATTGGGGAGGTTTTGGGGGCCCGCCCCCTCGCCCTTCGCCCCCCACCCAAAAAACGGTGTGAGTGGTACTAAACATTTCCCCTCTACGTTATTGTGAATGTGTATGTATGTAGATAACAAGCAATTTTTTGCTGGTTAGTGGGCGTTTGCGATGACGATGACAGTGGTGATTTGCAGATAGGTTTTGTAAAAATAAAAGAATAAAAAATGGAAAAGGAACCCTTCGCAATGCTGATCTGATTAGGAAATTGAAATACATGCTACGGGCTTGTGTGGGCAGAGTGCTTGTAGAATGGCGTAATTGGCTGGCGAATGGGCGGCTGAGTTTTTTTATTTGTATTTATATTTGCTTAGGCGTATATGAAAATGGGTTTCACGAGTGCTGCCGATAGCATATTGTTAATCTCTATTAACGCTCAAGTTTTTGAAATTGTGATATAAGTATGGAAAGTGTTTCTAATAGCTAAAAATTAGCTACAAAAACCCATGAAACCCCCCTTGAAAATTCTCTCAAAAGAAAACCTTTACACTTCAAACTGTTGACGTTGACATTACTGCGCCTGTGGCTGCTGCTGCGGCGACTCCTTCACTTCAGCTGCTTTTTTCATTTTCTCCAGCTGCTAGCTTTGCACTATTCGCGTATACCAACAACATTTACTACGTCCTCACGTCACACACACACACACAACGGCACACACATACACAAAGCTTTACACTAATACCACAGAACACAAAATTTCCACTTACACCAGATTAAGGAGCTTGGAATTCATTAGCCACTGAAAATGTATTTGTGCTGATTTCTAAAAAACAAAAGTATTGCAATTCTCCAAAAAATTTCGAAATTTCAGTCCAAAACTATGCAATGCTTTTAAATTTTCTGCGCTAGCCAACGTTTTCCGGTGCACGCGTATGTGTGTTTTTCCACTTATTTCTCCCACAAAACGTTTATTGCATTTTAATAATAGATATGCCAACTTTACAAGTACGTATGAATCTACACTTTCGTTAAAATGTTGACATCTACCAAAGGACTGATCATGTCCTACTGAAACGACGAATTAAATTATTTGGTGAGCTGCAAGCAGCGAATACTCGAGCAGGCGTAATAGCCCGAACACAATGAAAACGACGAGCTACAAACCACAGCTGTCAAATTATTTTAACACGTACTCTTATGTAGATAATTATTTTGGGGACGACCGGGCTACGCGACGGCTGTGGTTGTGGCCAGATTAGATCTATTTCTATTTTTCTGGCGACAGATAAGGTTCTTCCTCTTCTTTTATGTCAAACTCTTACAAATTCATGATGTCGCTGCCGCGTTCAAAGAAATCATGTCGCCATCGACAAAGCGTTTAGATAATGAAGATGACAAATTGGAAGCTGTGGTCCGTAGCTCGTCGTTTTCAATGTGTTCAGAACTTAAGTCTCGCAAAGAACAGCTGCCGTGACAACTCGCTACTTCGTGCGCAACGAATATATCTAAATCATAGACAGTGTTGCCAGAACTTTTTGGGCCGACCGGCTAGATTGGCAAAACAAAGCGGCTAAAAACGGCTAAAATGTTTTAGTGAAATTTCACATAGACTCTGGCAAAAAACGGCTAAAATGTTTTAGTGAAAATCCACATGCTTTATTTAAATAAATCGCAAGAAACGAAAGACTAGTTAACACCATTAATTTATATCGAGTGTATATTCCTCATCATCAAATGAATCACTATTGTATATATCACCTGAATTCATTAATTTTAAGAGATCGTCATCTACAGTAAAATTATGGCAGCATTTTTCTTCACGTTTTAAACCGTATCTTATATATAAAATAGCGTTTAACGTTTTAACGCACATTGGATTTCTTTGCTTAGTTTTTATTATATTCATTGAACTAAATATTCGCTCTACTTCTGCATTACTTATAGGGAAAACAAGAAAACTAGGTTGCAAAGGTCAGCAAAAGGGTTTTCTCCTAGGGCATTTTGAAATTGATAAACTTCGGCCCAAAATTTTACAGGTGAGTCTAAATTACTCCAGGTATGTAACGTTAACCGTTGCCATTGCATCTCTATGGATGTTTTTTTGTCGGCATTATATTTGTGTTTTTGTTGCTGTAGTTGAACAAATACTTTTGGTTTAATTACTCTTAATGCATTTCCAACCGAAAAAAGTCATTTTTTTTAGTTTGGCAATATTTGTAGGGAGGCGTTGGCGTATTTCCTTTATTAAAGTGATAATAAAATAGCGACCATTTTCTCGAATTATTTTCTCGGCTTCGTGGTCAAAAGCGTTTGTGCTTACTTTTGTTTTTAAATACTCTTCAAAACTGTGATAAAACTGAGGAAATGGAGCAAGGTATGGTTCCAACGGGGAGCATATAGGATCAAATGTGTCCGCGCTAATAACGACTAGGCAGCATAGATGCGAAAGTAAAACATTGAGTTCATTAAAAATCTTCATTGGGTCTGCATTATTGCTTTCGAAAAACTTGTTTACTTTTTGCACCTGAAAATTAGGCAAATAGTAAAATCGGCTAAAAACGGCTAACTTTTTTTTACAAACCGGCTAACAAATCGGCTGCCGGCTAGATCAAATTTTCTCCGGCTAGTTGCTATCAAAACCGGCTAAATCTAGCCGGAAAACGGCTAAAATGGCAACGCTGATCATAGATGGGCACACCAATACAGTCTCATTTTGTCATGGTATTCGTGAATCGCGCTGAGTAACAGTTGCCACTTTTCTATATTGTACAAAAGTGCGTCGTTTTTTGCGCGTGTTAGAAAACGCTCTTACAAATTTATATTTAATTTGTATTATGAACATGAAACGAAAATAATAAAATATAATAAACAAATAATGAAGAAATAATTTCAAATAATGAATTATGAAATTAATTTTTATAAGTACATATGTACGTGCATGAAAAGTTTTTTAATTTAATTTCATTAAACTAATGTTTTAAAAAATCATAGTTTATTCAACAACAAAATTCACGAATTAAAAATTTCTAAACTTTGTAAAAAACTCAGTATTCAATAAAGTATACTAAATATATTAAATTGCCGTATCGTACATACATATATACATAAAACCCATTACAAAAAACTTTAAATTGGTTTACACAGTTCGGCAGTTTGACTTTTTTACCATGACAAATAATGTCGCCTTATATTAAAAGAACGATTCCAAGTAGTCGTATTACCACATAACAAGCATTGGGCATTATTGGCTTTTCTTAAAACCGAAAATTGTAATTGGCACTCATACGCAGCCATTTTGGGCATTGTTACATATAGGGTGGCAACAACGCGCTGAAATTACGAATAAAAATATTCAACGGCGAAGCATAATGTCACTCTCATGAAAACTGAAAGCAGACTGAATTGAAATTCGCTGCGTCGTTTCTGTATACGTATAAGCGCTGCGACGCAGACGCTACTCGCGAGTAGCGTTTTGCCCATCATTGATCTAAATCTATATACATATGTACATATGTATATATGCATATGTATGTGTGTCTGCAATCATTTTTGTTCGGTATCTTAGGGCGATAACAACGCTCATGCATTGCAAGCAGCAACAACAATTCTACATATTTGTATTATCCCTGCAGGAAATAGATCTAACTATGAGTTAACTTGAAGTGGATTGGGAAGGCACAAAAGGTAAATAACTATTTACTGGATATTTTCTTTGAGTAAAACTAGCTATATTCATATGTATGGGGATGGCCGCGAAGTAGTCAAATGTTAGTGTCAACTAACTTGTAACTAGCTACTTTTGAACATAAAATATCAATAAGAAAAATATATACATATATATTTTTTCAATTTATTTACTTTAAGTAATATTTAACACTATATGTACATTAGGGTGGCCCAAAAAAAGTAAAGTCGGAATCCTAATGCTCTCACCCCCTAGGATTTTTCTACATCGAAAAAAGTATAACCCTATTTTTTATTTTGAAATCAAAAAATATTTACAGGTCGCTCAAAACGCTCAAAGTTTTCCATGTATTTTTATGTGAGAAAAGCACAACTTTTTGTAGAAATGGTATAGTATTCTTGAAAATCAATACTTTTCTATCGGAAAACTCTGCTTCTCCTCAGGAGAGTTCCAATAAACTCACTCAATTGCTTTTTTTACCATTTTTTAATGCTAAAGATTTTTTTGTTTATCCTCCCATTGCATTTTCTGGGGTTATGGCGGACCTATAAAATATAGTTACTATGAAAAAATAATTAAATAAATAATAGGGTATTATTATTGGGCATCTCTTGAAGGGAAACAAAGTTTTCCGATCGAAAAATATTGATTTTTAAGAATTATATACCGTTTCTACAAAAAGTTGTTTTTCCCCACATATAAAATACATGGAAAACTTTGGGCGTTTTGAGCGACCTCTAAATATTTTTTAATTTCAAAATAAAAAATAGGGATTAATTTTTTACGGTATAGAACAATCCTAGGGGGTGAGAGCATAAAAATGGAGACTTTTCATATGCATTTTTGGACCACCCTAATGTACATGCATATATTTGGTTACATATTCTGTTGTAGGTTAGGTTAGGTTATCCTCGCTGCCCTTATATTCTGCTAAGGCATAAATTCAATATGATAATATAAAATTTCGAACTTCATTTTATTTGTCATGAATTCGAAAAAGAATTTGTGAATGTGAGGATAAAATTGTATTCAAAGTAAAATTTGTGTGAGGATATCTAAATTACGTCTGCGTGACTTCTACTTACTTTTCAACTAGGATAACATGAACCTTTTTTAGTTAACTAACATCTAATCCCGCAAAAAAACTACCTACAAGTGGGCTATTTTTTATCAATTGACAATTTTTTTCTGCAGGGTTTTATTCAACATTGTTGTGTAAACAGCTTTGTGTAGTAGTTCATCTGTGTGTGTGAGCATGAGTGCCTGCGTAAATTTTTCGGCTTGCGTCGAAATCTCTAACTTCTGCGTGTTCATATCTCGAGAGTATGTAGTATTTATTGGGCAGGTCGAGCTTTTATTGTGTAGCGTTTCAAGTTTGGTGGAATGTCAATATTCAATTTATGAATGATGATTTACTATACTATTTCTTGTTGTACAGAGGCTAATTATGTATTAGGAGTGGCTTGTTGGGAGTTACGGCACAAAATCCACTGTTAATTTCATGCCAAGTGCCTTCCAATCCTAAAATGACCATGATTAATATTTTCTTACAGGTAGATTCTAACTACTTGTATTACAATCAGTGTTGCCACTGCACATTTTTTTCTCCGACCAAATTTCCGACCAAATCCGACAACAACCGCCGAAAAAAATTCACACAACAACTCACAGTTTTAGCCGATTCTTGAATTAGGTTATGTTATTTAGTTATTTGATTAGAAAGAATCGGCCGATTAAATCCTGAACTAAATTCGTTTCAAGAGCAAATACTTTTATAAACTTTTATAATATCAAAAGAAAAACATAATCAAATAACTAAATAACAATACCTCATTCAAAAATCGGCCAAAAACAGTCGATTCCGATTCTTTTGGCCGATACTAGCCTCGACATCGGCCGATTAATCGGTCGGACTCTAGTAAAGAAGAAAATCTAATTTTTTCCACGATATGTTTGCATTTCTATATGTGAAAAGTGGCATGCAAATACATATCTTGTAAGAACACTTTTAGAGCGAAAACAAAAAAAGGTCCGTATTGAAAAAAAAAATCTATGTAACGCAGAATTTACACCAGGCATTACATGAGAATAATTTTCTTGACTATGTTGGGCATTAAACACTACCCTTATCATTATGTTCATAAAATCGTCGTTGTGTTTGTTCCCACATGGTATTTTTAAAATGGCTTACAGTTTTTGTCATTTCAATGCCTGTCGGAAATTGGGCTTAAGTATTTATGAAGTTTCTGATGAGTGGTCATTTCATTGTCATTTTAAAACCTAGATTATAAAACGGCTCTTAATAAAGAATAACCTTATCTGATATTTTTTTTTTAGTTTTTACGGATTGTTAGCTATTTGATAGCTTTTGAATAAATCTGGATATTGAAATCGTTATAGACAATGTATGTATGTTTTAAAAATTACTTACAATAAAAGTTTAGTCCGATCGCCGTGTTTTTTTTTCTTTATAAAAATTAAGTAAAAGATGTTATTTGACAAAATATATGAATCGATCTTGGGAGATCGATTTACTTCTTGGCTTTTTTTTCCTGCATAGATTTCTTTTATTTCGATTCGAATCAATTCAAAAATAGATTTTTTTTTCCGAGATCCGGCATCTCGAATCGGAATAATGCCTTGGGGCATGGGGCGAATCGTAGGAAATCATGGCACGAATTTGGCATGGATCTATTGATTTCAAATTCTTCCGTTTTACATTACCTTTGCGTGTATTATGATCATTTGTATTCATTTATCATATAATAGATAATTAAGTTACAGTTCACTCCGTCCCGTTACTTCCACTATAACTCGGTCCTTATTCTTCTCTCATTTTAGTGTGAAACCGCCCACGTTGTGAACACCAACTTGGAGCTGTGTTTCATTAAGAGTACAGTAATTTTATATACATACGAAAAAGATTGCAAATTTGTAGGCACAAAATAAATTTTGTCCACTTAAAAATATTAATTACAAAACCGGCCAAAATTTGTTCTAGCCGCCCAACCAGCAAATTAATCCGACCAGATTTGGCCGGAAACGCCCAAGTTTGGCAACGCTGATTACAATGGAAAATCTTTCGAAAGAAAATTGTTAAATAACTGGAAAGGTTTCAAAGATGTTGTTGCTGTAAAAATTTCGTCTGAATGGATTTTTTTCAACTCCTGATTCTGCCCAGCGCAATATACAGTCAGCGTCAAAACTATGAATTACCTGACGTTTTGACGATTTTTTTTATTTATATATTTCGTAAAATTTTTGTTCTATTTTTTATAAAAATATATGTAGTATTTGTTCATTCAACAGCAAATACCAGCAGAATCAATTTTTTTCAGATTCATATAAAACTCGGGAAAATTCAAGAAATACCGAAAAATTTTTATCAAAATTTTTAATTCGATTCTTTAGACAAATTTTGGGTATGCAATTTTGTAGCGCATTAAATTTTAGTACAGTAAGGTGCAAGTTTCAAGTCACTAAAAATTACCTTTGATTTTCCAGAACTTTTTTTGTCGAAGGTGTTGCGCATTTTCTTCCATATTAAAATGATTTTGTTCATGCGAAGATTTTCCTCTAAATGCGCGAATTAGCAGTAACCCAAGATTCCTTAGTTCTGTAAAATAATTTAATAATTTTAACGCAATGTTCGACTCTTAAAAAAAAACTCTTTATAAAAACAAATACCAATTTGATTTGCTTCTTTTATTAGAACTGTTTTTTTTTTGGTATACAAATTTTCATTATTATTTCAACTTTATAATCTTAACATATCTGGGTATGCAGTTTTATAGCCCATACAATTTTAGTCTAATAAAATGCAAGTTTCAAACAGCTAAAAAATCCCGTTGATTTTTGATAAAACTGCATACCCAGATATGTTAAGATTATAAAGTTGAAATAATGACGAAATTTTGTCGAATTTTCCTAAATTTTGAAAATATGATTTATATGGTTTTGGTTAAAGCTTGGACAGTATTTTTATAGAAAAATATCAAAAAAATTTTAGCTCAAAAATCATTACGAATATTAAAAAAAAATCAAGACGTGGTCACTTGTTTGGGTCACTGTATGTAAACCGGCTCTAAAATTTGTTCACATACTCATCTACAAAATTTTTAACTAATTTCCATTTTGGTAAGCTTTTGAACTTCAGTAATGCCAACGAAAATCATTACGAATATTAAAAAAAAATCCACACGTGGTCACTTGTTTGAGTCACTGTATGTAAACCGGCTCAAAAATTTGTCCACATACTCACCTACCAAATTTTTAACTAATTTTCAATTTGGTAAGCTTTTGAACTTAAGTAATGCCCACTAAAACACGATTTCACCTACACGTTATCGCCTAATGTTCCATTTTTTACTAAGCAATATTCATTTTCCATTTTGCCCTAAGTACAACACTACTTTGTATTCATTGATTCTATAAGTTCACATGCACTCAATTAAGTTTGAGATCAATTGCTGGTAAAGACATACTTATGCCTGACCGCCTGTTCCTACTTACATATATTATAAGCGTATATACATACATGCATACATACGCGCAAAAACACAAGAGCTTCAAGTGAGCAGATAAACAAGCGCAAAAGCTTTCCACCAACTAAGCAAAAGTTACTAAGCCGCATCGATTTTCCACACTTTACTCGCTGTCATTCACAAAACAAACAAGTTGCCTAATTGTTCACACACAAATATGTAGGCAAATATAGGAGTTTGTACATACATACGTACATACTAATAAAAACAAAAGCAACCCAGCAAAAAATTGTGCGACTAATCTCTAAAGAGAGTATTCCGAGATTACTCTCAATCGGGTACAATTGGGCATTAATTAGTCCCAACTAGTCTCCTACGGGTACTAATGGACGTCAATTAGTCTCGACTCATCCCTTATGGGTATAATTGGAGATCAATTAGTCCCCAACTCATCTTTAACGGGTACTATTAACGATTTAATGATATGTACGCACTTAGTCAATGAAATTTCATGTGCGGCGTTGGCACACAGAGAGAGTATTCGCCTAACAAAACTGAGCACCCCGCTTCTGACTAGTCGCTTTTTATACCCATTCGGGTATAAAGGTGAACAATTAGTCTCTTCATGGGACATGCTCGAACAAAAGCGATCAGTTCATTCCATATAAAGAGATCAAAGATGGTATTAGTCGCATGCTCCTTTGCGATTGCTCCCGGAGTCATCCCACATTAGTCCCATTTTTTGCAGGGAAGCAAGCACATAACAAAAAGAAACAACAAAACCTCGGCAGTACCAATTTAAAGGGCAGGCAACCAATACAAAAGCAATTTTAGTTAGCAAATGATATAGCAACAATATAAAATTAATGGCTTCGTCAAGATAAAAGGAAAAACAACAATGCCTAAGTATGTTTAAATAAAATGCTTGCATACCAAGTGGTGTACAACAACAAGTTTCCGTGCAACAGTTTGATAGAGAGAAAAATGAACGAATACACTCCTAGACTGTGGTGCCTGAGCTTCTGAGCTTGCCTTGGAGCGGACATGCGTGCTATCACTGAAATACTCTCGCCCTCAACCTCGCTCTGGCATTTTACTGCATTAGGTATGCAATCGATGTAGGCCCAGTGTCAATGGCAGCCTGTTGCCTGTAACCTGTCGCCCGCTAGCCGCTTGCTTTTTAGCTGAAACCTCAACTTGCACCAAAGCCGAATGGGGACTACTCCATCATTCTCGTTCTCCTCCAGAAGGCATGTGGGTGTCGGAAATGAGCGCGGATAGCGCGTAAAATTAGTCCGTGAATGTGGGACTCTTTGTGCAGGGGTTTAGGCGTTCGAACAGCGATACTTGCGGGAGAATAGGTATTTTTGACTTTCAAAGCGACAAATTTATTATAAACAGTCGTAAATTTTTGCCTGCTAAAGCAAACTTATTACAAACATATGTATGTACGTATTTATGTATGTATGTGGATAGGAACAACTCATTTGCACAGAGAGAAACAAAATGTAAAGTTTACCTGTATGTAGGGTCCTGTATAGGTATGCATTACTACATAACATATATGAGTATACTTGTATGCATAAGTACTTATATACATATACACAAAACAAATATGTTTAGCATCAACATCCGCTGTTGCTTGCTCATATTGATAACTGTCAGTTATTTTATATTTCATAAAATTTTGCGGTTTTCTCATCATCTGCTGCTGGTTAAATGAGATAACTTCAACATAAATACTTATACGAGCGCGTCTGGGAAGTGGTATGGGATTATCTTGGAGAATGGGCTGTTGAGTGCTGTTATCGCTTGTTGGTTATCTTATTTTATGACTTTTTTTTTGTTCTGCCTTCATAAATATATCACGGTATGTTAATAAAAGTGCGTTTTGAAACACACATACATATGTACATGTGTATGTACATTAGGGTGGTCCAAAAATGTATGTGAGAAAAGTAAAATCGGAAATTTAATGCTCTCATCCCCTAGGATTGTTCTATACCGAAAAAAGTATACCCCTGTTTTTTTATTTTAAAATCAAAATATATTTAGAGGTCGCTCAAAGCGGTCAAAGTTTCCCATGTATTTTGTATGGGGGAAAAAATACTTTTCGTAGAAATGGCATAGAATCCATGAAAATCAAAATTTTTCAATCTGAAAACTCTGCTTCTCTTCAAAGGACTTCAGAGAATAATGCCCAATTGGTATACTTTTTTTCGGTATAGAACAATCCTAGGGGATGAGAGCATTAAATTTCCGACTTTACTTTTTTTTTTTGACCACCCTAATGTACATACACACACCGAAAAAAATATTGGCAGAGAGAATTTTGCACAATTTATGCAACAAGTTTTATTTTTACTATTTACCGGAAAATTTTTTTATCAAAATATGGTTCATACTACAACAAAATACATAAAAGTTTAGTTTCGAAAATTTTTGCGAAACTCATGAATGTTCAAATTTGCATACACATTTCAACTTTTTAATCTGATTTTTTTAGAATTATTTCGAGTATGCAGTTTTATAGCTCATTAAATTCTAGTATAAAAACATGCAAGCTTGAAGTTGTTAAAAAATCTCATTGATTTGTGAAGATTTTTGGTCGAAGTGGATTTAAATTTTTTCATGGAATTTTTTCATTTCGAATTTTTTTATGGAAGAAAATCCGTGAAAAAGATTTCAAAAATCCTCGCAGTTCTGAACTTTGCATACTCGAAAGAACTCTAAAAAATATGATTAAAAATTTGCAAATCTATATGCAAATTTATTGAACTTTCCTGATTTTTGCACAAATTTTTGAAATCATATTGTTATGTTTTTTATTGAAGTTGGCCGCTGTGGTGTTGTGGTAAGCAGTGCGCGCTTCCACTCCGCAGGGTCTGGGTTCAAGCCCTGGGCAAAGCAAAATCGTAAAAAATATAGTAGAAAAATGTGTTTTTTTTAACAGCGGTCGCGCCAAAAAATAACAAATTTAAGCTTTAAATGCATTTTTATTACGTTTCGAAATAAAATTCTAAGTGAATTTTTTGAGTCAGTTTGGAGTAGGTTGTATTGAAAGTACTGCAAAATAATATGCGATTCATAATTCATTGGGGTGGAAGCGCGGACTCGCCCATTACTTACATACCCTTGTGGCCAGCTGATTAAGTTAAGTGACATTTTGACCAGTCTTTGTTTATTCTTTTGTTTATTTAATGTTTATAGTTTTTATAAAAGTCTAGCACATTACATAACCAGAACCACATAAATCCCCACTTCAAACTTTAAATTATTATTAGTTTAACAAACTTTAACAATTACACCCAAAAAGTTTAAACTTCTTGTCCAGAATTTCTAGAAAAATTCTAATTATGCAATTTTGTAGCCCATTAAATTTAAGTAGTTAAAAGTGAAAATATAAAGACGCTAGGAAATCGCGTTGATTTTTAATCATTTTTTGGCTGATGGTGCTAGGCATTTTCTTCTACATATATAAAAGGCGCTATCCGAAGATTAAAGGTGAGTGAATTGAACCCCTACTTGGCTTCTTATATTTTTTAATAACTAATCTTTAATATGGACCACACTAAAAGCTCATTTTTATATAAAAATTCGTACGCGCCCCACCCGTGACAGAGGAACTTTAGATTTTTTTTTTTATAATAAAGCAATAATTTTTGTGTAAGTTATTGCTTTGTTTGTATTCTTGGTTCTTTGCTATATTTGAAGACATCACCTCACAGAGAAAAGTGAAATAAATTCGCACAGTTGCCGTAAAATATATCTGCTCCAAGAAGCAGGTTCTTTTTTATGTCCCACCCGTGATAAAAGGAATACCTCAGATTTTATCCATATAAAAGTAAGCTGGAATTTTTTTTTCGTATTCTGTAATATGCCCAAAATTATTATTTTTTTATTGAAACATTTTGGTCCAAGATTTTCACCAACAATTCACGGTCACGATCTACATACATATATGGCAATATTATGGTTTGGTAGTCGGAAGGCATATTTAAACAACCCAACGAAAGTGTAATGCCCGCGAAGAAGTTCTTGGAATTTCCCCCGATGATCTGGCGATTCACATCACGGTTAATCGTACAGCGAAATGAATTTGAAGAATTTTTTCCTCTTCACACCCTGGCGGCATAAATGATCCGGTTCGATGGCAAATATCTTCTTGAAACTGTATAGTATAGCTCATAGCAATTTCAAAATGGCTGAGTATCGTTGTTCCACAGAAATCCAATATACATAGACTTATTTCAGACGAAATACCTTAAATGCCTTATCAAGGAGCGCAATATTTCTGGTGGTTGATTTAACGGAGGCCATTTGAGATTGATCCCTGGACAACTCAATGCTGGTGTCTCCGAATGAGGCTTTAACGCATAGTAATACTGGTAAATCATATCAATTGGGCCAGTCGGAAAACACGGCAGTTCGACAAACTCAGTGGTGCAGCAGGTCGACGTAATCGGACATTCATGACACTTTTTCTCACTGAACGTTTTTTAGTAATAACTCGACTCCAGCGCCACCTTTTGACTCCTTTTTGTAAAAGTATTGCCCATTACCTATACATATCCCGAATATGAGCCAAATCGCATCATAAATTCGAATTTTTAAAGTGGTTTGGATTCGGTTCGGATCAAACATTTGTGGAAAATTTCGGTTCAGTTAGTGGTACAGTCAAGGCACATTAAACAGGTAGTATCAGTAGGGCAAAAACAACATTTGCGTGTATTTTGTTGTTGCTTCTGGTATCGAAAGTGTCAAAAACTATTCTGAATTTTTTCTTCTAAATCAACGCGTGCCATGTGAAATACAAAAAATTATAAAAAATAGTTGCGATCCCGTACGAGTCCGGACTAGTCAGAAATAGTCAGAATCAGTCAGATTTTACTGGAAATCGATCCCGTACTCGGTTCTCTGACTATTGAGAGGACAAAAAAGAGAGTTAAACGGTTCACTCTCTGTCAGAAGTTACAAGTTTTAGTCCGAGAATTTTTTGCTGGTAAATTCTGGTAAATGTGTCAAGCGATTAGCTGTAGTGTGTTTGGCAACCAAATTGTAAACAAAAGAAAAGTGCACTCTGCTAATTCATGTTGAAAAGTATTTAATTACTTGTTTAAGTGGATTCTAATGAATTTGTAAGTATTTTTGGTTATTTACATGCGTGAGCTGAGTGTGTTTATATACAAAATAAGCAAAAGTTTACAACCAAAATTTGGAGGTTATGTTGAAGTTGACAGAAGTTACCATTTTTTACTAGAAAGCGATCCCGTACTTTTCAATGTTACTATCTCGCTCTGAGCGAATTTTTATTTTTTGACAGTTTTACTAGTCCGAGTCCGAGGAATACGGGATTGCACCTAATAATAAATTGAAATTAGAAAAAATAAAAATTGATGCAACTTTCTTTCCTAGTAAATTTGTTTGCTTCTCGAAGCATTGATCCATCCTTTGCAAGGCCCAGTAATCAGCGGTTGTGCTGCTGAGTTGGGCGAACGTTCCAAAAGCTGCTATTCAATCGCTTGTTTTGTATGGAAAAAGGTTGCACATGCAAATGGATTTTAACAATTCAGAATTTTTGTGAGAAAAAATTAAAAATATTTGACATTTTCGAGACCAAATAATTTGAAAATAAATCAAATCAGCTGCTCTACTGATACTACCTGTTCAATGTACCTTGGGTACAGTTAATTAATAGAAAAAAAAACGGTTTTCGGTTCAAACCCGTTTGGTTCAAAACCGGTTCACATCCCTGGAAAATATCCTTCCATTCTACAATAACGGATGAACGAAGGTAATGGCTGACGAACCGATATTAATGGATTAATTGCAGGGAATACTAAATCTACATATTTACCAAATGTTTCAAACAAACAATTGCATACAAAGTAAGTACTTGGTAAATAAAACAGCTGAAAACATATCGAGCCCTAACCGCCAAAATAACGTAAGCGACATTTTTTTCAAAATTTTCTTTTTGATGCGGAAATGCATCTAGGAATATTTCTGCATCAAAAAGAAATTTTTGAAAAAAATGTCGCTTACGTTATTTTGGCGGTTAGGGCTCGATATGCTAGCTGCACTGGCCCTAATTTCAGCTCTGCACAGCAACAAGTTGTTTATTTTGCTTCGCTTGGTTTTTTTTTAACACTTTCCAAGCATTTGGTTTTATGCTTTCGCAATTTTAGCTAAGACTTTGTCAAATCCACTTTCATTAATCCGCTTTTTCATTCCAGGATTTTCATATATTTCCATGCCCCATTTTATTTTGCATTTGTAGTAGCCGCCTTTTGGTTTCCGTATATTCACTGCGCTGCTGTGGCGACAAGTTAATCCACGTTATTCTTAAAGTTACTGCGAGCTGGCGAGTTTAGTTGCTTATCTCATGGTTAGCCGTGGGGTGAATGGTGTTGGTGATAAAGGCTCAAGTGCATGTAGTACATACATACATATGTATGCATGTATTTGTCGCCATAGACAATATGCCAACTCATCCCGTTTTGTTGGCGCCACTTGTTTTGTTTATTTTTTGTCTTTCTTGTCCTTATTTGTATTGACTGCTGGTGCCGCCACCGCCGCCCACTCTATTGCGCCAGCCTAAACTCGCTGACTGCGGCTAGAAAATGCGGTAAGCACTCGTAAAAGTGTCATAACCAGGGATAGGATTTATAGGCGCTAAAACCTGAGAAATTGGCAAATTTAGTTTTTAAAAAAGGCAAAAAAAAGGCATTTATTTTTTAGTCTTGTTTGGTACATATTTAAGTATGGGTGTACAATCCGACAATACTCGATATGTACAATGTACATTGTAAATACATGTATGCATATATATTCAAAAATATTTACATATTTAAATTGGTTGAATGCTTTAACCGCTGGTGCTTTCATAGTAGCACAATGCTACTAAATGCATTTTGAAATTTTCGGGCAGTAATCTCATGCGATTATCCCGAAGCATAGCTTTGAAGGAACTAAATGTCCTCTCAACATCTACAGATACCAATGGTGCCCAATTCAAAAACTCAACTTCATTTATAGCTATATTTTCTGGTAATTCCGCAAACTTTTCACCATTCACAATTGCGGCAACTTTTTTTATAACTTGCAGGCCTTGATTCGATTGGAATACTTTATAAAATTTGTCCAATATAATTTTAGCTACTGGTCCCTTGGCCTGTTTTAAATTGTTTTCTATGCTGTTGAGAATTGCCAATGGATTGCTAATAGGTTCACCTTTATATGTAAATACAAACCAATAAATTAGAAACTTTATATATACGAGTAAACACAGGTATAAGAATAATACAATACCTCTTTTCTGAAGCATTTTGAAAGCATTTCCCTCGCTTAATAGGAAACCAAAATTTGCCTGGATATAAGCCGACTCCTCTCGGATGCCCTTATTTGCAAACAATTTTTTCGCAAAAATAACGCAGGCCGCATCGTCATCAAGACCTTCAACTATTTCTTTGATCTCGTTGAAGTTTTTTGCAAAATAAGATGCTGCCTCAAGCCAAGTTCCCCAGCGCGTTAAAACCTTTGAAAGCAAAATTTTTTTTAATCACACTATATGCATATATATTTTAAATATTTGCAACTTACAGGTTGCGGAGGTAAGTAGAGGGAGATCCGGTTGCTTTTCTTTAAAAAAACGAATTCTTGAGGGGCTTTTTGAAAATGCTTTTTTTATATTAGCTATTAAGGAGTCAACGTTTGCGTATTGGCTTCGAAGTTTTTCGCATATCCTGTGAACTCCGTGAGCAATACATGTAATATGGATTATTCGTGGGTAAAATAACTGAATCCCTACTACGCTTTTTTCATATAGGGTGCGGCATCTGTTACAAATATCAGTACTTTGTCTCGTTGAACTTCTTCTGGCCATAGAAGCTTAAAGGAATTATCCAAAAGCTTAGCAATTTCTGACGCATTTACTTTTGGAATTACTTCGGAGGTTAGGAGATACCCTCTACCACCTTGACGCAAAGGACCAACAACAACATTGCAGACATATCTGCCGGCTTTGTCAGTAGACTCATCTATTGATACAAAAATACTGCTATCTCCAATATTCGACCGAATTTCTTCCAAAACATTTTCGTAAACTTCCTTTAAATAATGTTTTCGCATAGTTGATTGATCAGGAACCTTCTTCTGTGCATATTTTTCCATAAAGGATTTGAATTCCGTATGGTTAGCTTTGAATAATGGTATATCGCAGGCTACCATCATTTTGGTGATATCTCGGAAAAATTCGTTTGAATTCGGTGTATTTAAAAATGAGGTAACAGGTTGCATCTTCGTAGAAAGTTTCAATGATACAGCTGTTTTGTGCTTTTCCGTTTGTAGGTGTTGTTGAATGTGGTGTTTCTTGTCGTGATTTGGGTCGTTCTTAAAAAACATGACCATTCTGAATTTTGTAATTTTTAAAAATTAAGTTAGCCAAATATGTTTATAATTGGCCTCATGTGGTTACGGATGGTATCAACAATAGGAATCCATAACCAGCAGTATTTTTTTTAATTTTTGGAGTTAATAAGTCACAGAGTGGACCGATAACAGAGGGGACAAATTAACTTTTTATTCGAATTTTGGAGAATTTATTTGTCCACTTAATTAATGTACATAAAATATTTATAAAAAAATTATAAAATAAATAAAAAATCACTTTACTCACCGTTTTTCAACAGTAACAGAGTTGACACTGAATAAGGGTACGTACCCGGCATACAATTGGGTTCCTTACTCAACAACGCACTAAACAAGACTGAACAGTTCAAAACACATTTTGTTGATTTTAGCTAAGTTATGATGGAGAAGCATAAGAGAAATATACGCGTCATAACGTTTAACAAACATTTTTCAATAAAATGAGTGGACGTAACAGAGGGGACCAAAACCTGGGGACACAAATTTTCTTCATAAAAATTATACAAAAAAATTATTTTTCATCATTCTTTTCTATATATGGTATTAATATACACAAACTGAATAACAAAAATTGTAAATATTATTTTTTTTCAATTTTATTTCAACTGAAAATAACTATTAAATTTTTATAAATTGGCTCGGGACACAGGTTTTTGCTAAACCTTTGACATTGAAAATATTTTTTAAGTTATTTTCAGATAATTAATTATTTTTTTTTTATAATATAGTTACGTAGAATCGATAATAATTTATAAAAATGCAGATATTTTTCTATTTTCTTTTTGAAGAAACAAAATATAAAATAGTAAAGTCTGGGGACACCAATTGGTCATGTTTTTTAAGAACGACCCATTTACTTTAATTCCACAGTAAACACAAATTAATATTTTTCCATCAGTCGTAAGTATATTTGACCCGAATTCCTTTATATAACCGTTGATTTTTACGGAATTATAACAAATTGCTTTAGGCATTTTAAATGTTCGTAAAATACACACTCGACTTTGATATACACACACAAATTTGAAATTGCAAACAACAACCGATTTTTCATGTCGGTGTTCACTGCGACAAGGAATTCACAATCAGCTGATAAGATGAATTCCAGTGTTGTACAACATAAACTCGTGGTAATTAATAGATAGTGCCGTTTACACGTAGCAGACTTACTTTCAATACTTAAACAATGTAAAACTTCAAATAGATAAATAGGCAAAAAAAAGGCAAAATATCACAAAAAGGCAGAAAAAGGCAATATAGTCAAAAAAGGCACAAAAAAGGCAATTTAAAAATCATAGTATTAGTGTAGAAAGACATAAAACGCGTGATTCCCCACCAAGCAATTTTTGTTGCCGGCAATAAGAAAACGTTCCGCCCTCGGTAACAAATTTATTGCCGGTAATATTGCCATCGTGTCGATTTCCTATTACCAGTCGCTCTAAAACGTCCGCCGAAGGCAACTAGCCTGGGCGAGTCGTTTTCTTATTACCTGAATGAGTTATTTTCTTATCGCTTCAGGCGATATTTGGAATAATTGCATTCTTTTTAATACTTCAATCATTTTTTGTATACAAAATTGGAACTTATATAGAAACAGAAATAATTCTTTCTTTCCCTATGGGGCTTCCTATTTTTTCAATTCTGTCCCTGGTAAAAATTAGACGATTTTGGATAATACTATCGACGCGAAATTTATAAGTTTAGGAATTTTTGATAACTTATTTATTCCAAAGTTGACATGAAAGAAATGTTGCCGATTTGTCACCACAGCAATAAACCGGTGAGTCGCCAATTTGTTGCCATTGACGACTGTTGCCTATTTCTCATGTTTTGCATGGTGGGTCTTTAATTTATTTATACATACGACGAAGCAGACAAAATAGGCAAATGCCTTAAAATCCTATCCCTGGTCATAACAATTGCTCTTTATCAGCAGTCATCGCCCATCGCAAATCACTCATCAACGGAAGTATTTCTTCATTTAGCCGACAGAAAATCCTATCTCCGTTGGCATATCGGAGATGTTGATTGCTCTTACTTTGGCTACTGTGTTTGTGTGTATGAATGTGAATTGATATGTGCATAAGTATGTGTGTACCCTGTGGGGAAAATGTCTAGTTCTGAACTGGTGCGCTTCTAGTACATTTAGACCTAGTACTGGTTGGCGATAACATGCAAACAACTGGCGGGTATAACATGGCGATGTCCTAGGAAGTATCAATTGCCCACCGTTGCATCCCTTTTTCGATAGTTCCGAACTATTCGTAAATATATATATATATAATAGTTTCGAACCAGTTCTAAAAT
Source organism: Rhagoletis pomonella (assembly GCF_013731165.1). NCBI lineage: Eukaryota > Metazoa > Arthropoda > Insecta > Diptera > Tephritidae > Rhagoletis > Rhagoletis pomonella. The sequence continues at coordinate 71,533,581 of NW_023458560.1, forward strand.
CGACAGTCGAAAGGAAAAAGTTTCATGATTTTTCAATCTTTTTGGTTCTTCTGTGCGTGCGATTTCAAATTATTTTCAAAGAAATGTATTTTCAATTTATAATTAAGTTTGTTTGAATGATTGTAAGAAATGTACGTTTACCTACCTTTGGCTGTAGCTGAGGTGCTTGCTGTTATTGGTTACATTCTAGAAGATTCCAAAGCAGTGATCGGACATTAAAAAAATTCTGTGTGGTAGAATCTGGAAAAAAATATGGTCGATTTCAAAAAAAATGTGGTAGATCTCCGGGTTTGGATCAAACTTTGTACAAAAATTGAAAAAATTCTGCAAGGTTTCACCTAAATTGCAAACTTTTTAATTAGACTCTAAAACAAATTTAATTTTAGTATAATACAGTGCAAGATTGGAGTTGCAAAAAATTGCATTGAGTCTTGGCAATTTTTTCCTTGACAGTTTAAAGCAGTTCCTTTCATATCAAGATATTTTTATTTTAAGAGATTTCTGCAACCTTGCGGAGTGCTGCCAGCTTTTCTTTTTATCACATTACGAAGTAGCGAACAAACCGCTACTACGGATTTGCCGATTTTGACAATTCTCAAGTAAAAGTAAAGAACGCCTTAGAAACTTTAGATGCACTGAAATTTGATAATACTTTCATAAAAATCGCCGTTCTTTAACATTTTCGCTATTAATTCTTTTTATAAATCATATATTTTAAAATTTAACATAATGAAACCACGTTTCCTGTCGAAAAATTTATTACTGAGAAAATTTACTATTTTAAAGTTTATTTTATCCTCCCATTCGACTTTATCTACTTTTACTTGAGAAATTTCACCGTCGACGGGAATGCGGAATCTTGTATTATATCATTCTTGTTACCATATAATGTTTGGTGTTGGACAATTTTTGTCTTAAAATTAAAAAAATTATGTCGAGCAAAAATATAAATAATCAAAAACGCAAATAAGTGGTAGATGCTCAAAAAAGTGGCCGATCTACCACAATGTGGTAGAAGTCCGATCACTGATCCCAAAATGTTAACACAAATTTTTGTTTTGCATTACCAAACTATGAAAAAGCATCTGCGAAGTGCAGAACGGAAGCGTATTTGAACGAAAAAACCGCCAAACACATATACATATATGTAAAGTAAACAAGCTCCCTGCTGCATCTCTTTTTCGATAGCTCCGAACTAGTTTTAAATTGAACAGATAGGATCTAATTGGTTCCGCTTTCTTTTTTTCTATATCCCTGAACCAGTCACCTTAGATATACGTAGATTTCTAATGGAAAAAGTGAAATAAAATAGTTTTTTTAAAGGACCACATTTCGCTGATTTTGGACTGGTGGGATCTAGTTTCTACCGGACTGGTTCGTTTTTGGTGATAAAGATCTAGTACGGAACTAGAAATTTGATTCACTCGTCCGAGCTTTCCCTGCAGGGTATGTATGTTGTGTCTATGTATTATTACTTTCAGGCGAAAAAGTTGTACGAAAGGATATGACGAAGGCTCTTTGCCTACGTGATACTTCACGTGATGGTCTAGAGATGGATATAAATACGTCACTCAATTGTCCATGGCGGCTGTCAATTCCATGTTGGGTATATACAGATTTACAAATATTCATTTTTAACCGACTTCACAAACAAAAAGGAGAAACGTTACCATAACATCGGTATATGTTCTTTTGTATGTCACCAGATAACTTTCACCACGAAACCCGTGTTGAATAATTAATTTTTTATCGGTAAGGTGGTACCCCGAGGGTGGTCCTATACTAATTTGGTTTATTACCGATCACTGGATCGTTTTAGTCGGGTCTTTGTTTAAAACGTCCTAATGTTTTCCCATACAGATAGTGGAAAAATAATCCTCGCAATTTGCCAACTTCAAATTGATTTCACAGACATGGTTTCGGCTGAGATTTCCTATAATGGACCATTTCCTATATCACCCAAAGTATTACGAATTTTTTAATGAAATTCGCAGGGGGTGTTGAGGAGGTGCTCATTGACCGATATCATCAATATTTTGTGTACAAATGGTAATAGGTTTAAAGTTATTCGTTGTTAAAATTTCCCCACTGCTTCACAATTATTTTTTTATAAACACTGCACTAATCACTTTACTTTTTATTAATACACCATCTTTTCTTCATAAACAAATGGATGCACATCTTTTTTCACTAAATATTTAGCCATTAATGCTTATAAAAGTGTTCTTAAAATATTTTTCTATTCTCAAAGAATAGTAAACACACAATTGTTCAGCGATGGCCGCCATGAATGAGGTGCCATATCGTTGAAAATGTTAATAGTTCTTTTTAGCCAAAAATACGTTGTGATGCATTGACGGATTGAAGGCTAAAAGGAAAATATTAATTTTACGGTCTTATTTATGCACATATATTTAAGAGTTTCTTTTAAACACCTTGGACAATTGAAAACCTTTGTTTAAATAGTAATTATGGCGCTTTTTTCTAAAAAATCCAATACTTCCATATATCTTGAAAAGTTTTAATAAAAAATCGCGCGATTTTTTATTACAAATTTTCGTTTGCGGCGCTTTTTTCTAAAAAATCCAATACTTCCATATATCTTGAAAATTTTTAATAAAAAATCGCGCGATTTTTTATTACAAATTTTCGCCTGCGGCGCTTTTTTCTAGAAAATCCAATACTTCCATATATCTTGAAAATTTTCACCTGCGGCCCTTTTTTTATCAATTCTTCCATATATAGTGAAAATATCCAATAAAAAAGCTATATCATATATGTACATGTCCACTTTATTATTTACGTTTTCGTTGATTCCCTTTTCAGTACTTTTTTTTACACATTTTTTGTTCACTCGATGTACAAAGGAAAATGTGAGGTTAAATTGCACTTTTTTTTACAACTTTAACAACGAATTACTTAAAAACTATAAGCCTCCGGAGGGGGGGGTTTTCAGATTTAGAATCACAAAAAGCCGCTCTAAACCCCCTCATTTTTTTTTTAAAGCCTGGTCCATTATTGGAAAATTTTCCCATGGTTTCTTCGGCACATTAGCTTCGGCACGCCCTACTAACCATTTATTTTCTTTTTACTTTATTGGCGCTGTAAGCACCTAATTCCGTTAAAACTTGACTTAAAAAATTTGAATTTGCTGGGTGCTTCCAAAATTATATTACATACCATTAAACTCCAACATCAATAAGGTACGAAGGGGTATAGCTTATCTGATTCACTGACTAAGAAAATTGGCCCAGAAATGACGAAGCTATGAGCGTGTTTCATGCCTATACACCACCTTTTAGAAATACCAGGTCTATTAAATTACCTGAAAGAATTCATAAAGCTATGCACTTTCATCCGATACCAAGATGATTAAAAATGGTGCATACTCAAATATATTTCAACTAGATCGAAAAATTAAAAATTTTAAAATCCGATTTTAAGCAAACTGCGAAAAAACGTTCATCAAAAATTTGTTTCGAATAACGGAATGTGAAAAAAAATACTCATCGTGTTCACCCTATGCGAACCGTTGCCATTTGTAGCCACGTAACGCCCTGTGGCTGATGCAAGTGTCACCCTGTACAATTTACCAACAAATTTTGCGCCTCAGTGTATGTTACGAATCAGATGAGACTCAAGCGGGAAATGTCTGTCAGAATATTGGTCAGAGAATTTTTTTTCCGAGGTCGTGCCTTTGCTAATCATTTAGCGCTCCACGGAAATGCGGAATTTTCCTATTTTCTGCTAGTTTTTTTTCTCGCATAAGAGAAAAATTTTTGCGATAAGCCAAAACTACTTTTTCTGACATTATTGCGCCACATTTTACCAATTTAAAAATTTTTATGTCGAAATTGGAACTTTTTTTCGTCAAAAATGCAATGGATTTTTTTATTTAATATATTGGGATCATACATATGTATATACTTACCATTGTTGAATTTTGATTTTCCAATGAAAGTAAAAATGGCCCCCCTTCAAGTAATCAAAAAGTATTAAAAAGGTATTCACTCAAATAGCTAACTACAGTTTTCTCTCCTTCTGTAAAAAAAAAAACAAATCGAGCTGCAGAAATCGAGGTGGTGGTAATCTGTCTAATCGAAAGTCCAAAATAGAAAACAAAATATATATATTTTTTTCATAATTTTTTGTTACTATTTTGCAAATATTTTTTTATTTTTATTTATATTTTTGGAATTACGATGTTTATTTGTAATATTTGAATTATAAATTTTTCAATCTTTGTTTTATGCATATGTATATATGTATGTACATATGCATTTATCGTTGTTGTTGCTGTTGCAGTGATAGCATTTCGTTTAAAATTTATTTACTCTTCTCTTTAAACTTAAGCGATAACTAAATGTATAATTATTTATATAAGTATGTTAGATTTGATGATAAAGAACAGATAAAAAAAATAAAAGAAGAAAAACACTGAGCAAACTAGTAGAAGATAGGCGAGTTGATGAAGACAATATAGAATTGGAAAATGAAATTATTAAATTAGCTATACAAATGAAGAAGTATGTGCAAGGGCAAAGTGGGCGGTTGCTGGCCGCAATAGTGTGCGTGCGAGCGTGTAAACCATAGTTGGAAATACTTTGTAATTTCTTTTGCACATAGCTTTTCTTTTAATTTTCTTCTTCTTTACTACATTTATATATTTGTGTGTGTGTATCTATGTATATTTGAATATTATATGGTACATACATACATTATAGTTTATGAGTGTAAATATTTAAGGCGACCAACGGCTTAGTCTGCATTTTTAATAAACGCAATTTTGTTTTTCTTTTTTTCTTTTCAATTATTATTTTTTTATACTAATCTGCTTTTCGGTAGCAATAATTTAATTTTTTTGTTCTTATTACTTATAGCATGTGCTGTTTGGACATTTTGTAGAGCATGGGCGGATGGAGGAACACATCTGAGTGCATTTAATAAACTTCGTTGCATTTGAAAAACAAACAAAAAAAAATTAGCTAAAAAATTCGTTGCTGTCGAGTAAGTTGCAGATGGCTTTTAATAAAATGAGGCAAGTAAGAATGAGATGAGATAAATGTGTGAAATGACGTGATGTGACTTACAAGTAGGCCAATTTTACAGTTTAACGCGTATGCACTTAATGACAAAATATATATGTATGTAATTACACGTACATAAACATATATGTATAGCTTTTATATAAATACAAATTACAATCATACATACATATAATTCGACTCATAAATTTAAGCTAATTAACTTAAAGTTAGCGCAATTTATTTATAAATTTTAATTAGTCGAAATAATAATAGTAATAATAATGTTAATGAGAAATGAGAAACGAGAGCTTGCCACGATTTTAACCATGCTTGGCAATTAGTTCACACTGGAATTGCGCCTTCACATTCATATACATATGTATGTACGTTCTCTGCCGAATATGCTGATCGCGGTATTCCTAGTCCTTCTTTATACTGAAAGACAGATGCGACTTTTTAAAGTAATGTTTTTGTTTTTATAACAGCATAGAAAGTTCCCAAATACTTGAATGCTGCCGGGTGGACAGAGCTTGCCCAATTAAAAACCTGGACCGTTCAGGTTGAAGTAGGCTCGACAGTCGTCGGAAACAATATGACTCCTTTTTTAATTTCGACAGACCATAAAAAGTGCTTTAAAGAGGGTTTACAAAGTCAGCTTAAAGCATAAACAGACGGCAGCGTTGATCCGGATCAACTAGGGAATCAACTGCCGTTGATCCGGATTAAGTCCGAGTTTATCCGGATCAACGCTGCCGTCTGTTTAAGCTTTTAGGATTGAGATGCCTTTTTTAGTTTTGTTTTTACAAGTTCACTCCACAACCACTCCAATCACTCCAAGTTGACATTGTACACCCAATATTGCTCTAAATTTAATTTGGCCAAGAACTGTAACTTCAGCAGCATTCCCTAAACACTTTTTGGAAGATTTCTTTGCTTTCACAACAACATACGATTTTTGGTTTTAGTTTCCAGTTTTTGCAAAGCGCGCTGCTCGTTTGAAACATTTATTTTTTAATAAAGAAGAAATAAAAATAAACAAAAAGGATAATATCAAAAGCTTATATTTATAAGAAATGCGAGTGTGAATGACTTTCGAAGTGCAAAAATTGTTTATCTCATACTCAACAGCTATCGGCCTTTAAGTGAGGATATGCCAAGCCAACGTTACTACATTATCTACTTTGTAAGTAAAGTCATAGCAACACACAGAATGTTTTAAATTTTCATACCAATGGACGTGGCAAACAATATCATGCAAATGGTCCAAATACTTCTTAGGTAATTTTCGATTACATTTTCACAATAACTCGGCTAAACCTTGATGCATATTGGCATCTAATTTCTACAAAGCAGTATTATACAAACGCACGATCTTGGTGGCCAATCTACATCCCCTAATCTCGAAATTACACGTCCCAGTGACTTATCGCGCGCGTCTTGTTGAAAACACATCTCGTTCACATCAAAATCTTATATTTCAAACCAAAAACGGCAATTCGCAATAGCGGCATAGCGCCGAGAAATAACCGTTACTGAGCCTCCCTCGACGTTCTCAAAGGAGTACGGCTAGGTGACGTTGTCGCCGCGCAATGCAGACCAAACAGTCAAATTTTCCGCGTATAATATATTTCAGCTTAAGGCTACACACTACCCCAGATTATTCAAATTTTGCTTATTAACGGATTATTATGGATGGCGGTGACACTTGACCAATATCAAATAGCAGGGCTTTACTTTTCCAAGCGCAATATGGATGCGTACAAACAGCTGATCAGCAGAATTTTCTAGTACTACAGACGGAATGATAAGCACGCCCTCCATTTAAACTCACTCCATTGATATAGTGTGCTATTTAGAGACCTTTAGTTTCAGGAAATATTGAGCTTTACTATACACTTTTACTAAAAAATCTGTTATTTTTCAATTTTTCGCCATTAAATATGTAGCGTTTTTAGGAGCATTTAAGCTATGAGGGGGGATCACAATGTCAGCTAATCAGCCCTATTCTGCATTTCGACTCGAATCGAAATTTTCTCCGTTTGGCAACTTTGGTATTCTGCGTTCCGTTTCCTTTCGATCAATCTACGAAATTTACGATTATACCTATTCTACATTTCGATCGTAGTTCCGTTTTTCTAAGTTGCAAATTTGTTGACGGAGAATGTTTCAATTGTTATTTTCGTGGATTTAAACAATACAATTTTATAAAAAATTTAAGTAAAATATACTGTGCATGATTGTAAAAGTCATCATAAATGAATTTTCGCGATTTCTGTGTTTTCGCGAGCGGGCAATACGAAAAATTGGCTCAAATATTGGCAACCAAAAGGTATATTGCGCGACGTTTTCAAAGTGGAAGTCCAGGCGTTTTTGTTTACATTATCTATAAATAAGACTGTGAAATGCACTGAATACAATTTATTCTTTTTATATAAAATTAATAGATGTATGCACATAATACATACATACATAAAATGTGAAGTTACATAAACAAGATGTTTTTATTATTGCTTTCGCTTTTATCAACTTTTTAAAAAGAGGTGCGTATGTTGCCTCGAATTCGATTTGCTATGGAAAGATAAGCTTTGTTCTTCCCCTCCTCCTGACGGCTTTCAAAATGGGATTCATTTGCGTTCAAATCTTCCACTCTGTAGTAAATGCAAATGTTGTGGAGTGCTCAAACAACGTTTACAATTTCACTGATTTTAAGCAATGAGTAATACAGTTCAAGGTGAGTTCCTTATGACTCTTCCTTCACTCATCTGAAAAAGATCAAACATGTCCCTTATCCTCCGAGTTTCAACTTCCGCATCAGCAATCTGGGACTCGTTCTTCTCTTCAAGCAATAACGCCACGGCTATGGATTTCATTCTTATAATTATGTATCCACTTAAATTTTATTTTTAAATTACAGTGATGCTAGGTATATTTAGTTATTTTAAAATATTTACAAACTTTAACTTCATATGCTGCTTGAGTTTGGTGGCAAATATTTCTTTGTTTTGTTTCGATTTCACACATTCCTAGGCAAACAGCTGATTTCGAAAGATGTTTTCTCTCTTCCTCTTCTTCTTTCGTTTCGATCGTAACGCAGAATACCTAAGTTCGATTCCAGCGGAGCGGAATGCGGGAACGTAATCGAAATGCAGAATAGGGCTGAATAGTTGCGAGTTTTTCGAGGCGAACATTTTATTGCTTCCCGCATTTTTATAAATATAAGCTTACTATATATATTCTTGAACAAAAAAACGTAACAAAAATAAATAAAAATTGAAAAACGAAAGAAAATAAATATAAATTAGCGCTTTAGACTATGCATGTATTATAAAACAATAGGTCAACGCTTGCCATTTCATTGTTGCTATTTGCTATTTAAATTTATTATTATTATTTTCTTTCACTTTAATACATTTTAAATTTCTTCGCGCACGCTTACTACACATTTACCAAATATTCGTACAAATAGTTCAAGAATTGTGTAAATTTACTTAGCATATGCATACGTATGAGTGTGTGTGTTTATGCATCTATACAATTACATTAATAATAATTAGCATTTTTACAATAATTATAATTATTGATCATGAAAGTGTTTTTCTTTTTGTTTGATTTTGTATGAGAAAATGTTTGGACTTTTTGCATTGCTTCGCTTGTAATGATTACACATTTCCTTCGTTACATTTGGTTTTACTTTTCCTCATACTTTAGTTTTTTTTTTGTGATTTATTTTTTGTTAATGTCATACTGATAATGGTAATTTTAATGTTAATGTTAATGTTAATCTAATGTCGATGATTGAGTAAACTAGGGCATTTTAAATAATAAATACTGACGCACGCAAGAACGCAGCAGCAAAAGTTTAAACAAATAAACAAAAACAAAAATAAACATAAACAATTATATTTAAATTTAAATTTTTTTTTATTATTAATTAATAATTATTGATAGCTAGTAGCTTACGTACATTTACATTAATCTAAATAGAAATAACGAGTAGTTTAAGTGTGGGAGGCTTTTGAGTTTTGTGATTTTGTGTTTGTTTATTATGTTTTATTAATTTTATTTGTAGCCTTAGAATTTCTATGCTTGTTTTGGTTGTTGTTGCTTTTTTGTTTTTTGTAAGTAGGTGTGAGCTTGAGCATGTGATGTTTAGTGGTTTGGGGCGGCGTGCTTCCAACGATAGTTTTATTTTTATTTTTATTTTTTTGTACACTTTTTTATGGAAAAGTTGTCCTTTCTCGAAAGCGGATGCTATCTACGAAATATAGTTATTTTAAATGCTTGTTTAGTTGAATTGAGAAGTATATTTTTCACTGGTGCCGATATTGAGCAACAATTTAGGCGCTTGTTTTGGAGTTTATATCGTTAGAGACAATATTGACGCACGATTAGAGGAAATTAACTCGGTGAAACATTTAATTTTTCTAACAACCAACTCGCACTTTTAAATGCCAAATAGTTAGTTAATACTACTTTCAATGTGCAATTACTTTATACTAGGGCTGATGATTTCACCCGGGTAATGAGCTACCCGGGTACC
>NW_023458560.1:71568147-71587770 GCF_013731165.1 Rhagoletis pomonella
ATCATTCAGTACTAATACTATTTGTTGTATCAGGGTTGAAATTTTTGCACCCAAAATGTGAAACCAGAAGATTGCCATCTCCCTTAAAATAAGTAAACAAATAAATATTTGGTGCTAAAATATTTTTCTAAGTGTTTGGCCGAACTTCTGCTCAATCTTGAGGCATGAGTTCTGATTTTATAAGAAGAGTTTTCAAGGCAGAAATATACTCGAAGGTATGCCATTGCGTGCCGAAGGACGACTGCTATTTTGTGTTATGATCTGACCAGGTATTTAACCATGGTCCTATGGAGTGGAAGTACGCACATGTAATCACTCTGCTACGGCGGCCGCCGTAAGCACATGCTATACATATCGTCGTTTAAAGTACAAAACCGCGTATCAAGAAAATGCAAAACCGCGTAATTGCATAAATTATTTTCTAGAGAGTAAAGTCACCCATATTTCAAAATGGTTATCTTTTTTATAAAGCAAACGTATTTCTGGCTAGTATATTTCAGGACGAATGGATAAGAATTGAGCCAAGAGCTTTTGTGAGCAAATCCAATTTTTGGCAGCCAATGTCAATCACACGGTTTTGCAGAATGACGATACGCGGTTTTGTACTTTAAACGACGATATATATGTACACATATTAGATTATTTATTCCCAAAATGCATGAAAACTATAGTATGCTTGCAAACAATTAATAACATTTCGTGATAAACAGTTTTACAAATGTATTTGCACTTCAAATTTGTATTTTAATAAAGTATTAATTAAATAAATTATTATTGTAAATTATTATTTTAATAAATAGATATAGAGATATTTATACTTGGCAACTCTTGGACTTTTCTTCATTTGTAACAAATGACAGATGTAAACAAAATAAAAAAATAATTGTATTTTTACAAATTTAAAGCAAACGGGCGTTCTTTACAAAAAAATGTAGTTAGTGATCGAATTGCGCATATTTTTTTTACAATATCAAGTGCCCACAAGAAGTGTTAAACCACTAAATAGCTTAAAAAACGCTTTCAAAAATTCGAAACGAGAGTGAAGTGCAGTGTTCAATTGTGATGGAAATTGCAGGCAAAATTTGTGCGTGTGTAATTAATGTTTTACTTATTTGAAGAAATGTTGCCCGTTGCCAAACCAAGACCCCCGCTTTCCCCTGGTGGTTACATAATACTTGAATAGCTCCTTAATTAACATGTGTTTGTTTAGAGCACGCACGGCCAGTTAAACAGGCATGTCTGAATCGATTTCCTTCATCATTCTTAGCAATTTGATGTGCATTTTTATTGTTATGTGTTGCAAACAGACATTTTAGGAACTAAATAGGTTCTAAAATCTCTGTACACAAGCGCACTTATTTTTAACAGTTTCCAGTTTATGTAATATTAATCAAAACAGCTTTTATTTATTTTATGTATTATGTGATTTCTGGAAGCGTCGAATACAAAAAAGGGCTGTGACTGGGTTTATGTAATTTGAAATTGTATTGATGATTACTAATAATAATAGAAACGAGCTTACATATCGACACAACTAAAAATTTCATATATCTCAGTAGAGCCAATTAAAGATTTTTTGTTTCGTAATTTAGCAATAATATGTCTTGGAACGTAATTATTCCGGATTATATGCAGTCATACTGTAAGCTTTCAAATTATGTATTTTTCTAAACCTGAAATTTTGAATTGTGCCGTTATTGCAGAGGACCATCGACATATGTTAGTGTTTGGCCGAGCTACTCCTCCGATTGTGGCATGCGCCTTGATGTTGTAGCACAAAGGGGGGGGACCTACAGTTTTACGCCGACTCCTGCCGGGGGCCGACCACTATTACAAAAAACATTTTCTTTTTTTTGTTGGCCGGAACTGGGCTCGGACGCTCACCCTGCGGAATGGTAGTGCGCACTTCTAACCACTACACACACAGCGATCGCTTAATTAATTTTAATCATTAATCGCGATTAACCATTTATTCGTTAATTTTTAGTCATTCATAGACTAACATTTTGTCGACAATACTCGCATAAGATAGTCCCAAATTTTCACAAAAGAGAAAAGTGATTTTCTTCAAAACTTTTGAATGACGTCTTGACTGAACTTACTAATTCGGAATTTCTACTATTACTTATAGAGTAGGCTATTCATAAAGTCTGGGTAATGAAATAAAAATTTTTCTATTATAAGTTCCATAAAAATAAGGAGACTTTTATTGTTTAATTTATTTTTTGCACATAAACTTGTATCTTGAACTTCTTTTTCCAAAAAGTGAGGATGTCAAAATTTCAATAGATATCGGATGTACGGTAATTTTCCAAAGAGATCTCCTAATAGATAAGTTCATGAAAACTATTCCAAACGAAAACTTAAAATTGTTAAAAAAAAATAATAACTAAATTTAACTAATTTATATTAGAGGTTTGAAGTGTATCCCACTGTAAGTATGAAATCTTCAGCTATGTGTTTCCATTGTCACTTTTTCGTAGCCATATCAACAGCCTGACAATTAAGAAGATTGTGACGTTTCATGCTACCATACTCAATATCTTAAATCCTTCAAATTTTATTATTAACCTTTTGTTTGTTAAAAACATTTTCTTCTTAGATTCGAAACTTGATCAAGCAAAATTGCCTTTGTTTTTGACTAAGAGATGCTCAATAAGCTCAGAATTGTAGTTCTCATTTGCATACATAACAATAAATTATTTTAAATTTTTGTTTCACACCAACTCCAATATTGAATAGTAAAATATATTTTAATCTTACCCAAATAAACAACGATTTAGTTCAATGGTCAATCATACATAGAGTATAGGGTGGTAATGTGTTAAAGTTTTAAAGTTTTTAAACGTAAAATGACGGCTAATACCTTTTTAAGCGTTTTGTAATTTAACCAAAACTCATTAGCATCCACTCAAGCAAGGAATTATTTACTTTTCAACATGCATTAGCAGAGTGCACTTCTCTTTTGTTTACAATTTGGTTGTCAAACACACTACATCGGATCTTTTGACACATTTACCAGAATTTACCACCAGGTAGCTTCTGACAAAGAGATGACCTTACTTACTCTCTTATTTGTCCTCTCAGTTGCCAGAAAACCAAGTATGATTTCCGGTAAAATCTGGAAATTCTGGTAAAAAATGGTAATTTCGCACTCATGCGGGTTCACAACTAAATAATATTGGGAATACTTTTGAGGTGTTTGAAGAGGGTTGCGACCTGTTTGAAACGAAATTTATTTATAATAATCATATTTTGGCCTTGACACTTTTGCTACGTTTTGGCCGAGCTTCTCCTCCGATTTGTAGCGTGCGCCTTTGCTGTCACACAAATGGGAGGGACCTACAAACTTACGCCGACGCCGAACGGCGATACAATTTTTATGATGAGCTATTTTTTTATTAAAGACACTAAGATTTTTAAAATATTTTCACTAAAATTTTATCAACCTAAATGTTAAACTTATGCGAAGTAGTTATCTAATTTAATGTAAATTTTAAACATTTTCAAGATAAAACATGAATTATATTTAAAACGTAAGTTTTAATACAACTGTTTTATATATAATCCCAAACATATGATATAAAATCCCCTCTACCAAAAAACTTAAATTGGGTAACGCCGGTTTGAATTTTTACAATTGAGCAATTGTCAAAAATCTTCCTTTTTATCAAAAAGTTATTTACCAGGGTGTCTTTGAACTAATGATTGGTACTGAGTTAAAGAATGCACACACATAAAAGATTGCAGCCTTTTCAATACTCATTCAGTGTTAAACCTTTTTTTGATTGGGCATTGGTTTTTTCAATCTTGCTATGAATATGTTGATGTGTGAATTCGTAACTGCTTTGAGAGAATGGAAAATTCAAAAATTTTAAACCTCAATCGTAAGCGAAGAATAAGTAATGAAAACTGGATAGAAAAAAATTGTTGATTTAAAATTGAAAATGATTTCACACTTACACAGCTCTGCTAAGTAATACAGATACAAACCTTATTTAGATTTCATAGATTTTTTGACTATAAGATAACGTCATTTAATTAAAAAAAAAAAATACCGAAAAGAACAAAGTAATAAAAAAAAAATTTAAGAAAAGCTTTTGTTAGTGGCCATTAAAAAATGAAGAAATGGAGTTATTTCTTTCCATTTAAGTTATATGAGCAAATCTCACGAGTTGTTTTTCTTAGTGTCACTCCCTTCTCATGGCAGAAAAAAAACCGCTTAAGCAATCTTATCGAATCAATTTCTGTCAATGGAGTTCCAGAAACAAGTACAATAAAAAACAAATCAAAAATTTGAACAATTTTAGCCTTAAAACGTTTATTTAGGCGAAAAGGTAGCGAAATTACTAATTTGTTCACTGTCAATCGAAGAAATCAATAATGGTTTTCTTCAATAACTTTGGGAAGTTTTCAAATAAAATGTTCATATTATAGGCGATGAAAGTTTGCATCAAATACAAAACATCTGTGAAGTTTCAAGAGTGGGCCATCAAATAAAATAAATTGCAGCATGCAGAATATCAGTCACAGCTATTTTGTAATTTTTGAAATTTAATCTTTTTTTTCATTTTAGAAGTTTAAGATACCTCAAAATGTCAACATTAAACAGTGAAAATGTTCTTGCCAAAATGAACCAATCTAGAGTAGACTCAAAAATGAAAAAAATACATTGAATAAAAGATGACTATGATTTGAGAAACTAAAATTCCATTTTTACTCTTTTTATTGGCATTCTCGAAATTTATTCTGAAATTGTTACATACATGAAGAAATTAATATATGTATATGTATATTCGTGAAAAATACTGTAGAAAAATATTTCACGCGAATATTTAATTGCTTTTAAATATGACTTTTAAGTTAAGGCGTGCGAGTAAACGTGTTAGCTGACTGTGTATGGTGCTACGCCGCGTATACGTTGTATACAAAACTACGGTTATATAAATTGTTATTTTGACTTTTTTTTTTAGTGTCTAATTATTAAGTTTTCATTTAAATACAATTTCGCGATGGAATCTTGTTCTTTATGCAAAACTGAAGATAATGCATGGTCTAAGATAAGTGTGCCACAATTTTGGACCAAAACAACATTTTTGTCGAAAAATTTAACAACTCGTGAGATTTGCTCATATACGTTTTACTTGAAAGCTCGGAAAGTCATAAAAAACGTACTTCTAACTTCAATTTAAATTTTCAGCAAATACAGAAATAATAGGCAGCTAAATTAGGTGAATGGAATGGAATGGAATTGTGGGTGGCCGGAAAATCTAAAACCAATTTTTTCAAGAACTCAGGCCTGGACAGAGGATAAGGTATATAGGCGGGGTGGGATTTCATTCCTGCTTAGTTAAGACAGATTCTGGCCATTCAACGAGATTATACGTGCCTCTAATTATTTGCTCCGACTTCAAATTTGGCTTCCTCCACGTTCATCATCCAACGTCTCCCTACCTTCCAATAAATGTCTATGCTAGAGGAAAACCACTTCTCTAGATAAACAATCATCGGCAAGTTTCACGTCACTAAAAATTACAGATGATTTTTTAAACATTTTTTTTGTCGAGGGTCTTTTATATTTTCTTCCATATACCGTATGAACAAAATTTATTTTTATATGGAAGAAAATTAGCAACACACTCAACCAAAAAAAATCTAAAAAATCAACGGTAATTTTTAGTGACTTGAAAACTGCACTTCATTATACTTAATGGGCTACAAAACTGCATACTTGAAACTTTTTTAAAAACTCTAAATAAAATGTAATTTTTTATGCACGTTTTTTGAAGTTTGAATAATTTTCGTGAACTTTGTGCAATCTTTTATGTGGTTTCTGTTATAGACTGATGTATATTTGAAATGAAAATTATTAAAAATAAATAAACTAACTATGTTTATTTGCAAAAAAATGTCATTTTGAATTTTGTTGCATATTATAAGTCCGACACATACATACATATTTTGACTAGGATTTTGTGAACACAAGCTATGTAGTTGTTTGGGATCCTATTTCAGATGAATAAAAACATATAATTTTCTAATAAGGTTCCCGGATTTCAACAATTTAAAAGAATGTAATCATTACCCTGAACTGGCAGATAGTCCTACACTCGTTTTCTCACTGTCGTCATAGTCGTCTACGGATATGACAAAGAAAATATGTTTACTCAAACTTTAATTCTTTCGGCCCACCGTGCATTTAGCAGCAGCGTAAAAAATGGGTGAAGACATTAAAAATGCTTGAATGAACGTTTCACAAGTACAAACTTTACACGCTAAAGTGTCATTGTTTTGCTCTGTTTTTTATTTGTTTTTATTTCCAATTTTTACAACATTTCGGTAAGTTTACGGTGCAGTTCAGTCACTGCTGGCTAAATGCGCTACACTTCAGACATTCACGCCGCTTTAATAGTGAAAAAATACATTCAAAGATAAGTACGCGCGTAAGTAAGTAAACTGAAAGTACTGAAATGCGCGCATTGTAATCAAGTTGACGGATAGATTGACAAGAAGATAAAGTCGAAATTGGGTACACTAGAAACAACTACCAGCAGTGGCTAACGGTTAGGTTGCGCAGAGGAAGAAAGGTAGTGTCGCCACAAAGCTCAAAATAAAAACAAACTGGAGTGACAAGAAACAACTTAAAACGAAGTGAACGAGAATTAGAGAATACACCATTCGGTGTTGGGGAAGTGGAAAAACAGGTATGTACTTAGTGAGCTTAGGAAGCGAACGAAAGAAAGTAAGCAGCAAGAAATCGAGGCAAGCATTCCAAGTAGAGATGGACGCGGGATATCTGGACACGCGGGACACAGGGTACTCATTTCGGGATTGGGATGGGCGGTATCGGGAAGGTCTTAAAAATGTTGGGGACGGGACGGGACTAAAATTCTTTCGCGACACTCCCTATAGAACCCGCAAATTAAAAAGAAATCTTCCTTAAAATCGTTGTATGAGGTGTTTGTTTCATTTTTTTTATTTATTTTTTTGTATTATTTAAAATTAATTTGAAAAAATTTGAACTTTTGCGGTACGGTTCCGAAAAACATCGGGATGGGCGGGTTCGGGACTTAAAAATATAATTTCGGGATAGGCGAGATCGAAATTGAATATTTAGTCCCGTGCCTATGCCTAATTCCAAGCGCTGTCAAGCGGCCTGAGTCATGCTGACTTCCTTGCCGGGAGATGCATGAAACGCTGACCGCTAATACATACTTACTTGCTTGTAATGCAAATATTGGGCACGCAATCGAATGTTTTGCATTCGAGAAATCAGGAAAACTGCTAACAAATCGATCGCTCTGAATTTTCTCACGCACACTTAGCAAAATGAAAATCATCTCAATTTGTTCCCCCCTTCAAATTCATAGTGAAAACAAAAAAAAATATTTAGAACGTGACTGCAACCACCTAACGAAGGATTGCATAAATATTGTCAAATATCAAGCGCTCGCACGCATATATCAAAACAATAACAACTGCCACATCATGGAGACCAACAACATGCAATCATGACTAACAACCATAAAAACAAGCAAGAGCAGAATGGCATACATATGTACGTACGTACGCACAAATAAAAGAAGAAAATATAATTCAAAATATTTTTCAGCCACATTCTCACCCAACGCAGCAGCAACAACAACCGAAACACTACGAAAACTACTCTACTCGGAGGGCTAAAAAAGAAAATAAAACGGGGCAGAAAGTGTAGAAGCAAAGCAAGAAAAAAACTAAAATTTATGAATCATGAATGGCGGGCGACAAGCACCGTGCGTCCACAAAAAGACACATTTAGGCCGCCTCCCAGACATTAGAAGCATATGCATATTTACATACATACATACACGCATAGATATTATTTAAACATAGGCCAGCAAAAGGTAAAAAAAAACCAGCAATCGAATAGCTAAACGCAGCAACGCGACCATGAAGACATTTGAAGCTGCAGACAAATTTTATGGGAACTAATTCGTAGCCTAGTACCCGCCGTTTGACTTTCATATACATACTAGAGTCCAGCGCAAGTGTATTTGCCGCATTTCGTTCAATAAGTACTCCTTGCATTGTACTCTACTCCCAACACATTGTTACTCTTTTTCCGCATACATACACTACTTGGCGTTGAGAGAGTAAATACTTGACGTACTTGCTATATTACTCCACCAAAGTACGTACTCTACTTTCCCTCATCGCGTACGAGAGATATTTGCTGCTGCCAAAAGGGAGTAGCAAATCTACTCTCTGTATATTTGTAGTACGGTAAGTACTTGCGTATTAAATTTCAATTCTGGTTGTTAGCCTACTAGTTGATATCGTTTTCAGCGCTGGTCAGTGAAATTGAAAGAGTAAAAATAGAATATGGAAATTGACGATGTAAGGAAATGTTTACGGCCTTATTTATACAAAATAACGTAGATTTAGACAGTTGTTTAATGTGACATTTTCATAAAACTTTTGTATTCAAGCAGCTTTTTAAATCTATGTATGTACTTAAATTTTATGAAAGTATTATTTCTCGTCTCTAATTTTCTATAAAACTATTTGCAGTCATTAACTAACAAATAAGTTGTCAAAAACAATAACTTAAGCAATGCTGCTATACGAAATAAAATTATTAGTGGCAAATCAAAATTTTGAAAAGTGCCGATTTTCACATTCGATAGTTGGACATGGTAGCGACGAGATGTAGGAGCATTTTTTTCTTAAGAGCTGCATACTGATTTAAGAAATTTTTTATAGAAGAAAATTTATTTTCCATTTATTGTGCGTAATTTTATATGAATTTTTAGTTTTTCTTGAGAGCCTTTACAAATAAAAAAAATTTCGGAATATGTACATACATACATATGTACATACATACGCAGCCATATAACTTGATTTCAAGAGAAACGAATTTTCATTTGGCACGTTCAGAAGGCGAAACAGCTCAGTAACTGGTGCGATTGCACCTTCTGAACGCGTTGTTGCGTACTTCTGATCAACTGAATAGTTGCGTGTTAGATGATCGTAATATTTTTCTGATCATTTGAGACAACATGTTGGTGTGTACCTTTGAGAGTTGAATTTGACAGCTAATGTATGAAGTCGTTCAAAAGACGCATAACGATCACTGATTTTTGTTTAGCAACGGTTGCGCTCAACTGCTGCGCCTTCTGAACCTACCTATTGATATTGAGTAAACCCAAATGCAAGATAGAGTTTTTGAATTTCATTGAGTTTTTTTAATAAATACTAAAATTAGAGGTGTATGAATGGCGAAAGAAAAACTTCATCCGATTTTTTTAAATCGAACCTACATTTTAACATATGTACATATGTCCATGCATACATAAATATATTTAATATGAACCCATGGTTTCAATTGTACGCATATTGTCAGGGTTTTCCCCACAACTTGGTTTTGCTGCAGTGAAGCGACAGAACAAGTGACGAGAAAAAATATATGCGGACACTTACATATATATGTATCTATACACATACGTATCTATGCACATAGGTATCTATGCACATATGTATGTATCTATGCACATACGTATCTATGCACATATGTATGTATCTATGCACATACATACATATGTACTTAGGTATTTATATCAGCATTTTAGTTGAAAGTACGTTTTGCTCGTCGCTCTCTTCATCGCTCCATTACATTCCTGTCCTTAGTTTTTTTCAGATACCACAAATGCGCGATCCAGAAAATTCTTCTATCATTCTTGCCACAAATGTATGTTTTCTTCGAAAATACTCAAGTACTACCAGTAGAGTACTCTACTGTCAAATACCTTTTACTCGCAGTAGTTGCGGAAGGCAAAGTAAATACTCTACGCGTCTTGCTATTGATCGGTAGTTTACGTACGCTTGCAGAAACTGGTTTATGCTTACTCACACTTGACCCAAACGATGAGTAAAGGAGGGAAAGTATTTGCGCGGCGATCGGATGTCTTGTTAGGCCCTTTAGATGGAATTGCGCAGGAGTTTAATACATACATAGTACATACGTAGTACTCCTTTTGGGCGTGCCTGCATATGAGCTGGTTGGTGTATTTGTGTGTCACTAATGTAGAATGCTTATGTCTTTTCAACGAGACAAATTAGTAGAAGAATTTATCATTTAAATAATTTTATTAAGCAGCTCCCCAGCTGGCCATGAATACACTTATGCATGTATAGTGAAAGAAGGCGTTGGCAGCGGCAGCAGGCACATAAAATAGGCAGGCAAATGAAGAAAAAAACATGCCAGAAGATTTTAATTTCTTCAGTTGCACATATACCCTACATGGAAGAGAAACGTGATCATGGAGTTTTGCTATTAAGAGCAGGTAAGGTAATGGTAACCTTATTACCTTGTCATCTTTGCCGTGATTCCATTTGATTTTGTCTAGGATGTCATTGGCAAGAAAAAGGTGTGAAGATCAAGAATCTGGGCATATTTGCCAGAGTGATAGTAGGTCTAGTTTGAGTTCTTCTTTTTCTTGAGTATACTGCAACCAAATCCTCCTACAGGGGAAATCCTTTACAAGGGAAGCAGACCCGAAAGAATTGCATGGGCAAATATTTGTAAAACAAGTTTTTCGAGGTTATTTGATTTAAAAAAAATGTTTTTTGCTTAATTTAATGGGTGAGAAGATTTGCCTCGGAAAAAATACCATTCAAAACTCCAGACTAGGTATGTAAAAGAAATGAGCCTACCTACATAGCCTAGGGCATATGAAAATCCTATTCATCTTAGAACGATTAGAAAGCGATTCGATCTAATGTGCTTCTCTAAGGTAGAAGGTGAGAGAACGATTAGAGAAAGTGCCGAGAGCATTCATTAGGGAAGTTGATAGTACACCTTGGGTTTTACGGGATAGGGATACAAAGGATATTCTAGTTCGCAGTTCTTCTCCCTCTCTTACACCCAATTTATTAACGGACGATTTAAGACTAGTTTAAGAAGATTTATCTAAAACACGCACGCAATGTCCGGGTGCCAGTATAGCGTATGGCTCAAAATTAACATGGAGATTTTTGATTTCCGGCAATCCTCATAAACTGTTTCCCAGAGAATGTAGATAAAGTACATCCTTTCGTAACCTTCGTCACCTCCAATTAACTGCAAACTAGTTGTCAAAAAGTCAACCTCATAAAGTGTTTCTCCTGGTCTACATATTTCAATAGCTTGAATAAAAAAATAATTTCAGCTACCAGCACAACCGACAACAGTGACGTTGTTATTTTGTTTTTCAACACAAATGTTTTTCAGTAGAAAGCAAAGTTGACGCCGTAGCAACACAACAATATCGCATGTTCCCAAGACTTCAAAGAAAAACAATTGAGAAAAAACTTTTCTAATTCGAATATTTTATTCAACAATATTTTCGTCAAAAAATCAATGGCTCTTCGTCTGTCGTCTGGATGCGATCAATTTGTCTGGTATGGCTTTAAAAATGTTTTCGACAGACATAGACACCGTTGCTGCTTTTGCCAGCCATCCGTTTTGTCTTCTACATCTATGTGTGTCTTGGCTCGTCTCGCCCATAAATGCAGCGCATTCGTTGTATAGATATAAGTACATGTGGCATTTATAGCCAGCCACACACCCACAACCCACAAACAAGATGTCTGTATGTAATAATAATGTTGATATTTCTAGCTGAAATTAATTTATGAACGGCAAGGTGCGAGCCTAGAGGCGGGGCCGTCATGCAAGTGAACGACGAATAAGCTGCGACATGGCTGGCGTTCGGTCACTTTGATAAGATAATTTAAAATAGGCAAATTAATGGCAGACGATATACGTTTGTACTATTTATATTGAGAAATAGGTAAACTATTTAAGTGGAGATATGATACAAAACACACGAATATAACAACGTCTCATTGGGATTGATTGAAGAAATTGATGAAGTTAATTTTTACGATTTAATCGTACAAAAGGAATTCCAAATAAAAATTTGGCTGGCGCTTCATTTTTATTTGTTCCTTTCCGTTTTAAGTGTCACTTTATTAATTGACTTCATAAATAATAGTTAATGTAAGGCGATTATTTTCCAAAACGTTTAATTAGAAATGCGTCAAAATTTACTGGCTGGCAAGATACCAAATTTATCGTACGATTTTCGTTGTTTATACTAAAATGAATAAGAGGAAAATATTTTTGGGGAAGATAAGTAGTATTCTGTATTTATTGCTTCTATTAGACTTAAATTATTTAGAAGCCGAAGCTGGGGCGGGAAGATAAGAAGTAAGAAGTGACGTAACCAATTTATCGATGTATTAGAGAAATATTGTTGCATACGTTTCTTCGGTTTAGCTCTACAGGCACGTTTAAAAAAGTGACTTTTGAGGGATAAAAATTACTAGCAGCGACACGAAGCAAAATAAACAAGTAAGAAAGGCTAAGTTCGGGCGGAGCCGAACATTAAATACCCGGCGCAAGTATTAAATATATGTTTTTTCACCCTTCCGAAACCTTCCGCTAGATGGTAAGCCGAGTTGTAACAATTTTGAGTAAATTAGCGTCCTTCAATTTCGAAATATTGAAGTTTCAAGCAATTCTTAAATTTACCGTTATATGAGAATCGGCCGTTATATTAGTCCGATTTCAATAATTTTCAACGTTTTGCTTACACGTGGCAAGTACAATAACCATACCGAGTTTGGTACAAATTGGTAGAACGGTTACCGGTATACTTATATGTGATCATAAGTGGGCGGTGCCACTCCCATTTTCCAAAATTTTACCATAAACGCATTTCTTGGTAAAGAATTGTTGCAACCATCAATTTTGAAAAAATGAGCTTCAATATTTAATGATTTATCGAAGATTTTGTATTTCTCTAAATTACCGTTATATGGGATGTGGGCGTGGTTATTGTCCGATTTTAAAAAGTTTCGGCGGTTTTTTATGCTGTACCAAGGCCAACAACTGTGCCAAGTTTGGAAGAAATTGGTGTAGCGGTTACCAAGATATACACATGTAACCATAAGTGGGCGTGGCTACGCCCATTTTCCAAGAATTTATAATATTCTTATTTTTCGTCTAAAACTTATTATAAATATCAATTTTGAGTGAATAATTTCCAGTAGTTACTAAAATATTGCAGTTTTCATATTTCTGAAAATTACCGTTATATGGGAAATAGGCGTGGTTATTGAGCGATTTTAAAAATTTTCGGCCATTTGGTATGTTATGCGAAGGCCAACAACTGTGCCAAGTTTGGAAGAAATTGGGGCAGCGGTTACCAAGATATACACATGTAACCATAAGTGGGCGCGGCTACGCCCATTTTCCAAAAATTTATAATATTCTTATTTTTCGTCTAAAAATTATTGTAAATATCAATTTTGAGTGAATTATCTTCAGTAGTTACTAAAATATCGCAGTTTTCGTATTTCTGGAAATTACCGTTATATGGGAAGTGGGCGTGGTTAAAGTCCGATTTCGCCCATTTTCAACACCAACCTACCTTGGATTAAGGGAAACCTACATACCAAATTTCGTTGAGATATCTCAATTTTTGCTCGAGTTATCGTGTACACGGACAGACGGACAGACGGACAGACGGACGGACAGACAGACATGGCTTAATCGATTTCTTTTTTCATCCTGATCATTTATGTATACATTTGCCTATATCTATCTCGATTCGTTTTGGCTGTTACAAACAACCGTTATGTGAACAAAATTAATATACCCTTGTGCACAAGTGCGCTCGGGTATAAAAACACGAAGCAAAATAAAAAAACACGAAGAAAATTAAAAAAAACACGAAACAAAATAAGAAGAACACGAAGCAAAACAAAAAAAAACGGAGCAAAACAAAAAAATACGAAGGTAACAAAAAATACGAAAGCGACCAAAAAAAAAACGAAAAAGAAAAAAAATATGACAGAGAACAAAAAAATACGAAAGAGAGCAAAAAAATACGAAAGGGAACAAAATAGTACGAAAGAGAACAAAAAAATACGAAGGAGAACAAAAAAATACGAAAGAGAACAAAAAAATACGAAAGCGATCAAAAAAATACGAAAGCGAACAAAAAAATACGAAAGCGAACAAAAAACTACGAAAGCGAACAAAAAAATACTAAAGCGAATAAAAAAATACGAAAGCGAAAAAAAAAGCACGATGCAAAACAAAATGTGAAAATATAAAAACTGTCCTTAAAAAAAAAGAGTGCTCCTGTGCCACGCTGGCAAAGTGAAACTTCCTTTGATTCATTTTTAGTTCTTTTAATATTGCCGCAATTTGTTTTAAGCTTATTGTTACCCTTTTTAGTCTTCATCTTTGCATTCGACTTTATATTTGTATTCGACTTTGTCTTCGTAAACATCTCCGTATTCGTATTCGTCTTTGTCGTGGAATTCATCTAAGTAATTGTCTTCACATTCGTTTTCGTATTTGTCTTCATAATCGTGTTTGTCGTCGTATTCGCATTTGCCTTGGTCTTTATATTTATTTTCGTATTCGTGATCATATTCGTATTCGTATTCCTCTTCGTACTCGTCTTCGTTTTCGAATAAGTCTGTGTATTCGTTTACGACTTCAAAGCAAAACAAAATGCGAAAAACCAACCAATTTTAGGCCATAAAAACTTTCGTCATCTACAGAAAAATAATTTTTCAAATAGTACTTTCGATTTCAATATCGGTCCAGTAAAACCACCAAACGAGGACGGACAAAATTTATGTAGGCAAACATTTACTTGAAATCGATAGTTGGGCGGCAGTAACTAGTAACTGATAGACCAAATAATGTATTGCCAATCCACTATTTAGAATTCCATTTCAATATGGCTCATTGAAGAAAGTTGAGTATTTTGCCTTGTGTACTCGCAAGTACTTGCAAAGTTAACAAATGAAAAATTTATTAAGTAGAAAAAACTGCAATGCTGCGTTATTCTGAGCTTCCAATTTGCTGAACCAAAGTACATAGATCTTTTCTGACGTAGTCTCTACATTAACTTTTTGGAAAATAATTCGTTAAAAAAATTGGCATCCTTAGAGCCGCATTTAAGGCATTTTACCTTCTTCGCATGATAGTCCGTCCGAAATTGTCATATGCATGCATGGTATGGTGGCAGAAAACACTGCAAAGGTTGGTAAATCTCTCCTCCACTGTATTAATAAGAACTTGTTCAATTGCCTCCAGTAATTGTTTCCGGGATGGACTCTTCATATTTTCTTTTATTTTTTTCTTTGAGGAACCGAAACTATTTCGTGCGCTCAGTTGGTCTTCTTCGAGTGCCATAATTACAGAGCGACTATACTCAGAACGCAGTAAGTACTAGGGATCGGAAGGGAGGGAAGATCAGGCTCTTCAGTTATACTTTTGATAAAAAAAGGTATTCTTTTATTCTTTCTTAATAGAACTTATACAGATTTTGGGTAGGCCCTGCCTAGAAGCCAAAGGTATTTGAAATAAAAATTTTGTAAACGCCTGCCTTGTCTCCTCCAGGTAAATATCAGTTAATTTTAACACATCGAGCCCTTTAAAATAAGGAATTCGGAATTGAAGAAGTCGAAACCAACTTGAGCATTTAGGCATAGGGACTCTCCTCAGGGATAAAAACGATATTTCAGGTAACTATGCCACTCGTTCTGCTACACCTAACTATACAAACGGCCGGAGAATTGAAGTAACACAAAACGGAAGCTTTAAGAAATAAAACATTCGAGGCGTTCACTTCGATGCCGCATCATTAAAATTCACAAGTAGTTTTCAAACTGTGATAATCAGGGAACGGATTTTTAGGACCTAAAAACCTATAAAAAAGGCAAAATAAAGTAACGAAATAGGCTGGAAAAGGCAAAATAAAATAGCGAAAAAGGCAGGAAAAGGCACTAGGTATTGCAAAAAAGGCAAAACAAAATAGCGAAAAAGGCAGGAAAAGGCAAACAAAAAGGTATTGCCAAAACAGCAAAATAAGGCCCTAAAAAAACAGAAAATACGAAGAACAATCAAAAAATATATTTATTTTACAAATTTTTATATTACAAGTAAAAAGAGAAAAACTATGAACTAGTTTCATTATATGAAAAATTTGTACTTCGACTCTTTGACTATTTTATCCTTTCGAGTTTCTAACTCATAAAACTTTAATCTGTATAGTTGTAGTAACATTGAACCACAAGATGCATTTTGAAGTTTTCTGGCAGCATTTTCATTCGATTTTCGCGAAGAAAAGCCTTGAATGTACTAAATGAGCGCTCGACGTAAGTTGATACAAATGGAGCCCAATTTAAATATGGAACGTTTGAAACGTTCATATTATCAGGAATAAGGGCGTTTTCCTCGCCCTTTACAATTTTATACACACCCCTTATTGTCTTCAGGCCTACGTTAGCTGAGAAAACGGCTTTGAATTTTTCCAACACCAATTTGGCAAGAGGTCCCTGCGCTTCTATAAGCCGCATGGGCATGTGTATAATTTTTAATCTTAAAAAAAAAAAATTGTAAATGCTATAATCACTTTTTTAAAGGTAGAAATGGCAAAAAAAGGCAAATATCTTAAAAAAGGCAAAAAAAGGCAAATATCTTAAAAAAGGCAAAAAAAGGCAACATCAAATGTGTATACATGGAATCAGGGAAAGCTAAATCATGGACATTCTTAATCGAATATACT
The DNA here is from genome assembly GCF_013731165.1 of Rhagoletis pomonella. Taxonomy (NCBI): domain Eukaryota; kingdom Metazoa; phylum Arthropoda; class Insecta; order Diptera; family Tephritidae; genus Rhagoletis; species Rhagoletis pomonella. The sequence continues at coordinate 71,584,761 of NW_023458560.1, forward strand.
CTATCTCTTTAGCAGAAAAACAGGCAATTTCCATAAAATCCGTTCCCTGGTGATAATCAATTCAAGACAGAGAGTCAGCGTGAAGAAACCAAGTCCAATTGAACAAAGCTAATGAAAATTAAATTTTTATTCAAAAACAAAAGCAGCACCTCCAAAGCATAAATAATTTTAATAACTAATGTCTTATCTACAAATTATATCGCAAATCGGTTTCTGATGAGCCAATAATAATAGCTCACGAACCGACAAAAAAGATAACAGCGGCGGTTTTGCACAAAAGAAAGCCAAGTTTGTAGAAGTCTACCCGACTGTTCGGCCGTTGATTCGCCTGCTACCAACTAGAAATTCATGACAAGCTTTCGCGGTAAAGCACGCCCTCTCCTTTGAAATAAAAATATCATTGTCTTATCAAGTATTTAGCACGTCGAGTGGGAATTTTGTCTTCTTCACAACAAAACTTCGCTTTATTAAATGTATGGATTTCTTTTGTTTTTGCACTACTCTTCCGCGGATGAATGGGAGGAACGACGTGGACTCCAGCGACGACATGCAAATTACTCGTAAGCACACAAATTTGCAAGTACAAGTACAATGAAAGGAATACGACAATAACAAAAACAACAAACGTGATCTTGTCAATTGCTTGAGTTGGCCAACAGTTGCCGCTAACTTTCCTCACCCTCTTAGCGTTACGCATCAGAGGCAAGAACTTTGTAAAACTTAGCGGACGTTGCAATTAAAACGGACGCCATGATGACCAGACAAAAGCGACAGAAGAATGTTGTCACTTCACTTCCAACTACAAGTTTTTGTGGTGTTCGTTTTTCTAGTTGTTGCAATGGTTTTTTCTATAGCCTAGAGTGCGTCTATATGTATGTGGATAATGTCTCACGCCTTCTCATACCTCACGCCTCAACAAGCATGGTCGACGGACGAGTATTTAAATTGTTAATGTGTTGATAATGAATGGTGCAAAGTTGGCAAAAAAAAGTTTTGCCGTGAAGTTTAAATAAAGGGTGTGTTCCTAACGTGTCTTTTTTGCTGCGAACTTTGCTTAAGTGCTAATTGGAAATAGGAAGTAAATAAATAAACTAATTGCGGTTGGAGAAATCTGGAAAAAACCGAACCGAACCGAAAAAGCCGTCAGAAAAAAAAAAACGATTAAAAATTAATGCGATTTTCTAGCCTCTCAAAACTTGCAGTTATTTTACTAGAATTTTATAAGCTTGTTAACTGCATACCCAAAAAATTTCTTTACATTCTGGTTAAAAGGCACGAAATTTAGATACAAATTTTTGGAATTTTTCTAAGTTCTGTATAAAGTTTGAAAGTGTGATTTATATAGCATGAACCATATTTTTATAAATAAAAATATCAAAAAAATTTTAGCTTGAAAAATATTGTAAATATAAAAAACAAAACACCATTCATCCATTTTTGACTGCCACTGCACATAAAAAAGAAAATATTCCGAGAAATTGATAACCTCCCCCTTTTTTGAAGTCAGTTAAAAGAGAAGATCTATTATTTCGAAAGGGGATATCTTCAAACTTAGATCCACAAAGTATTACAAAAAACTGACAACTAAATGAACGCGCGCTAAACCAGAGCGCGAGCTCGAAGACACCAAAGAATGGAACTGTCACTACATTTGCTAATATATAGCCGGACCGGACACTTGGACACAAAACAATACAAAATTTATTTCTTAACAAGCATCAGATTTATACAGGATTAATAACTAGTTTGGACTATGTCCACAGTTCTTGACACTATTTTACAGCAAAGGTTGCGGGAGAAAGGGAATCAAAAGGTCTCACTATAGAATAATTGCGCCCAACACGAATTATAGCATAGCATAGAAATTTGATTGCGACTATTCCTCAATCGGATTTATAGAAGAGGATACTTTGACCCTCTGTACAATAAAAACAAACATCTGATAAGGCGGAGAGAAGTCATCTTGGAGTCTGTCACCCACGTATGAATGCCAAAGTTTGGTCTCTGACCACCCTTTTTCCAAACTGCCGGCAATACCAACCACCCCCTGAGTCCCGAAAATTTGTTTCTAATAGTTTGTCATGAAGAAGCTTTTAAGTGTTTATCTGTCAGCCCGCCAAGACCGGATATCGCACTAATTCACGCAAACAACAGCAGCAACACTTTTTTCAAAATTAAGGAACATAGCAACAACAAGCGCCACAAGAACAACAACAAAATGCAAAGGTAAAAACTAACTATCAACTCTGACTACCAAGCATTGCAATCAAGCAATCACAGACGATTAGCGAATTAAATAAATGAAATTGCCTCAAAGCAACTATCCACAACAAATCCAAGTTAATCACTGCAACAACAAAACAAAAACCAACAACTGCAGTAACATTGCGCCATCACGCCTGCAACTTTGAAAGATATGTATCCGTGTGTTAGTTAGCTCGCGTACAAACACACATACATCCTTACGAATATATAGGAGCATATGCACTAAAAGTGTTGAGTACATAGCCGCCACATCCGACGCCAAGGATGAGTCATAGCTACGGTATGAGGAGCCACCGATGAGTTCGCGAAATTGCATTGGCAACAGCGGCAGTAGCAGCAGCAGCAGCGGCTACAGTGAAGGTGGCGTATTTCATTGTCTGGCTGGCCCGTGCAAAAGTTTCGCGAAAACGGAAAGCGCATTTTGCGGATAGCAAAAGGTAATAAGAAAAAGTGCAAAGATTTTGGAAAAAAACCCACGTACAACCGTGCCACATCAGCCAGACAGCCGAACTACCAAAGCTTGCAAAAGGCAATTGCAATGCGGCAACAACAGCAATAACAAGCAAAGACGAACAAAGTTGCCTGTCCAACTCATTCATCGACGACGATGACGGCGGCGACGATGACTCTTTGTTGCCAACCGGCAGCGCGGCACTAACACCGGCGGAACATCCGACACACCATTGGCACTTTTTTTTAAACATGCTGGAGGTGTATGTATGTAAAGTACAGGTTGTAGAGACCG
>NW_023458560.1:71588170-71598876 GCF_013731165.1 Rhagoletis pomonella
CGAGTATTTGCGTAGTTTTTTGTTGTTGAGTTGTTGATTTTTTTTTTGTGTGTCATTTTTAATTTGCAAAGTAATAATGCACATAAATGCCAATTGCAACAATGAAAGGTGATGTTGGTGGTGGGTGGGCTGGAAGAAGGATAGTGGGGAAGCCACCTAGTGACGGTATATAAATGTCTGCACAACGTTTGGCCAGTGTCAATGTTTGTTTTATTATATTTTGTTTGCTTATTTTGCTTTGTCGTTATTTGTTGACTTTGCCATTTCTTCTAGTTTTTTCTTGCGCCATTTCCATCGACATAATTGGTTAAGAAAGCTATTAACACTGCCATTTTTCCTGCCAGGTAGGAGTACGCTTAGACGCTTTAATGAGTGAAATTAGTTAATTGGCATTTGTATAAACTTATGGAGAATTTTTAAGATTGCGATTGGAAAAAAAGTTGCCACCTGTTTGAAAATTTTAATTTAATTTAATTGATAACATAAATTGAATATTGCAATATGGGTATCAAACTGAAGAGGTTTGGGAAAGTTTACTGCCGAAAATATTTTTGAGGAAGGTTGCCACGTGTTTGAAAAATTTTATTCGATTACATTGATAAACAAAAATAATCTTAAGGCGTAGTGAAGCACGCTGGGTATTTGCTAGTTCTAAATAAAATCTCTAAACTTTGTGCAAAACTCATGAAAATTTAATAAATGTGCATATTAATTTGAAACTTTCTAATATGATTTTTATTTTGAAAAATTTTAAGTACTTATGCAATTTTATACCCCATTTAATTTTAGTATAACAAAGTGCAAGTTTGAAGTGGTTGATTTCTGACAATTTCTTTACGCAGTTTCTTCCGTAAAAAGTAGTTTCGATATTTTTATTATTTTATTTTTTTTTTGTATGGAAGAGAATAATAATACAGTCCAACACGGTTTTTAGCAACTTCAAAATTGTATTAAAATTGAATGAGCTACAAGACTATATGCATAAATAGGAAATTTCAAAGAAAAAAAAAACGAATAGAAAGTTGAAAATCAGTAGGCAAATTTATAGACTTTTCCTGAGTTTTGCACAAAGTTTCGTGATTTTATTTGTATGTTTTTTTTTGTTGTAGTATAAATTATATTTTTATAGAAAATTTTCGAAAAAAAATTTGAATAAAAACTTAGCAACCATTATGAAAAAAAACTAGAAAATTAAACGTTAACGATCTATTATTGGCTTTGTGTTACAATTTCTTAAGAGAGATACTTTTATTGATTGAATCAAATAAAGTGTTGATGTATTATTTTCATTTTATTAAATATATTTTATAAAATAAAACCCTTTGTTTAAAATAATGTATTTATGTATTTTATTGTATTTTTTTTTTTAATATTGCAGAACTTATTGTTGCATGCAAACAGTGACAACGAAAACGCTCGACAATTATTTATTTCCATAATTTATTATACTAACTACTGACACAAATTTTTAAATTTTTATAAAAAACTTTTGAATTTTTATACATTTTTGTAGAAAGTTAGAATTGCCCGGTTTTTGTTCTAAGTAGTGTAAAATATATTTTGTAAAAAAAAAAATCAAAATAACAAAAAAAAATGAATTGGTCAAACCTCATATTATGTGGCCACCACTCCTTAGAAGGCACTTCAAAACCATCATACTTCAATCTGGTGTATACATATATGTATCATACTACTCATTCGAGCTAGCCACTGGCTGAACCATTCTAGAATAATGCACTTAATTAAAACAGATAGAAGACTTTGAACAGACGATGCCACACTTGGGTTTTCAAACGAAGTTACCTGTCCTCAACGGAAAAAGACACACGTCAAAATAATCCACAACTTATAAACTTTAGTTTTCTACTAAGTAAATACGTATTTCGATATCTACTTTTTCTCAATTGTCTATACCATCGTTAATATTGTATAATGGGCTAAAAAACGGTTTTTATTACATTTTTGTTGTTGGTATTTCCGACAGGGTAGGAGTGTGATGTAATGTGGAACGATTTTCCGTCATCCCTTGTCAAATTTGGTTTGGAGACTAACCGGTTTCGGCGTTGTGCCATCTTCAGTGTCATTTTTCGTTTCGTTCGTTTTTATTACACTTAAGTCCGCCAAATGACAGTTGCTTAACATTTTAGAATCATTTTTGGAGAAAAACTGAATATTTTTTCTCTTTCTTAACTAGGAGGATGTTATTTGATACCGAAAGTGTGCCTGCAGCATCAGCGGCCAGTGCCTTTGCTTCCGGTAGATAGATACCAGAAACAAAGACAATAAGGAAGGTAAACAACAAACTCATCGTTCAAATATGTAAAACATCCGGGAGCGCCACTGCACCGATACCTATGCAGCGCCAGGATGTTTTCAAGCCCTCACTAATGATAACGCACAAAGGCAACGGAATGAACATTTCTTTTTTGTTTCGAAGATATTTAAGTGCATAAATATTTTTACGATCTAATAAACTCACCTGTCGTATCCATGTAAACAATTAATATGCTGAAGACGATCGCGAACGATAGAATGCAAAGCACAACTGGCAAAAGTTGACGATATCGTGACGGGCCGAGTAGTCGAGGATCAAATTTCTGTGACTTTTTACATCCGCTTGATGATGATGACGACGACGGCGACGCTGCAGCCGCCGCCGTCTTAGATGTGGACTTAAGCGACGTAGATGAAGCCACTGTATGATGATGATGATGGTTGTGAAGATGCTGTGGCGTCTGCTGCTGATGATTGTGGTGGTGATGAAGATGATTGCAACTTTTATCGCTGTCGCTGTTGGCGCTACCGCCGCCACAGCAAACACCCGCTGTTAGCGACTTTTGACAGCAATTGCTGCCGTTGTAGTTATTTTGGTTTTGTTGCTGAAAATGTGGCGCAAGTCTTGTCGGCGTTGAAAGTGGCGACGATACGGTGCTGGCCGAGGGTGAGCTTAAAGCACTGCTTAAGCCACTGACACATCCATCGCTGATGGCGTGTATGGGTGAGGCACGCGGGTCGCTGGTGTAGTAATCAATGCTGATGATGCTGTTGTGAGGCAGCCGGCTACTACAACTAGCTGCTGTTCGACTAAAGCGATGCTGCAAGTAATCCGGCTCATCCACGGAAGTGGCGTCTTGTTGCTCTGGCTGTTGTTGTGATGAGGCAGCAACGCCTGCAGCTGACCACCGCAACGTCGACGACGACGACGACGACGTACAGTCTACACAGTCTTTGGTGTTTCTTGATCGACTATTTGCATTTCGTATGTAAACATCATCCTCATCGTCACAATTGAGATCGATATCATCGATATACGCTAACACCATCCGATCTTCCATATCGACACTATCGGCGTTATAGGCGAATTTGTTGTCCAGCACATCCACATTTGGTGTGTCATGCGTTTTGGGCATACAAATTCGCATTGGGGATGAACGTGAGTACGCGTCCTGCTCCGCTGCGCTGGCGGCGCCGGCGCCACTTGAATTTGTCTTATCTACTGTGGCATTGGAAATTAAAGTTGTAGACTTACTCGGTGTACTATGCCCGCTGTCTAGCCCCGCACCGACAGAGTGATGCCGCCTATGATGCGCGTGTGATTTGCTTGAGTTCTGTCGCGCTGCAAGCTCGGCTCGTTGCAATTGTTCGACCGCCAAGTCAGGATGCGCGGAGAACTTCGTCGACATAGCTTTTTTTAGTTTTGGGATTTTTTGGGATTTTAGTAAGGTTTTTTTTTTGTTTCACAGGTTTAAGGTAAGAGTAGTTTTGTAGTGGATATTAAAGTTTTCTACTTGAATTTACCAAAAGTAAAGTTTTTCGTTTACAGCGACTGATGTAGCACATTTTGTACTGTTTTGCACATTAATTTGCTTTCGAAAGTTTCAATCTGCAAAGAAAAGATATAAAAATTCAAATTTTAGTAAAAAATGGAAGCAAATCACACAAATGTATAAAAATACGTATTTAAAATTTTTACTAAAAACTTGTTAGCAATTAAAAATTAACCTATTTCAGAATTGACTTACTTAATAACTCTAACTCTTCAGACCTAGTTTGTACAAATATTGTTAGTAGATATGTATGTACTAATATTTTAGAACTAGTATTTTTAGGACTAATATTTTTAGTAATAATATCGTTAGCACAAATTTTTAGTACAAATGTTTTTAGTAATAATATTTGTACTATTATTATTATTAGTATCGTAGTTTTAGTACTAATTTTTTGTACTAATATTATAGTGCATACTAATATATTTAGTTTAGTACTAATATTTTTAGTATACATTTTTTTAGTACTAACATGTGTACTACTATTTTTAGTGATGCTTTTTCAGTACTGGTATTTTTAGTTAGTATGTACTACTGTTTTTATTACTAATATTTTTAGCATAGCTATTTTTAGTACTGACATTTGTAGTACAAATGTTTGTGCCACTAATATTTTTAGAAATATTTTCAGGACTAATATTAAAGATACAAATATTTTTAGTACTAAATTTTTTAGAAGTAGTAACAAATTAAGTAATACTATTTTTAGTACTAATACTTTTAGTAGTAATATGTTCTATACTATTATTTTTAGTAATAATTTTTATGAGCGTTTTTATTTATAATCAGAACTATTTTGTCGGAAACATGTATAGTACTTTTTAAAGCTATGTTTCAAGTACTAAAAGATGATCCTGAGAACCAGATTTAGCAATCAATTTGTAGAACTTCAGTGTCATGGTATTTCATCAAAAAATTTTGTAAAAGGGTTTAAGGATGAGCGAATTTTTTATGGGTTTAAGGACAATACAAAATTTACTTTTAGGTAATATATGTTTCCTTTTAATTTTTAGTACTCAAACTTATCAACATTTGATGTACCAGTACACTGATCAAGAAAGGAATCACGGATGAACGAAAGAACTTGCCCCGTACTGAATTCTCAACCGCAATGCGTTAACAGTTCCAAGGTAGCCAAGCGCTTTCGAATGCCGTGATCTCTATATCGAATTTCGATTCGAGTTACGTTCGATATTGAATGCTGCGATTCGAGACCTGTTCTTAACAATGAGGCGGATGTATAGTAATGCAGCGTATAAAGGTTCAGACTTGTCACTAGGCTGCACATAGAATGGAATGCAGCCTGAGCATAACTTACACAGCTAGGCCCAAAATCACCCAGTTGAGAAACATAACATCATGCTGAGCAAGCAGTTTCTGCGGGATGCTGTGATCACCCTTGCAAGCACTTACTTTAAGCCGAGCCTTCTTCCGACCATGATGGATCTCAAAGACTAAGTTTAGCCATACTACGTTTAGGCCAAACGCTGAACCTGATGGACGATATACAGCATTCCTGTGGCATTCATCGAGAGTCAAGCGACCTCTTCGTCAAATCTTGCGGCATGAATGCCGTCCTCCGAAAGCAATCAAAACCTATCGCAGGTATATATGTATTGATCTCGAGACATACCTAACGTTTCCAAATCCCACTTTAACCGATAACGTTAAAACTGTTAGTTTCATAGGCCTATCATTAGATGAGATGGACGAGAACACTTAGTGAATTCAATGATTTGGAAATAGAAAGCCAGCCCAATATTGCGCTGACAAAACGAGATTTCCGCAGGAGCTTTCGATGGATCACCCCCACGAGCTTAAAAATTTTATCAATTGTACCCTGATCACAGGTGCGATGGAGCCACAAGCGGTTCCATTTTTAGGAAATAAAGCTAACCTTTGAGGATGAAATGTACAGATCTAAGTTGTAGAGGCTACTTCTTGTGAAACTAAATCTTTCAAACGTCGCTCAGCAAATAATGGGAACATTCGAAATAAACATGACACTGGCGCGTGCCTAAAATTTCTAGAAATCGTGGTTCAAAAGTAGATATGGAAGAATGTAAAAACCACACAAAAAATTCGAGTGCAATGACCCAATCGAAAGAGACTTAAACGTGTGAGCAGCAGTACTGTACTGCACAAAAACACAGATTTCTTCACGGCAACCAAGGATGCCTCCTGCGAAACAGCAACAAGGATTCCAGCTTACGAAGAAATAAATTAGTGCATATGTATCTAGATATGTATGTATGTAAATAGCCATGCAGCGCGTGTAACTTCAGCAAATTTACGGAGCTAAGCCACCAACTGCCGTCGTAAAGCAAATGCAATTTGAATCGTATCCGAAAAAATGTTTTTTTTCTCAATTCCTTGTTTTTTCGGTAAATAGGGAAGTGCATATGAAGAAAATTGTGTATTTGGTTATACGAAGCCGGGGAAAAAAATAAACGCTGAAGCATAAAATACAAAGCACATACGACATAAGGTTCGTAAGAAATAAGAGTAACAACAACAAAAACAATTTTTTAGGGTCCCACCTGTCAAAAACACTCAACAAGACATACAAACTCACTCAAGTACCAGCCAGCGAACCAAAACACATGACGCGCTTTAAAGTAGAAATACAGTGGTCGAAATAATTATAGCAACACCACATTTTGACAAGTTTTTACATGTTATTATTACTTTTTTGTTATTTAATTTTAATTATTTTTTTTTATAAAAAAAAATATAGTTCATTCTTGAACAAAACCCGTGCAAATCCAAGTTTCAAACTTTCTGCAATATTAAAAAAAACACAGCAAACTTTGGTAAAAATTTCCAACTTTTTAATTCGATTTTCTAGAAAAAAGAATAAAGTACAAGTTTCAAATGGCTAAAAATTACCATTGATTTTTATACCCGAGCGCACTTGTGCACAAGGGTATTATAACTTTGTTCACATAACGGTTGTTTGTAACAGGCAAAACGAATCGAGATAGATATAGACAAATGTATACATAAATGATCAGAATGAAAAGAGAAATCGATTAAGCGGTGACTGTCTGTCCGTCCGTCCGTCCGTCTGTGCACACGATAACTCGAGTAAAAATTGAGATATCTTAACGAAACTTCGTACATGCACTTCTATTGGGCGTGGGGATGGTATTGAAAATGGGCGAAATCGGACAATAACCACGCCTACCTCCCATATAACGTTAATTTTCAGAAATACGAAAACTGCGATATTTTAGTAACTACTGAAGATAATTCACTCAAAATTGACATTTAGAATAACTTTTAGACGAGAAATAAGAATATTCAAAATTTTTGAAAAATGGGCGTAGCCACGCCCACTTATAGTTACATGTGTATATTTTGGAAACCGCTGCACCAATTTCTTCCAAACTTGGCACAGTTGTTGACCCTGGTACAGCATACCAAATGGCCGAAAATTTTTAAAATCGGACAATAACCACGCCCACATCCCATATAACGGTAATTTCGAGAAATACGAAATCCTCGATAAATAAGTAAATATTAAAGCTAATTTATTCTAAATTGACGGTTGCAACAATTCTTTATCAGGAAATACGCTTATGATAAAATTTTGGAAAATGGGCGTGGCACCGCCCACTTATGATCACATTTATGTATATCGGTAACAGTTCTAGCAATTTGTACCAAACTCGGTATGATTATTGTACTTGCCACACAGAAGCAAAACGTTGAAAATTATTGAAATCGGACTAAAATAACGGCCGCTTTTCATATAACGGTAAATTTCAGAAATGCTTGAAACTTCAATATTTCGAAATTTAAGGACGCTAATTTACTCAAAATGGATACACCCCGGTTTACCATGTAGCGGTAGCTTTCGGAAAGGTGGAAAACATATATTTAATACTTGCGCCGGGTATTTAATGTTCGGCTCCGCCCGAACTTAGACTTTCTTACTTGTTTAATTTTTTTTTGTGGAAGATGTAACGGTTTTCTTTCATATAAAAATATATTGTGTGTATTCGTTATATGGAAGCAAATGGGATAAAAAAAAATCTAAAAAATCAACCTATTTTTTAGCCATTTGAAACTTGTACTTTATTCAATGGGCTACAATATGCAGTTTTCTAGGAAATCGGATTAAAAAGCTCGAAATTTTTACCGAAACAAAATAACCAAAAATAACACACAAAAAAATAAAAATATTTTAAAACTTGTTAAAATGTGGTACGGCTATAATTATTTCGATCACTGTATGCAGACCGTAAAGACTGCAGCAAATGGAAGTCCAAGTTGGCGAGCATTGTAGAGGAACTACCGAAATTTGAAATTTTCAAAAAATATGCTGCATTTCGAACTAAATAATTTAAAAAGACAAGCGAATGAGACGGACCGACCAAAACGACGGCGGGCGGCCTGATTGAGGTACGCGACCAGTACGGCCGCCGAACGAAAACAAGCAGAAAATGAAGAAAAGTAATGAAACATTTCTTTTTTCTGCTAACTGGATGGACTCCATTAACAAGGTGGTGGCGTTGCTGATGGTACCCATAATGGTGCACTCACACACTGCATACTTGAAGGTACGAGTATTTTTAGTTAGGCACAACATGGGTACTTATGCGTCTGCGCAACAGCCGAGCGAGCGAACCTAATGAAATGAGTTCAACAGCAGAAGCGGCAGTGGCAGTGGCAGCACCAGCAGGCAGCAGGGAACAGGCAGTCAGTGAGCGTGCAACAAGCACAACACTGCAAACAAAAACAAGAACAACATCACTAATAAAAACCAACATAAGCAAGTGAGTTTGTAGCAAGTAAGCAACAGCAACAGCAGGCAATCGTAACACTGTACAGCACTTGGCCGGGTATTGGACAAAACCAACTGTTTCATAATTTAAAAATTAGTTTCTCCGTTTTTCGAAGTTAGCCGCCGAAACCGAGATATGGGCCTTCGATGATCGAAATTGGACCTTTGGTAAAAAAAAAACTTGTTTTAAATTATTGCATGTAAACAACTAAAAATATAGAATACAGAATATAGGAATTTTTTGTGCAAACTTATATTACAGATGCTATAAAAAATCAAAAAAGTCAAAAACCAGTCAAGAATTTTTTGAAATATAATATTTTTAATATTTCGAACATCTGACCTTTGACCCCTACCATTAAAATAAGAGCAAAAGGCGGGCCACGCCTATATTTTTACTTTTCTAGTTGTTTACTTACAATAATTAAAAATAACTTTTTACCAAAGGTCCAATTTCGAACTTCGAAGGCCCATATCTCGACTTCGGGGGCTAACTTCGAAAAACGGAGAAACTACTTTTTTCCATACATATGAGTCAATCTCTTTAAAAAAATTCATTTGCTCCAATACCCAGAAAAAAAAATTGATTTTGCCGTATAGTCATAGTTGCCAACTTGGTGCTTTAAGCACTAGATTTAGTGTTTTTTGAAAATTAAAACGCCAAAAAAAATTATTTAGTGCCTAGTGCTGTTTTTAGTGCTTTTCTTCTGAACTAAAATTACTTCGAGATAGTTAAAACCTGAAATAATTTCAAATATTTAAGGCTGTGGCAGCACTGAATTTACAAGAATCTACAAATTCAAATGGACTAAAATACAACCATGATTGATAAAAAGCTGAAGATGCAAGCCCACCTTGTTAAATTCTATTCGCGTTGAAAATGCTAGTACGCAAGTAAGCTAAGTATTTCTTTTTTTCTTTTCTAATTATTTGTACAAATTTTGGTTTTTTACCACCTGAGAAAAACACATCGTTTCTTGGTGCTGAATCCAAACCTGGCCTCACAATTGCTCTAGCACTAGAATTTTGAGATATCCCAACCTCAAAGTGCCAAAAACACGGTTTTTTTTAGCGATATTTGAGGTTATATAATGAAAACATCAAATAATAGACTGATTTCTAATGAGAGCATCATTTTAGTTTGATGCGATTCGATTTTTCTTTCTCGAGATATACGAGATATATATTAAAAAAAAATTTGGTGCTTTTAGTGTGGTAAAACGCTTTTTTCCAAGTTTTTGGTGCTTTTTGAAAATCAAAAGATGGCAACACTGCGTATAGTGTAATAACAACCACCACTACCTAAATGCGAGTGCTCGTAAAACATAAACAACAACAACAACAACAACAACAACAACAACAACAACAACAACAAAAAGGAGAGCAATAACATAAGCCAAAACAATAAAAACATTAACGGCAGCAGCAGCAGCAGATGTTTTCCACCAGCCGGTCGTCGGGCGGCTCCACCGGCTCATCACTTCTTCAGCACCACCGTCAACATCATCGTCAAAGCACCAGTAAAGTGAACGCCGTCGTTGTGCTCCAGCAGAAATGCAGTTGGGAATTTATGAACCATAACGTCCATTCAACAGTCCAACACACGCAACGCCACGCCACTGCTGCTGCTGTTGCTGCTCTTCATAGTTACGGCCAAAGCAGCAGAAAATGGTAGCAGCAGTGGCAGTGGCAGCGGCGGTGGCGAGTTGCTGACAATAATGTGGCAGACATTCGAATTGCACGCAAATGACCAGGAGAAGTATTACGAAGAAGTAATGTTAATAGGAATGGTACAAAGAGTGTTGGCAAATATTAAATCCATTATCTTGATTGGATTTTAGGGTTAGTCTGGAATGGTTGGTGCAAGATGTATGCAATTCTCAGTCTTTGACTTAAATTTCGTCTGGTAATAGGAATAAGGCACGATTAAGAAGTAAATGTATAAAACATAAATAAAAAACAAGTAAGAAAGTCTAAGTTCGGGCGGAGCCGAACATTAAATGCCCGGCGCAAGTATTAAATATATGTTTTTTCACCCTTCCGAAACCTTCCGCTAGATGGTAAGCCGAGGTGTATCAATTTTGAGTAAA
>NW_023458560.1:71598976-71607629 GCF_013731165.1 Rhagoletis pomonella
GTATGGTGTCAAGTTAGCACTACATACCATTTTTTCTTAAAAAACGAGAGCTACAAATTTTTTCTTTCCACAACAAATTTACAACAAAAACACTACAATTAATGCCGTAGTTAACTTTTCCAATTTCGAAAAGTGTAGTGCTAACTTGACACACGTCCTTTACCACCATTTCCGAAACACACTTCGTTTCGAGCTTTTTTTCCATACTTTCGCATTTACTATCCCTTCGTTGAGCATTTATTGCTGCCTGCCTGGCCTGATGAGCGTAGTCTGTGAAAGCAAGCCACCCTTTCGAGTGCTGTTTCGAATTCGGCGCGCTTATAGGTGGCACAAAGAGGTTGCCACACGGCGCAGTGAGTCGCCGCGCGGGGGCGTGCCGCTTTCACCTTCAACTTTGACAGCTTGTAATTTATTAAAATGCGCTAGTTCATTTGGTTAAACTACCTGCATACATACTTATTCATACAATTTTTTAACATATTTTTCGCATTTATTTTTGCCGGCTGCAATGGTTTTAGTGTCGACATTTTGTGCCATTCGGGCATAGCATGTGAAAGTCAAATAAACTACTGGCGTGGCGTATCTGGGCAAACAGAAACAAAAAAAAAAAGAAATAATAATCTAAATAGTAGTCGCAAATGTATGTAAATTTGCACTAAGCATTTCGCAATTACTAACTCCGTTCTTTGTTGTTGGTGTTATTGCTTTTCCTATTTTAACAACGGCGCGTGGGTGTTAGCCGCTTTATTAGCATTATATAATTTAATGATTCCATATCTTTATGCTGATTAGGTAATTTTAGCAAGGACACGCGACTCTATGTAACGTTATTATTGCTTAATGAAGGCTTAATGAATTTAAAATGAACAGAGAGTTACTGCAATAGCCTTTTGAATATTGGAAATTTGAGCTTTTAAAAACTAAACCGAAAGCAATGCAGAAAATAATACTCTTAAAATGTATGGCTTTCTCAAGACCTAACATTGTTCCTGCTTAACTGAGGAGTGATATCTGAATTACGATCAGCCATCTATATATATAATACGCGAAGGGATTTTTTGTCCTGTTCCATCAGATCCGCACCGTTCGTTCGATATCAAAAAGTGAGGAGTCTAATTAACGGGCTCGTGCTGTAGATATGCAATAAGGTTTTACTTTCTCGAAGAGTTGCAACCTTTTAAAAATTTAATACAAGTTTTTTAAATCCCAAACCCTTGGCTGGTTTGTATATGGTTTTACCATATCATGGACCTCTATTCGCAAGTTTCTTGATTTACCTGCTGGTGTCTGTTATACAAGATTGGGTTTAAAATTTGATCCGTAGAGCCATAGCTCGCAAATTCGTCAAGCAATTCATTATCTTGAAATTATTAAACCTTCTTGGACTCAAGTTCAACCTCAACTCATATTCCTACAAAATTTTTAATGACGTTTTAGCCGTTTCCAAGACCTTTATTGTATTTAACTTTTATTTCAAACTCAGATTTGCTGTACTCCCCAGCTAATTTCAGCTTCATTTATTTCCTTACATTTTCAGTCGGATTTCCGTCTGGAGACTGTGAAGATCAAATCAATGAGGCCCTTCTACTCCCGCACTATACAAACTACCTGACCAAAGCGAGGCATCAACATGGGTTCCGTAAAGTGCACAGCACAACAACAGCACTTAACGCCATAAACACCCAGATAACTCGTGGCCTTAACCGAAACCGCCCCTGTGAGAGAACAATTCTAGTAGCGTTGGACCTGTCCAAGGCGTTCGACATCGTCAGTCACTCCACGCTACTGGACGACATAGAGGAGGCCTCCTCTCTCCCACAGGGACTCAAACGGTGGTCGGCGAATTATCTAAGTATTCGACACTTGTTAGCAATTTTTTAGAGATAAATAGAGCAAACCCAGGAAAATAAAACTACTGTTTAACTGTTTCTAAGCCTCTTCCAAAAGGAGTCTCGATTGCTCGCTAATGGCATCCGAGAATGGAACTGATGACTTGTGCTCCAAAGTAAACGGTTATCGCGCCGAGTTTTCTCGCTTCTTCACTGCACGGAGTCTAACCCTCTCCCCTATAAAATTCTCAGCAACACTTTTCTTGGACTTGGACGAAGGAGGTAAAACTGCAACTGGGTATTCAAGTTGATGACGGACCACCTCGACGGTGAATAACCCGCAAGTCGCTAGCCGCCAGGACCTGGGGCAAAAACAAAGAAATGTTTTGGCCGGCCGTTTCTGAACTATGCAGCGCCTGTGTGGTCGCCGGGGACTGGTAGGACGCAGTGGATAAAGCTACAGACAGCGACAGGATGCCTTCTGATGGCGCCACAACATCACCTACACGACGAGGCCCATTTACTCCCTATGAAGGAGCATAACGCAATGCTCTGCAAGCAATTCTTAGTAGGGTGTCACCGACGTGGGAGATTCGTCTGTCTCGAGAGACTCGGACCACAACAGCCCAACTTCGCTCTGGCTACTGCAGCACGTTAAACTCGTACCTGAGCAGAGTAAAACCAGATGTGCCAAACGAGTTCCCGCGATGCGGAGCAACACCCCATGACTCTAGACATCTCTTCGCATGCCCACTGAACCCCACTTTACTAACGCCTCTGTCCTTATGGACAGACGCTAACGATTCTACACCAACCGATCTGGGCGGGGTTGCTGTAGCCGCTACAACAACAACAATAATCAAACCAATAAGTTCGCGCTGGTTTGCTCTTTATTTTGTGCTCTTGAAGACCGAATCTGGACTTGAATTTTGTGTCCAAATAATTTGTGAGCATGATGAGCTTGTCAAATCCTTGTAATATGAAGCAGCCCAAGCATAATCCGGAGCATGATGTTTCACAGATCCCAGGATCAGCTTAACGCCTTTAGCTAACCAAGCATGCTCAACAGTGTTTGCAATTTTTGAGAACCACTTGCCTTCTATAAATATCTGCAAGTAAGAGTTGTACCCCTGTTGCTAAAAACTGGATCTGGAACTCCCTCAGATGTTGTTTATTGTGTTCAATTCCCCAGGGTTCTATGGAATTTCGATGAAGTGCCAATCCTTGACCACAAATAAAGCTGGTCCGTACAGGACCCATCTTTTTCCATTTTTGCTGGAAGTAGTAGGCTTATTCACCATTTTTTGCTTAATAATAATAAAGTTGATATATGACTACATTCATGGCATTCTCATTATTCACGAATTTTCCTGTTTACACATTTCACTAATCCGTCACCTCTCTTCCTATTCTTCCATTTACAGAGATTCGTCATAAACAATTTAAGCTGAATATGTTGCGCGACTGTGAATTCTTCGGCGTGGCCCAAGATAATCCCACACTCATAGCATTCCTGCGCGAAATCCAGATGCGCAAATACCCTATGCACTTTCTCAAGAATGCGCCTTTAGACGATGCAACATCAACCGCGTCATCATCAGCAACAACAGCGGGGGTGGCCGCCTCCTACTCCACAGCAGCGACGCATTTTAATTTCAGCGCACACTACTCTGAAGGTCTTGCGCCCGAAATGGCGCATTACGTAGCCGATCTGGTGGGTGGGAAAGAGAATGGCGCCTTCATACAATCGCTGCCGGGTGCGATGGGCTATTTAATAACCGCACCATGGCTGGCGGCAACGCTGAATTGGGCGGGCTTGGTGGTAGAGCCGGAGCCACGTCGTTTCTTCACGTTGCGCAAACAGAATGCGCAACGGCCGGGTCTGGAGGTGGTGCACGCATGCATCTCGCCCAATCCGTATCCGAAAGAGGTGAGTGCTGTGAGTGTGTGAATGGTTTTAGCTATGAGAAAATTAATTTTTTTATGTATTTATTTTATTTACTTTTTCTCTCGCCCCCTGTGTGCCACTAGGTTACCATACACAATGAAGAGTCTGAGGTGCGCATCAATAGTCTGCTGGACGAGGAAACTTCGTGGTTTAATTCACGCGTCAAATGCTTTCCATTGTATTCGCTGATGTTGGCGTACAATCGTGTGGATTATGATCTGCTCAGTTTGGGTGTGCATGGACACGAGTTGGAGGTGAGAATACAAGTTTAATTGTTGACAAATTAATTACATAAAAATTGAATTATTTTTTTTTGTTTTCTGTACGCAGATCCTAGAAACGCTACCCTTCGATCGGGTACAAATCGAAGTGATATCCATACACCTGTCAGAGGACATCGCACGAGGCTACGTAGATGACCTAACGGAGTTCCTAGCGGGGAAGTCATACAAATTGCAAAAGACCTTCGGCCGCAACTTTTTCTTTCAACGAAACAAAACGACGAGTCGAACACGAAAAAAAGACATACTGCTATTGAAAACGCCTTAATTAGCAGCAGTTGCAGCAGCTGTGGTTGTTCGAATTGAAGGTGCTGCTGCAAAGCGAGGACCAGGAAAATGGGGAAATGTCGTCAAGAATGCTGTAGCCGTCGCTGCTAATGTGAAATCAAAGCCATTCGTTTAATTCTAAAGGAGTGAAAATTTTTTATTCGAGAAAATTTCTGAAATTGCTGCATACTTGTGACACGGCCAAAAAAAAACTGCAACCAATCAGCAAAAATACGATACTCGAAAATTTTGGGGATGCGGTGGGGAAACCAAACATTACACAAAAGACCGGTGCACGCACGCGCGTACCTAGAAGTAACAAACGATTAGAACGTGTTGAAATATGCTAGTATTGTGTATCGCGAAAATAAAAACAAAAACACAAAATTTGCAAGGCGCATAAATTAGAGAACGGAGGGCGTTAGGGGTGAATTTACGCAGCGAAATGGCGATAATCTTAGACATAAACATTAAAACTAATTAAACGAATAATTTGCATTACTCGTGTACGACGCAGGCGCACTTTACACGAAGCGAGAGGTGCAAAGAATTTCCTTAGACGTCGTAACTTAAAAAAATAAAATACAAAAATATCTAAAATACTTGAAGCGTGCACCTGCGCAATCGAGAACGAACTTTTAAAATTTATTTTTCAACGCACGTTTTTGCCTGCATTTTTCATTGTGTGCCCCGCTATCGTGTATTCATTATTATCATTGTTGTGGGGGGTGGTACAAAAAAAGATTAAAATTAACCGAATTTTCTGTTGAGGTCGTCTTTGATCGCGATTACTATTAATTTTTAATATTTAGTTTATAAGTGAAAAAAATATAACAACAAACAGGTTGAAAAATATTAAGAAAGAAAAGATCTATTGTCGCTGTTGTATAAAGTTTGATTATTAATTTATATTATAGTATATTTTGCACACTTAATTTAGTTTTGTAATTAATTTAAATGAAAACATAATGCTTTATTGTAATTTAAATTATTGCCTAAACGAGTAAACTTGTCGAGAAGTGAACAAAAGCAAATGTGAATGAGTCTAAAATATTTGGTTAATAAATATACATACGTAGCAGTTAGCGCCGCATCTCAGCCGTTGCTAGTTTAAATACAAAGAAAAATTAAATATATATAAATAAATAGCTATAGTAATGCAAATTTGATATTTAAATGTTAATAAAATATAGCAAGTATGTAATTGAAATAATATATACCTACATACATATATAAAACATATATTGTAATGCTAAACATACACATTTACGTACGTACATACGCGTAAACTGTTTGACTGTTTAATATTAGTATATGAAATTGTTGTTTACGGAGCAGCTAACAAATAGACTTCATACATAGAAAAAAGGCTTTATTGTGAGGCTATGGTGGACAATATTGGTTTGTGAATAGCTCTAGCGGGCACTAGAGATGTGTATTTTACGGGTGTGTTAAATTGCAAAAGGACGAAAAGAGCTAAGTTGCATATTAGCATAGCAAGACATTGCGCCACGTGTGTTGAAGAACATAACTCATTTACCATTTGGGTTATGTGGTCGCATCACTGCGTCATGAAGTCAATTAAGTATTTGGCAAAGTAGGTTTTTATAGCAAAATATGCCTATTACGCGCATTTCTAGTTGAAGTGAAATGGCCTATGTAAAAATAAAATAAAATGTTTTCTTCCATAGCATCCCAATTCAGCCTCAAACAAATACACACACGACACAAAGTTTAAATAGTTTTAACTTGAAAAGTGTGCAGCTAAACAAGGAAGGCAGCTTAAAAACACAAAGAGATTATCCAGCCTTTAGTAGCTTGAACCACAAAATATCGTACTGAAACTAAATTACACAAAAGAAAAATGAAATAAAATATATAAAAATTTAACTACACTTTAGAGGAAAAACTACGAAAAACTAAGCGTTGAAGAAAATAATAACACTTTTTGGTACTAGTAAATGGAAGGCAGCAGCAACAGCAATAGTATTAAAGTACAGTATATATATTTTCGTTTTTTGTTGGATGAAAGCAATGCAATAAATGTCTTAAAACATCTCTGTAAACTGAAGTAAACTCGATTACAAACAGAGCGATGCAGTACATTTCGTTGGGAAATATGTAGTAAATCTTCTGCGTAAAACAGAAATTGTAATCTTTCATTATAGTTCATCACTATAATTTAAAATTAATTTTGATAATTTTTCTTCTGTCTTAAATTTGGTCAGCGATACACATATCTATTTGTTTATTTATTTTTCCGATATGTAATTTTCTGCCCTTATCATAGACGGTATAAAGTAGGGCTGATGATACCCGGGTACCCGGTTACCCGGGTATTACCCGGGTGCCCGGGTAATTCGGGTAATGCCCGGGTATTACCCGGGGCTTTTATTACCCGGGTAGTCGGGTATTACCCGATTTGCCCGGGTACCCGGGTAATATACATATGTTGGTGCCGGTTAAACGAAAAACACCCGGGTAATGCGACATAAAGCTTCTTGTATAATCTTTTTGGTGAGGATAAATATTTTTTCAGTGAGAAAATTTTTTTTTATAATTATTTTTTTATGTCTAGAGTGTACGCGACTATGTACACCTAACCGTTTGCCTGAGTAGACGGAGACAAGAAAAGTAAATTAAAACATTAGTTTCTGTACTTAAATTCAAACTTCTAATTTTTGTAAATGCATATACATACATGCATGTGTACATATGTATGTATGTATGTATATTTTAAAGAATATTAAATATTAATATTTTAAAACAGGGACTGAGAACGAAATGTATGATCGAAACTAAATGCCATTGTCGTAGTTTTGTTCCCAAGAACGCGTCAAAACCAAAACCAAAATGAGAACAAAACTGACGAGAACGTTCTCATTGGGAATTATATAAGAACTAAACCCTGTGGTAGGCCACTTCTGGTACAAAAAGTAAGGTGACAAAGCCTTATGCTATTCATTCACCTAAAGATTTTGTACTTTTATTGTATCAGCTTGTTCAAATTATAGTTTCTTTTCTCATAATATTTAAAGCTTTTAAAATCACAATTATTTAATGAAGTTTCCTTAATACGAGAAGTAGGTTGATGAACGTATTGTTGTGAAATAATTGTGGAAGAAATTTTAAAATTTTTTTCATTCCAACACAAAAATTGCCTCAACTGTCGGTCATCGTTTAGATTCGCAGGTGAGTGTGTCTCAATAATTTTATTTGTTACCGATCCGATATCTGTACGTGCATTACCAACTTCGTAAATATTAATATTTTAGACATGCCTAAAACAAGCTGGGTTTGGAAGTACGCTTGTGACGGATTTGTCAAGTGCAATGTATGTGTTGTAATGGGTGATTTTTTAAGAGCTTGATACCTTTTTTTTTAAAAAAAACGCATAAAATTTGCAAAATCTCATCGGTTCTTTATTTGAAACGTTAGATTGGTCCATGACATTTACTTTTTGAAGATAATTTCATTTAAATGTTGACCGCGGCTGCGTCTTAGGTGGTCCATTCGGAAAGTCCAATTTTGGGCAACTTTTTCGAGCATTTCGGCCGGAATAGCCCGAATTTCTTCGGAAATGTTGTCTTCCAAAGCTGGAATAGTTGCTGGCTTATTTCTGTAGACTTTAGACTTGACGTAGCCCCACAAAAAATAGTCTAAAGGCGTCAAATCGCATGATCTTGGTGGCCAACTTACCGGTCCATTTCTTGAGATGAATTGTTCTCCGAAGTTTTCCCTCAAAATGGCCATAGAATCGCGAGCTGTGTGGCATGTAGCGCCATCTTGTTGAAACCACATGTCAACCAAGTTCAGTTCTTCCATTTTTTGGCAACAAAAAGTTTGTTAGCATCGAACGATAGCGATCGCCATTCACCGTAACGTTGCGTCCAACAGCATCTTTGAAAAAATACGGTCCAATGATTCCACCAGCGTACAAACCACACCAAACAGTGCATTTTTCGGGATGCATGGGCAGTTCTTGAAC
This sequence comes from Rhagoletis pomonella, assembly GCF_013731165.1. Lineage (NCBI taxonomy): Eukaryota > Metazoa > Arthropoda > Insecta > Diptera > Tephritidae > Rhagoletis > Rhagoletis pomonella. The sequence continues at coordinate 71,607,290 of NW_023458560.1, forward strand.
GGCTTCTGGTTGCTCTTCACTCCAAATGCGGCAATTTTGCTTATTTACGAAGCCATTCAACCAGAAATGAGCCTCATCGCTGAACAAAATTTGTCGATAAAAAAGCGGATTTTCTGCCAACTGATTTTGGTAATAAAATTCAATGATTTGCAAGCGTTGCTCGTTAGTAAGTCTATTCATGATGAAATGTCAAAGCATACTGAGCATCTTTCTCTTTGACACCATGTCTGAAATCCCACGTGATCTGTCAAATACTAATGCATGAAAATCCTAACCTCAAAAAAATCACCCGTTATATTATAATATTTCCCCATATGGTACGGAAGATTCTTATAGATTT
>NW_023458560.1:71607729-71624419 GCF_013731165.1 Rhagoletis pomonella
TGGGCGTGGTTAAAGTCCGATTTCGCCCATTTTCAATACCAACCTACCTTGGATTAAGGGAAACCTACATACCAAATTTCGTTGAGATATCTCAATTTTTGCTCGAGTTATCGTGTACACGGACAGACGGACAGACGGACGGACAGACAGACATGGCTTATCGATTTCTTTTTTCATCCTGATCATTTATGTATACATTTGTCTATATCTATCTCGATTCGTTTTGGCTGTTACAAACAACCGTTATGTGAACAAAATTAATATACCCTTGTGCACAAGTGCGCTCGGGTATAATAAAATTAAGTCAAACGGGAATAATTACAAAATATCATAAAAAAATCTATAAAATATTCCAAACAATTATAAAAAAAATTAAATGTTACAACGAATTAACATTAAAAAATTAAATAAGGACATTAAAAGATTCCAAAAAAAACTGGGGGAATAAAAAAAAAATTTATGTACATCTGTATATCGTCGTTTAAAATACAAAACCGCGTATCGTCATTCTGCAAAACCGCGTAACTGACATGTGCTGTCAAAAATTGGATTTGCTCACACCAGCTCTTGGCCCAATCCTTATCCATTCGTACTGAAATATAATAGCCAGAAATGAGATTGCTTTATAAAAAGGAGAACCATTTTGAAATATGAGGGCTTTTACTCTCTAGAAAATAATTTATGCAACTTCACATACGCGGTTTTGCATTATCTTGATACGCGGTTTTGTACTTTAAACGACGATATGTAAAATAAAATAAAAAAATTTAAATATAAAGAATTTATATATAAAAAAATTTAAAAATAAAAAAATCTATGTAAATAAAAAATATGTATGTAGATATAAATAAATCAAATAAAATAGAAATAAAAAAGGCAATGACAATTAAGAAAAAACTTGGAAAAAAATTTTAAGATAAAATTAAGGATAAAACATTTAACCGAAATTAAAAAAAAAAATTTAATTACTTTTTTTTAATATTTAACAAATGAAGAAATTGCAAACAGATTCGAAAAAAATTGGGGACATTAAAGATGTTGTATCTGTAATACCACATGATTTTGAACTTATTCGATAAATGCTGGAAGCACATCACGAAGTTACAGAGACGGCTAATAGCAATTCTCAAAGTTCCTCAGGTATGGTTATAAAGTGTTATCCAAGATACTTCAAGCTGGACAGCCTAATAGAGAGTGTTGAAGCGATCCCAACTCATCATCGTGCCAACTGCGGCAGCAACAACACCCACCGCAAGCAAGAAGTTGTTCCTTCGAAAGTATAAGGTCCTTTTACCGGCCTCATTCAATGCTAGGCCAGAAGGACACTGCAATTGCGGTTCTTTTAGTTTTCGCCCAGTGTTCGCTGAGCTGGCGTAAGACAAATCTATCTAAGGATGAAGCATTGGTGTTCAATGGCGCTCCAATCGATGTATTCTCAAGTGATATCGCCTGTTAGCCATACAGTTTCCCGAACTAGCTCATGGCGAATTAGTGAGTTCAGAGCCCTGATTGCCGCTTGGCTTTCAGAGTAGATGCTTACCTCACTTGTTTACATCACAAATTTGACAGTATTATGTCTGCTTCTTTTTTATAGCAACCACTTCTGCCCAAAAACGCTAAAGTCTAGAATCCTGAACTTAATGCTGCAGCTTACCGACCGGGTCAAGTATGGTCCTAGATAGGAATCCTAAATGTTGAGGAAAAAGTGAGAAAGACATCAACAGCCTTATCTTGGTACAGGGGAGCTGTTGGTACCAATATAACCTACATATATAGCATATATAGCATACTTACAACTAAAAAACACCGCAAAAAACGCTAATCGACTTCAGTTCCATAAAAATTTAGGCTGAACCATTGAATGCGGAAGAATCAGTATCAAAGGCAAGAGAAGGTTTATAGCCATTAAAAATTTGGCAGCCAAAAAGTGAAATGAAATACTTTCAAAACAAGTAAGAGCAGCGCTGTCTTCGGCTATGCCGAAGGCTTCATACCTTTCATGAACATCTGCAAATTTTACTTTGACAGATTACTGCTTTTGAATACATCTACATACATCGATAGAGGAGTTACATACTTATATAAAAAATCGCATCTAAACAATCAGAGGTATGGAAGATATACTTTATATGACACCAATATAAGTGATTTTCACCGCTATGTGATCGGTATGTAAACCGGTAACACAATTTATTGGGTTTAGTTTCGTACATAAAGGAGATATATGGCAAAAACTGGTATCTTAACAATCAGTGCTATAGGAGATAAAGCTTATACAGCATAGATTTTGACGATTTTCTCAGTAGTCTTTGTATTATTATTTATAAAATATCTTACGAAATTTATCGGTTTTAGCTGTTCAAATAAAAGAGTTGTACAGTAAAATCCCATATCTGAAGATATATGTTGTAGTCATCCGATTCTTGTTATTTTCACTGTAAGTATTCTGTTAATAATGAGTGAAAATGGTGAGAAATTTCATGTTCCTAGCTGCATAAATGGAGGAGTTATGATAAAAGACCTCATATCTGAACAATCAGTTGTATGGGGGCTGCAGGTTATAGTGACCCGATCTTTGTTATTTTCGCTGTAAGTCTTCTGTTGATAATGAGTGAAAACAGCGCGAAATTTCATGGACCTAGCTACATAAATGGATGAATTATAACGAAAAATCTCATATCTGAACAATCAGTTGTATGGGAGCTATAGGTTATAGTTACCCGATCTTTTTAATTTTCACTGTAAGTATTCTGTTGATAATGGGTGCAAGTATTGCAAAATTTCATGTTCGTAGCTTCATAAATGGAGAAGTTATAATGAAAAATCTCATATCTGAACAATCAGTTGTATGGGAGCTATATGTTATAGTGGTCCGATTCTTTCGGTTCCGACAAATGATTAATACATTATAAAAATACACCCACCTACCAAATTTGATCCGGATATCTCGAAAACTGAGAGACTAGATTGCATACAAACAGACAGACAGACGGACAGACGGACATGGCTAAATCAACTTAGCTCGACGTTCTGATCATATAAGTATACATTTTCATGCAACTGATGCATCGAAAGTGCCACGCGATGCCAACCGCAGGCAGTGAATTTCAGCTGAATAATTTAATAAATAAATGCAATGTTTCGAGGCAAATAAAATTCGATTGTATTTTGGCTAACAGCACGAAAAAAAACTAAATATTTTGAAAAAAAGGGAAATAAAAATATAGCCGCAAAGGCTTAATGGCGACGACGGCGTCAAGTGCATAGCAGAGCTGGATAGGCGAAAACGCCTCATGTAGCGTCGATGTTGTTGCAAATGAAAGCACAGTTGGCCCCCTGCAAGCTGGTAAAAATCAAAAAGCGGGTAGGATTTTCCGATTAGGTGAGAAATCGGAAGACACTGCTCGACGCTGTTCTCATTCTGCAGCAGCAGAAAGGCTAATAAATTTCACTGAAAACCGAGGCCATAAATGTCAGCAGAGGACAGAAGTGTACTCGGACACACTCACTCAAACACATAGACGTACATACATGAAGGCGCACCAAATGCAATACACCGAAAGTGACTACGACGATTTTATTGCCACCAACAAACCAGGCGTGCAAATTTAATTACATAATCCAGACGCTTTTATGTGCTGGCACTGCCACTGTCGTCGCTGCTCGACAACAAATCCTCGAAAGTGCAAATGTCCAACTTGACAGCGTGAACTCGTTGGAAATGCATTTAAATGGCGAATAGTATTCGTATTAATGTGGCGAGAGAAAGCAATGGAAATGGGCAATAAAAATGGACAGTAATAGTGACAGTTGGTTGGTGTGATTGTTGTTATTTGACAGAAAGGATTTTAGAGTCGTTGCAGGACAGAAGGAAATTGTATTTAGTTTCATGTAGTTTGAAGGAACACCGATTCCAAAAGACCGTACATACCACCTTGCAGCACAAAAAAATGAAAATGAATAAGAATGTTTGCAAGGCAGTTTCGAAAAAAAAAAAACTTTCTGACTGAACCTAATTTTCGTTTCATAAATTTTTTCGGTGATACCTACATTCGCCGAAAAAATTGTTTGATACATAATTCTACTGGAAAATTTTAAATACTTCCTCAACAAAAGTTTCAGGAATTACGACATTAGGGAGGTAAGAACTGAGATCTGGTGGGTGGTACTTGAAGTCAATGAACTTTGGAACAAAAAAAAAATTATCCTCAAAACAAGAAGTTCGATATATCATACTTTAAGATACGACTGTAAATGAGGAAGAAATAGCAAAAAATTTGTAAAGGCAAAAGAATACGAATCCGAAATTGACTTCGAATCGAAATACATACTTCCTTAGAAAAAGTTTAATGATTTGTGGTGAGCTTCAGTTTGCTAACATTAAGGTGGTCCATTAGGGAGATAAGAACTGAAGTCTTATGGATAAGTATCTACTAGAGCGGAGAACTTGAGGTCAATGAACTTTGTATCCTGGAGACAAGAACGTCAAATTATCATACTTTAAGATCCGACTGCAAATCCCGAAGATTTGATGAAAAATGTAAAAAAAAGTCCAAATTGCCCTGCAAAAATTACTTCAGATTCGAAGGTGTACCGCGAACTTTTTTTATAAGGTCTACAGTGCACAGGTACATACTTGGATGAATAGAAGAATAACTAAGAGATGAAAAGCGGAGGTAAGGTTAGGATAAAATGGCTGCGGCCAATAATGACAGCTCACTTAAATTACTAAATTATCTGATTTTCGTGTTACAATTAAGAAAAAAATGATCGGGAAAAGAAGGGGAGAAGGGAGAGGTTGAAAGATGTCGGCTAAGGGTTTGGGTAGAAAAACGCTGCGTGCTCACAAAAAAGATTCGCAAGCGGCTGATTTTTATTATTTTATTCTCAAAAGCACCTCGGGGTGAAAGGGATGAGAAAACCAAGGTCTTCGGGCAAGATGGAATAAGAACTTGCAAATGATACCTAACTGCGCCCACTGGGCCTAAGTGAGCCTCTCTCCTCCACTGGATGCCTCAGCGCTTGTCGAAGGCAACTCTTAAAAAACATAAGTCTACTGATGCCTTCTCTAATATTTTATTGAACTCGGCTCTCAGTTTACTATAAATGATCAAGGCCAGAACGCGAATAGGAATGAGGAAGGTTGAAAGGATGCGATTTTATAGATCCTTTTAAAAAGAACAAACCATATTTTGTCAGGGCTTATATATGAATGTCTACCACCTATCGCTGTCGGCAACGATCCAAAGCGGTCGAATAAAACTCTCTTTGTAGAGTACCCTTACTCACTTTTATCTGAATGATAGATCTGAAATAACCTGAGTTCCATTAAGTAGGTATGCGCCTAGTATTCGAATGAAGGATCCTCATTTAAATGTAAGCTTAGAACTTCGCTAAAATTTGCATAAATTTAGAATATTTTTAAGTAAAACAATAAAATAAATGTTAGCATTCAGCCAGCGCTTTGCGCTTAATGAACGCCGGAGTTATATAAAAGAACAACAGTAACATTGAAATCGAACGGGGGTATGTACGTACGTACAACTAACGTAGGTACGTCCTTCTGCCCATATGGCGTCTTTAGGGAATTCAAAAAGAGAAAACGTAAAGAAGCAGCGTTAACAAGAATGCAATTGCTTGGCCAGCCGTTGGTCGATGTGGACTAATATAAATTTCGGCTAAAGAAATAACAAACGCGAACAAAAAAAAACAATAATAATTAAAAATGCGAAATGCGCAAACGTGTTGGCAGCGCTTCAAACAAGGCCAAGGAAGGGCGATGCGAAAAAGGACATTGCAACAGTGCCCTCTTGTGTTTGCTCAAACACAAATATGGCAAGCAAAATAACAGAAATATTTAAAAAGGTTAGCAGTAAAAGCACGCGGAGTCTGTCTCGACTGACGTCGGTTTTGCTATCATCTCCTTCAACCGTTCACGGCTGTCTACCGCCTGACGCGTTTTCTCTGGCGCGCTCATGCTCTTAGCCACGCCAACGCAGCGGAACGCAAGCAATTCCTGCTTTTTTTTGTCAACTTTATCGTCTTCGAAATTTTTTCTAGCTAATTTCGAAGGTATGTCCTTTTTTGTGAGTAGTCAAAGGATTTTTTTGTTTTTAGTTTTCTTTGACTGCGGACTGGCTTCGCTGCCTCGGCAAGTGGAACGTGCTTAACGTCTGAAACGTGAAATTTATGTGCTCACACTATAACAAATAGGAGAATGCGCGAGCACACATACCGACCGGCAAACACACACAACACACACCGAAACGAATGTCCTGCTGATGCCTCTGACCGAACCAAACCGAAACTGGTTCAAGCGCATCCATATGTTACGCTTTACGTGTAAATTTAGTAGTGTCGCTTGTGAATGGCGACGTATGAGGTAAAAATAAATGTATGCAGGTAGGTACATATGTTGTGGCAGGTATATGGTAAGGTAGAATACTACGGTGTCTACAATATTCTTATACCCAAGCGCACTTGTGCACAAGGGTATTATAACTTTGTTCACATAACGGTTGTTTGTAACAGGCAAAACGAATCGAGATAGATATAGACAAATGTATACATAACTGATCAGAATGAAAAGAGAAATCGATTAAGCGGTGACTGTCTGTCCGTCCATCCGTCCGTCTGTGCACACGATAACTCGAGTAAAAATTGAGATATCTTAACGAAACTTGGTATGTGGACTTCTTTCGGGAGTAGGACGGATGGTATTGAAAATGGGCAAAGTCGGACAATAACCACGCCTACCTCCCATATAACGGTAATTTTCCGAAATACGAAAACTGCGATATTTTAGTAACTACTGAAGATTATTCACTCAAAATTGATATTTACAATAACCTTTAGACGAAAAATAAGAACATTGTACATTTTTGGAAAATGGGCGTAGCCACGCCCACTTACGGATACATGTGTATATCTTGGTAACCGCTGCACCAATTTCTTCCAAACTTGTCACAGTTGTTAGTCTTGCTACAGCATACCAAATGGCCGAAAATTTTTAAAATCGGACAATAACCACGCCTAATTGGAGAAATACGAATTCTTCGATAAATCAACAAATATTAAAGCTAATTTCCTCAAAATTTATGCTTGCAACAATTCTTTGCCAAGAAATACGTTTATGACAAATTTTTGGAAAATGGGCGTAGCATCGCCCACTTATGGTCACATATATATATCTCGGTAACCGTTCTACCAATTTGTACCAAACTCGGTATGATTATTGTGCTTGCCACATAGAAGCAAAACGTTGAAGATTATTGGAATCAGATTCAAATTACGACCACTTTTCATATAAAGGCAAATTTCAGAAATGCTTGAAACTTCAATATTTCGAAATTTAAGGACGCCAATTTACTCAAAACTGATACACACCGGCTTACCATGTAGCGGTACCTGCGCCGGGTATTTAATGTTCGGCTCCGCCCGAACTTAGACTTTCTTACTTGTTTTTCTTAATTTTGAAATTTTCGTTGGTAAGTGAAATTTATTTTTTTCGCTCTAAGCAATGAGATAAGCAAATGTTAGCGCCTGTTGTCTTGTCCTGCTGTTTTCTTGTTATCCCCTTGTTGGCTCGTTACCTTACCTGTGTGTGTGGCCGTTTGGTATCGCTGCAAGCCGATTGGCGAAAAGATCGTTGCAATTTGTTTAGGTCAACAAATTGGTTTTTTTGCATATAATTGCATTGTCTTTGTATAGGGTTCTTCTATGAACTTCACTGCAAGGAGTGGACCCATGCTGAGGCAAAGAAAATTTCTAGGCAACATACTTTCGCAGGAAATATGTTCACTTGATAGCCGGCAGTGCGAAATTAGCACGTTTTTAGTATTGTTTGATGAGAAAAAGCCTTTATATGATATCTTGTTTGTTTTAATTGGGACACTGGAAGTAGGTTTTTAAGAGTACAAATAGAAAATAGTCCCAACTATTTAATTTTGGCATAAAGTTTAGATCTCGATTAAGAGATCTAAACTCTGTGAGAATTGAATAGTTTCGTTTTCTGGGTTTTTTCTTATTTTTTGTAAGGCGCTGGTTTATGTTTCCATCAATTTAACAAGCTCGGGTTGTACGTGTTTTCTGAGGTCAGAAGAGATGGTCAACTTTTCAATTCCAACTTCCGATTCGGCCACCCACAATCTATGATGCATAAATGTATTTTTTTTTACTTTTAAGTGTGTAATTAGAGCAGCCCCTGAAAGCTAACGCCCCGCGAAACCCAGCCAGTTTTATAAAGAATTTGTGACATTTCGAACTCATTCCCTTTAAACAGCTACGGCAAAATCCGTCCGTATATCGGATATTCGTGAATACGGAAAGAATTCGGATATTCGTATACCCGGTAATTATGCGCTCTCTTGAATCTCTTTTGTAAATGCCCTGCACTATGTAGAAGCAGGCTGCGTCATCTGGGTTCACCGTTCCTGGCCGACCTTAGAGAGGGAGGCGGCAGGCACTTTCGCCAGTCATGTAACACAGCCACTTTTTTTTATTATCCTAAAGGTTTTAAAACAAAGCTCTACCTACCTGGAAATGAGCACATGGTCTTGACTGGCGCTGTACACTTTTCCTACATTTCATAGCAGATCTGCTAGGGAAACCTGGTGAGCACGGGGCAGAAAGGTAACGATCACACTAAGCACCCACTTCTTCAGCCATTCTTTTCCAGTTTATTGTAGAGCACTCAAAACACATAAATGTCTGGACTGTTTTTAAAATGGAATTAATGGAAGGACCTTTTCTCTTATCCTAGACAGATTTCCCTAGGAAACTTTGAACGGACTTTTTACCCTGACCTAACTTAAGAGCAAATTCAAGAGGAACAAACAAGTTTTCTCATTAAACGAACATCGTCGAGAAGCCCATCATAGTATTTTGGCGCAGAAAGCTTTAAACATTGTGGCATAGCTGATCAAATCCAACTGCCTAGAATGTAAGGTGGCATATCAAAAATTAAATCAAAAACAGTCACAACGCAAAATATCCCAAATGTTCAGGAGAGGTACAAAACTATTGATGCTGCACAAGCAGTGGTGGATCCAGCGGGGGGTTTTGGGGGTTAAACTACGTGTCAGTCAGTGGCGGACCCACGGGGGTTTTTTAATGCATAGGCGCCATATTATACATACATATGCGCCATATTAAAACACCCCCCGTGGGTACGCCACTGACTGACACGTAGTTTAACCCCCAAAACCCCTCCCCCGCTGGATCCGCCACTGTGCACAAGCAAAACAAAATCCGTCGAAATAGAATTTTTCCAGTTACAGAAGATAGTGTTGAATGATAATTTTAGAGATGTTAAAAATATGGTCTGTGAACTAATTCCATTAATATTAAATTGATATGTATTGAATAAATTTACCTGATCTCTTTGAATACACACTTACATACGCATATACATACGTATGTAGAGGTAGTTCTTCCTTTGAACTCAACATGGAAACGGTCCTAACAAACTGTCTTTCTGCCACTAGAAATCTTAAAGTGTCATCTTTTACTGCCTCCTTACACATGAAGCAGCATTTCCTGCATTCAACCACTTCCTCACTTCCCATTTGACAATTTAACAATTAAACAATGTGCGTATGCGCCCTCAACAGCTATTCAAACATCAGAAAGATGAGTACACAAACAAAAAATGCAAGAAGTAAGAAAACACCCTTGTTCCTAGCTAATACATAGTAGCCCTGCAGTAGCGCAAAGAGCATGTTTCTTTTGGCTCATATGCACTTCTGAAGAATCTGTGTGCATGCGAAGCGGAGAACACATTCTGGATAATTCTTGAAATTCAAAGGTTGTTTTGTTTTAATTTTCCTTTTGTAATTTGAAATTTTCACCACCAGTATTTTTCCATTCGGAATTCCTTCCGTTGCATTTTTCACAGCCATCCAGCGACCTAAGATAAAAGTACGTACGCGTGCTTGCGTTTTTCGGCATTCCTTTTTTTTTGATTTCTTCTGCACTTCAGCAAATAATCTCAATTTTCATTTTTCACCTACAACTTGGTTGCTTATTGTGGCTGTCACCTGAAACGCTCCAGCAGCTGTCAGTCCTCCCTGCACCGTTCTGCTCTAGAAGCAACCACTCGCAGCACAAAGCCTTTTCTACTACATACTTACTATATACAAACATACATGTCTATCAACTAATTTCAATTGCATTTCCGTGTCATTGCATTCCAACCGGATGGGTGAGTGAGCGAATGAATAAGTGAGGGCCACCGGCAGCTACCCTCAACCACCAGCTCAAAATACACCACCAATTCGAAAAGGTGCCATTTGTGCATTCGCATTCTATTGCTCGCTCGCTCGCACGCACGCACATTTTACCTGCCAGACGCCGCGCCACAGTTGCCATGGCAAATAAATAAATCCTCGACGAAATCACTTTAGCACCTTTCATGGGATTGGATTGTCGGTGGCGGTGGCGGCGGCGGCGACGGCGACGGTCCTCCATCATCCATCTTCGATTAAATGCGAAGCAGCGCAGGTAGGTAGGTAGGCATCAAGCAAAGCCGAAAATTGTTTATTTATTTCTTGTTCTTGCTGCAATCGTCGTCGAATCCTGATTAAGTAAATTATTATGCCACCCAATTTTTTTCCAGCATTCCTTTGCCGCTTTGTTGACCGCTAGCCGACGTTGCCGGTCAAACACCTTGTGTGTGTATGCGCTTGTCGGCTGATATCTGTTGCTTTTATGCGCCTCGCTGGATTTTGTTATTGAGTTCTTGCATCGTCACATGTAATGAAATGTTTCACTTTTTTTTGCCCTTTTCAGCTTCAGCGCTGTACTTCTTATTCTCCTTGGCTCGAAGTGCATCTGTTTCTTGGTTTGTTATTAGAAGAAATTAAAACCGAGCCGCCGCCGCCATCACTCGGCTGGTCATGTTTATTTATTAACGGGTGGTTGTGGCCTGTGTTGTTCCCGACTTAATCGCTTTGCTTGTTTGATTGGGTTGCTGCGCATGCGCAACAGGCCAACACCAACCACTATGCTCATGTATGAGATATGGGGTAATCAGCTGCCATAATTGCTTTGTTTGTTTGCCGTTGATATTGTTGCATTTTCGTCCATCGTTGTTTGTATTTTTTGCCGTTTTGATTGTTTGAGCACTGGATATTTTCTTATTCGGTTTCTCAGATTTTTAAATGTTCCATAAGATACCTGATTTTCTTGTGTTTTTAAATTCTTCGAAATTCCTAGTGTTGTTTTCGATAATATTACTGTTTAACTTTCAGCACTCTATTTCAAATTAAAAATATTTTCATATCAATAATAATTTCGGTGTCCGAAATCAAGTCCTAACCAGTAGAAATGTATCTAGTTTTTATGATGGCATTTTCAGTACAGAAGCCCAAACGGCGCTTGAGATATGGATAGAAGATTTCCCAACTCTTTTCAGACCAATATATGGAAACGAACTCCATTGATCGAACTTCCGTTGACCTTGCCAAGTTGGTAAAAAAATTACCCTAAAAACCTGAGTTGTTCTGACAGGAAATTAGGTTAACGGGATAAAATATTATGGCTCGATCCCTTCCTCTCTTAATACCGGTAACTTCTTTAGAAACGAATTGGATGTTCCAATAATCGACGAACCATTAATGATGCAAACTCAATGTCAAATGAGGTGACAGTAAGAACACACTTCTGCGGTTGGGTTTGTTAGTTCGTTTCTTGTTATACCTCGGCCGTGGGGGCTTTTCACTGTCCACCCGTAAATTCTTAACTTCTTCTCAGTGGATCACTAATTTGCGAACCAAATATGTCATTTCCATTATGACCGAGAACAACCAATGAGTGACGCTGATGCCGCCCAGAGATGGTAGCAATTATTCTCGATTTTACAAGACTGGATCCAAATACTTTCAACGATATTAGGTTTTCAACAAATGTAGTGATGTAGTGGTCTTCTATATAGCAAATTTGTACTCCCGGGAGCTGATTCATGTATAAAACTTCGAGGTAGCGGTTTAGAGGGCCCAATCGTATCTTATTAGAAATCACATAGGAAATTCCAGAACGACGTACATAAACTAGTTTGTACTAGTATCTAAAATAGATTTGATCCCTATATAAGTACCATTCTAAGTTAAATTCGCTTAAGAACGCTCATGTCCATCATTAGTTTTCTTCCACAATTTTGATTATCGTTTTAGCGTCTACGACACTTATGAAAATTTCGAATCTCTGAAACACTCCCATGATTTTCGGGTAACAACTTGAGATAGATAGATATTAGTAAGATGTGTGTGTGCTCTGTGTCACAACGCTTCTGGGGACCCCCAAAAGTCCAAAAGAACTGTAGGTGGTAGGTAGAGAATGCCCGCGTACTCTGAGCACATAAGGTCTGGATTTTTTTAAGCCTTCTGGAAGAGGCATCGCATTCAACAGTGTTAGAGCGTCTCTTTGATTGAATTGGAGAAGTGTCAGAGATTGTTTGAGCAAATTCCTAGTTTGTGCAAGTAACCACCCAGTCTACAGTATCCGGTAAGAATGCCAGAGACGATTCCCAGTTGCTCTTTTCGGAAACTGAAGTTGGAATAGAAGTTGAAATCTTTTTAACCTATATTCCCCAACTTGACTCTTTTCCTAGCGTAGTCTTGTCGAGCCTAATCAATGTTCTGTCATTGTTCTTCTTTTCATTTCTGAGTTCTTCTTTGGTCGTAGTTGAACCCATTGCCAGGAAGAGCTCGGGCCCAATTAGAATTGCTGGTTACTTATGGCCAGTGTTTTTTAACCAACTTTAGGTATGTATGTAACATTCATCCGGATGACTTTGACTGAATAACTCCGTAAGAGGGGAGAACCACGATAAATGGATTTACATGGGTAGACAGTTCTGGGCTAGTTGCGCCAGATTTAGGAAGCTAGAAACCTTTTGTTTTTAATAAACTCTGCAATGTTAGAATGTCGTAAGTTACATTTTTGACAGCACGAAAACCTTAGAACCATTTAGTAAACGATGAATCGATCTTCAGAATTTTCTATTCGTGAGAGAGGACGAGTAAGTTAGAAAAATGTCCTAAATTTTTTACAAAGCCTTTCTGCAGGATAGCACGTTCCACCTTGGCTATCAAGCCGACATTATTGTGGCACCTTCGCTTAGGGTCTATACTTTGTCTTCGATGATGGATCGTTATTTTTTTTGTGAGCAAATCCATCACCGTTCTACGATGATTCATTCGGATGCAATGTATGTACATAATCCACTGTCGATTTAATCTGCTCACTACTTCAGTTGACTTAGGTCAGTACATACATTTCACCGACTGGAATATACTATCTGACGCTTGGCCGATTTTAAAACTTATATTATTGAGAAGGAAGTCTTCTCTTTCTTCTTTTCAATGCACGTTCTAAAATAACACTCTTCCACCACTGCAGTCAATAGCAATTAAGGATGGACTATGACCCAATATTTCCGAATGCGCTTTAGTGAGCAAAGCAGTAGAAGTTTTGAAGGATAAGAAGGCCTAAATGCAGTTGCAGCCCAACTTGGTGTATTTCTGCATATGCTTCTGGATTTATACTGGCGCAGGACTTAGTTCAATGGCAGCTCGAACCTGAGTCGCTGAGGACAAAGGTATTTTGAAAAAACCCAGAAGCCTATAGCTTAAGTAACATCCCACTATCTCAGAATACTTTCAAAGATATCAGTTTTTAGGTTCAATCAAATGCAACGTCTGCTAAAATTATCAAATACTTTATTCGTTCCTCCTTTAGCCAAGCCAAAAGTCGTTCCACTTCAATCCTCAACACTTTGTAGCATTGAACTAGGGGTCTGTCGGTAGGTTGGAAGAATTCAATGCGGTTCAACTATGGCACACGACGCAATCTGTACGAGCTGCGAGAGTAGTTCGTGCCCATCATTATGGCGTTTAAACTGCAAACTGCAACTGCATCGGCAACTGCTACAACATTACTGGACTAGTTTTTTCCCCTCGTCCCTAATTCAGTTCGAAACGCTTCAGTTGCCGCACGGCCGGGACAGGAGTACAAAAACCACGATTGAAGTGATAATATTCGTAGAATGAACGCATATAAAAGGTAAGTAACTATGTACATACATATGTATGAAGTAGCAAAGCTATTGTTGTAGCTAGACGAGTGATTCAGTAACATTCTCTGCTGCAGCGTGGTTTACTAAAAACAAGTCGAGGCTTATTTGTACTACACACAATATAAATTTCAACAGCGCCAACGGATGATTATTTGTACGTCTGCATTGTGGTTATGTTTCTTGTGGCAAGGCGGACGGCTGGTCGTAAAGTTGGTATCGACTTCGGTGTTGGAATTGGACAAACAAGCAGCAAGTAACTTTATGGGCTTTGTTGGTAAAGCAGCAAAGAATGCAACTACAATGGAAAAGAATGGAGTCGATAGAATACCAGAGAATTTTAATAACAAACAAGCACCGTAGAAAAGATAAAGAAAAACCAAAAAAAAAGGTAAGGAAAAATAGTTGTTACCCAGTGGGGTAGGCGGCAACGCAGTGGGAAGTTGAGGCGCTTGAACCACCTGGAAAAAGGAATGCCTTACCACTAAATGCAACCACCACACATGTGAATGTGGAAATGTTTTGGTTTGCCTTGCTTTGCTTGGCTATTGTAATAGCGATAAGCACACAGCCACTACCAACAACAGCAAAGCACACTCCTCACTATTCATTGAGCGAAGAACAAGCGAACGAACAAACGACCAGCCAAAAGTTATGCAGACGACTCTTGAAAGACTTTTGAAGAATCTCGTGGTGCAACAAAACGATAAACACAGCGAAGTGGAAGCATGAAAGAATGAAATAATCAAGTTAGACTTAAAAACATACAAGATGCTCGAAATGCCACGGCAAACCGTATATGGTTTAAGCCAAGTCAAGTCCAGGCAGAAGTGCCGCTGGACGAGGAGGTAAGGAGAGGGCGACGTATGTATGTATGTATGTACAATAGAATGGGCTGGAAATGGCTATAGCAAGTTATTAAATGAAAAGAAATGCGGCGACAGCAAAGAAAAGTGGATTTATGAATGTTGCTTGCCTTACCAAGCTGCATATATGTACACTGGCGGCTGAAATATAAGACTCGTTGTACTGTTAAGAATTTTGGCTATATTTATTTAGTTTATTTTATGTTTAATATTTTTTTTTTTATAAAAGCCTAGGTAGTTATGCAAGAAACATCAAGTAAATCTGCTTTTCAAACTAGGAATAAAAATTATAAAAATTCGACAAATTTCATCAAATTTTTAAAGTTTTTATTCGGAATTTTCAAGAAGATTTTTGGAAATTATTCCATGGTTTGTTTTATGTTTAATATTTTTTTTTATAAAAGCCTAGGTAGTTATGCAAGAAACATCATGTAAATCTGCTTTTCAAACTATGAACAAAAATTATAAACACAAATTTTCACCAAATTTTTTGTAATTTTGTAGCCCATTCAATTTAAGTATAATAAGTGGAAGTTTGAATTTGCTACAATATACCGTTGATTTTTAAGAATTTTTTTTCTGCTGACGGTGTCACGCATTTTTTCCCATACAAAGTGTACTCGACAATTTTTTTATATGGAAGAGAATGCCTAGCATCGTCAACAAAAAAATTGTCACAAATCAACGGTATTTTTTAGCCACTTAAAACTTAAATTGAATGGGTTACAATACTGCATACCAAAAATTGTTCTACAAATTCTGAATAAAAAGTTGAAAAATTTGGTGAACATTTGTCGAATTTTCATAAAGTTTGAAAAGTGGATTTATATGGTGTTTGTTGTATAGCTAGCCAGGCTTTTATAAAAAAATATTAAACATAAAATAAACGATGGAATAATAGCCAAAACTCTTCAAAGTAAGGCGAGTCTATTATTTCTGCCGCCACTGTATGTATGTACGTATTAGAGTCCAGCGCAAGTGTATTTGCCGCATTTCGTTCAATAAGTACTCCTTGCATTGTACTCTACTCTCAACACATTGTTACTCTTTTTCCGCATACATACACTACTTGGCGTTGAGAGAGTAAATACTTGACGTACTTGCTATTACTCCACCAAAGTACGTACTCTACTTTCCCTCATCGCGTACGAGAGATATTTGCTGCTGCCAAAAGGGAGTAGCAAATCTACTCTCTGTATACTTGTAGTACGGTAAGTACTTGCGTATTAAATTTCAATTCTGGTTGTTAGCCTACTAGTTGATATCGTTTGCAGCGCTGGTCAGTGAAATTGAAAGAGTAAAAATAGAATATGGAAATTGACGATGAAAGGATATGTTTACGGCCTTATTTATACAAAATAACGTAGATTTAGACAGTTGTTTAATGTGACATTTTCATAAAACTTTTGTATTCAAGCAGCTTTTTAAATCTATGTATGTACTTAAACTTTTATGAAAGTATTATTTCTCGTCTCTAATTTTCTCTAAAACTATTTGCAGTCATTAACCAACAAATAAGTTGTCAAAAACAATAACTTAAGCAATGCTGCTAGACGAAATAAAATTATTAGTGGCAAATCAAAATTTTGAAAAGTGCCGATTTTCACATTTGTTAGTTGGACATGGTAGCGACGAGATGTACGAGCATTTTTTCTTAAGAGCTGCATACTGATTTAAGAAATTTTTTATAGAAGAAAATTTATTTTCCATTTATTGTGCGTAATTTTATATGAATTTTTAGTTTTTCTTGAGA
>NW_023458560.1:71634419-71652707 GCF_013731165.1 Rhagoletis pomonella
ATGCACTAAAAAGCACTTTGACTTGATCAGCCAAAAAAAAACAAAAAAGAATAATCAATCATCAAACAAAAAAGCCTGACGGACAGTCAGCTTAAAACTAATTTGTCCTGACGTGGATCAGCCACAAAGATCCGTCAGCTGCGTGATGAAGGAAGGACCACAACCAATAACTCTCGAGGAATATAGAAAAAGAACCAGCAGAAAGACAACAGATGAAATTACCATTCCAAAGGCACAAAAGCCAAAAAGAAGAGGAGGTTACATGCAAAAACTAAAACGGGAGAAGGCAATCCTACTAAGAACAGTTAATACAAGGCCGCCACCACCATGGGATGCAGCAACTAAAATATGGAGTAGAATCTCAGAGGTAGAGTTCCTGATGGAGCAGTATTTAGTAAATAGAAAGCAAAATTAAAAAAAAAATAATAATAAAAAATATAAATTATATTATAAGCAAACAAAAACTGATGTGCGTCAATCCGCACTCATAGGGCCAGTAAGCGAATTTTCGCTCGTGGCAAAAATATTTTTCTTATTACATTTCTTAAGTTACTTTCAATCTTACTTTTTTAAAAAAAAAAAAATTAATATTTTTTTATGACTTTTTTTTTTAAATTTTAAGCCAAAATTTTATCAATAAAAATAAATAAATGTTAATTAAAAATTTACTAAAATAAGAATTAATTAAAAAAAAGAGGGTTATAGTTACATACAATTTTTAAAAAACTTATATGACAGGAGACAATTAGAAAAATTTAAAACTGGACATACCAATACAAATACAGTGAAACCTCCCTTGGGCGGACACTCACCGTCAGTCATTTTTTGTCCGCCCAAGAGAAGTGTCCGCTTAATGGAGGGGAAGTTTATTTTAGAACTTTTTAATGTTTTAATTAATTGAATAGTCACTATTTCTTATTTGAATAAAAGATATTGATATTACATCGTTCAAACAAAAATGTGCATTTATTTTTTCAAAAGTGCACATTTCATTTATGTGCGTAAATACATATTAAGTAATAACAAAATAAAAATAAATATTACATTTTAGTCCATAAACTACATAAAATCATAGATTCATTACATAAAAAACTGGGAAATTGTCGATTGACGTAAGTTTTATTTTTAATTTTTTTCAGTGTCAGTACCTTTTTCATCAATAGTTTTCATGTTTTTATCAGTCTCCAAGGTTTCTGACAATTCAAATAACGAACCTAAACCACTGCGCAAACCAAACTAAATGTGTGCATAACAATCACATTTTGTGCGGGAAGTCCCCTTTTTCCACTTAGTAGTCCGCCTATGAGGAGTTCGCGTCCGCTCAACGGAGGTTTTTGTTAGATTTGTTATGAAAAGAAATCTTAATGTCCGTTGATAAGAGGTTCGCGTCCGCCCAATAGAGTTTTTGTGTCAATTTTATGCAAAATAACTGTCCGCGTCCGGCCAAGAGAGTGTCCGCTTAAGAGAGAGTAATTTGTTCCGAAATTTATACTTAAAACTTGGTATTGGAAAAAATGTCCGCCCAAGGGAGGTGTCCGTCTAATAGAGGTGTCCGTTAGGAGAGGTTTCACTGTACTACAAACTTGGCCTAAAATGGGTCTATTAGACGTAAAAACAGTAGACTCTACTGCAAATGTTATCAACAAAGTTGACGTAACGTCCCCCGACTTGGAAGTTATAACCATCTTGTTATTTGTAATAGTAGCCCTTTTAGCAGCAAATATTTGCTTTAAATTGTATAGAATGCACAATAGGTGCTTAAAAAAAAATATACAGCCAGTAGAAGCAATGATTTAGACCAAGTCTAACAAATTTATTACCCACTGTTACAATAAAAGGTTCAACCAAAGGTAATGGACTGGAACCAAATATTAATTAAAGCTAGACAAATTAGAGAGGAATTTTTGAAAACACATAAGTGCCTAAACAACGACAGGGAAATAAAGACAGAGACACTTAATAAACATATCAATAACCTAGTCAGCACACTTGAAAAACTTAGAGTTTTTCTAAATGTCAACTATAATAGACTTACACAAGGTCATAAAGTAGCAGCTGGAACATTCTTTCTTGACATTAGGGAAAAACTCATAACGGTAGCCTCAAGAAAAGGAATTACAATAGATATCCCAACGTCACTACACAAGGAAATATCATTTACACCACTACAAGAAATTATACAAACTCCCACAATGACACAGACAGTAGTAGAATTTATAAATACAGCAACAAAGCTTATACCTGATTTTGATGGTAAATCAGAAAATTTACGTTCATTCCTTGACGCACTAACTCTGGTTGATGCGATAAAAGGCGAACATGAGGCAATAGCCATTTCCTTAATTAAGACTAAACTTAAAGGAAATTCGAGAAATTTGATTGACAATGAAAATGCAATTGCGGAAATCAGTACCAAACTACGCACCACCGTAAAAGGTGAGTCAGTAGAAGTAGTGACTGCAAAACTTATGAATATAAGACAAAGTAGCAAAACTGCTACAAATTACTGCAATGAAATAGAAACACTAACAAAATCATTAGAAAATGCATATATAAATGACGGCATAAACTTAAATTTGGCAAGTAAATATGCGACACAAGCAGCCGTAAGGGCAATAACTAAAAATTGCACATTAGAAAAAGTCAAACTTATTATGGAAGCAGGTCAGTTTACTGACATGAATGAAGTAATAAGCAAATTTGTTGGAAGTTGTACAGAAGCTACAGGCCAACAAAATACCATTTTGCACTACCGACAAAGACAATTTGGCAACAGATTCCAAAACAATAGAAATTTTGGAAGAAGGTTTCAAAATAGAACCAATGTTCAAAGAAACCACAATGTCCAAAACAGCAATTATAGTGGAAATAACTATAATAATAGAGGTCAAAACAGAAATACCTACCGAGGTAATACAAGGAATATTAGAATGACCCAAAACAGACAACAATAGTTCGGAAAACCCGGACATTCCCCTAAGATAAACTCGGACTACAAAATATACAATCTTAACCTTAACTTTAGCATTTACATACAAGTCAGAATTGCTCACACTAACACCGCCATAACACTACTAGTTGACACAGGAGCAGACATTTCCATAATTAAACATGACCAAGATACACTTAAACACATAAACAAAAAACACATTACAACACTACAAGGCTTGGACAAGGAATAATCAATTCAATAGGCACAACATTTTTCGATTTAAGGTTTAAAAATTACTTAATACCACGAGTTTCATGTAGTACAAAACGATTTCCCAATACCGTGTGATGGCATTATTGGAATGGACTTTATGAAAAAATACAATTGTCTACTTGAATTCAATGAGAATCAAGATTTCCTAACCCTCAGACCAGAAAAATTCCAAATGCACATTGAAATACCAATTATAACTACTTGTAACGATGACATAACACTCCCAGCTATGTCAGAAGTTATAAGAAGGGTGAAACTTTCTACTCCTTTTCAAGAAGTACTGATACCTAATCAAGAAATACAAACAGGTATATTCATTGCAAGTACCTTGGTAAAATCTGAAAATGCATTCATACGAATTCTTAACACAAATGACAGACCAGTAACGGTAAAACTAAACAGAATTCAATCAGAAAATCTCACTGACTATAACATATTTTCAAGTGATCAAAACAAAACAGAAAGAAAAAATAAAATTTTAGATACACTAAAGAAAAATCTTCCAAAACTATTTGAAAAAACGTTAACGGAATTATGTTCTAGGTACAGCGATATTTTTGGATTAGAAACAGAAGCAATCCCATCAAACAATTTTTACACACAAAAGTTAAGGACAAAAGATACAGACCCAGTATACATTAAGAACTACCGTATACCACACACTCACAAAGAAGAAATTGAAAGACAAGTCTCAAAAATGTTAAAAGATGGAATATTAGAGCCATTATGTTCCGAATATAATAGTCCTATTTTATTAGTTCAGAAAAAATCACTTCCAAATTCAATTGAAAAAAGATGGAGGTTAGTAATAGATTACAGGCAGATTAACAAAAAATTAATAGCGGATAAATTCCCACTGCCAAGAATAGATGACATCCTAGACCAATTAGGTCGAGCTAAATATTTTTCTTGTTTGGATCTTATGTCAGGATTCCATCAAATACCACTAGAAACAAATTCACGAGACCTGACATCCTTTTCTACAAATAATGGATCCTACAGGTTTTCTAGATTCCCAGACTCCCCATCAAAGAATGATGACAATTGCGTTTAGCGGTTTAAAACCAGAACAAGCATTTCTCTATATGGACGACCTGGTAGTCCTGGGTTGCTCTGAGAAACACATGCTATCAAACCTATCGGATTTTTTGAACTATGTCGCAAGCACAACTTAAAATTACATCCTGAAAAATGTTCATTTTTTATGCGCGAGGTGACTTATTTAGGACATAAGTGCACTGACAAAGGCATACTCCCCGACGACAAAAAATTTTCAGTAATTAAAAATTACCCTATACCTACAGATGCAGATAGTGCGAAAAGATTTGTAGCATTCTGTAACTACTACAGGAGGTTTATAAAAAATTTCTCTGAATACTCAAGACATCTCACTAGATTGTCAAAGAAAGGAGTACCTTTTCAGTGGACACTAGAATGTAATAATGCTTTCGAGCTCCTTAAAAAGGCATTGATAAGTCCTACATTGTTACAGTACCCAGATTTCAGCAAACAATTTTGTATAACTACTGACGCAAGCAAACACGCATGTGGTGCTGTACTAACACAAGAATATGAGGGAAAACAATTGCCGGTGGCATATGCATCTAGAACTTTCACAAAAGGAGAAAGCAATAAGTCAACAATTGAACAAGAATTAACCGCCATACATTGGGCAATAACATATTTTAAACCATACATTTACGGAACAAATTTTCTGGTAAGATCAGATCATAGGCCACTATCTTACCTATTTTCAATGAAAAACCCTAGCTCAAAACTAACTAGAATGAGACTTGATCTTGAGGAATATGACTTTGTGGTAGAGTACCTTAGGGGAAAAGACAACTATGTTGCGGATGCATTATCACGCATTACAATTGACGATTTAAAAGATATAAATGTTAAAAATAACACTTTATACAAAATGCAAACAAGATCTATGACAAACAAAAGTTCTCTTAATCAAAACACAATTAAAACGCATCAATCTAATACATATGATAAGCCCAGTATATATGTACCTATTAATAACACTGACGTGAGAAAATACTATAAATTAAAGATTACACCCAAGACATGCTATATCAAACGGGGTAAATCTATTAAAACATATATACAAATCAATGATAGGTTTGTTAAAGGGAAAATTGACTTAGGTCAATTTTTCTCTAGGCTCGATGATGTGGCCGATAAGCATTCAATTGACAAATTACAAGTGGCACCTAGTGAGAAAATTTTCGAGTTTGTCTCTATAAATAAATTTAAAGAAATGGGCAATAAGAAATTAATTAAAATGAAAGTAGCGCTACTGAATGAGGTGACCCAAATAAATTATAAAGATGCAAAAACAATTGAAAGTATATTAAAAAGATATCATGATGACCCGGCAGAAGGAGGCCATTGTGGCATTTCAAGAACCTTGAATAAAATAAAAAGATACTATTACTGGAAACACATGACTAAAACAATCACGAAATATGTTAAGAATTGTCATAAGTGTCAAATAACCAAAGTCACAAAACATATAAAAAGTCCAATGACTTTGACGCCAACACCAAACAAGGCATTTGATACAATATTCGTTGACACAATCGGCCCGCTACCATTGTCAGAAAATGGAAATGCATACGCAGTCACGATAATATGCGACATGACTAAATATTTAGTGACAATACCAACTACAGATAAAAATGCAAAAACTATAGCTAAGGCAATTTTTGATAATTTTATTCTCGTCTACGGTCCTATGAAGACGTTCATATCGGACATGGGCACGGAATATAAAAATTCACTTTTAGAAGAAATATGCAAACTTTTAAATATAGAAAAACTAACATCAACCGCCCACCACCACCAGACGTTAGGGACGGTCGAGAAATCACATAAAGCGTTTAACCAATATGTAAGGTCATATGTATCGATAGACAAAAGTGATTGGGATGAGTGGCTTAAGTATTTTACATACTGCTTTAATACAACACCATCAACTGTACATGACTATTGTCCATACGAGTTAGTTTTTGGAAAACTTCCAAATGGGTTTCAACAATTTGATCAGGTTGACAAAATAAGCCCACTTTATAATTTAGATAATTACGCTAAGGAAATTAGATTTAGGTTAGAAATATCTCATAAAAGAGCAAGGGATATGATAGAACAAGCTAAGATTTAGATTATAACTTTAAAATAGGTGATTTAGTTTTGCTAAAAAACGAATCAGGGCACAAATTGGACCCACAATACAAAGGACCATTTAAAATTAATAATATAGATTTTAAAAATAATGTAACTATAACGGGAAAAACCCAAATTGTACATAAAAATAGAATTAAGATATATAATCATTAAAACTATTTTTTTTAAGTTTAAATAAATTTATAAACTATTATTATATTTAATTACTTGCTAAATAGGAATGTTCATACAATAAACTCTGTATGAGCATTCTTTTAAAAAAGGAGGTGTAGTGTAACTGAAAGTCGACCATGCTTAACGTTTATAATTATTTAATTTATTCATAACAACAAGGGTTTCATATTTCAGTTGTTTGAATATTTTGAATATAGAACTCACGCACTGTCAGGCACACGTGCCAAACAAACTAACTTTAAGCTTCAATTTATTTATAATATTATTTATGCTTATGCAGCAATTATTTCCCATAAATACCCCAATATGTTAGGCTAAGAATTCAATTGTAAAAGAACCTACAAAGCGACATTGAGTTGCTCAGTAAAATAAATTCAATACAATTAAAACATAAATGAATTGTTTCATTCGATACATTCTGCCATTGCAAGCTTTTCTTAACAACATCAAGGGAGCTCTAGCTTTTAAATTACCTTTTGCGCCTCAAATGCAATCGAATCTGTCGATTTGTGACCTAGCTAACTGGCTACAAATTAAATGAGTTTGTGTTTTCACACAAAATTAAACAATTTGGCTATTAGAGCTTATTGACTCATGCCGAATTCAAGCACTAAATGAAAGCAAACTGCAAGTAGCTTATTTGAAAAAAAAAATGGTTAGATTAATCGTTTTGTACTTACAGTTAGATTTAATGGATTTTTAAAATGCAGGCAAATTTGATGCGCATGCTTCGTGATGATTTTTCTCTACATTTTTTTTTTTTTTTGAGGCAAGCTTATTCAAAGAATTGCCGTTAGTGCAAGCAATGAAATATTCCCACAACTGTTGCCACCCAAGAGAGCAAATAAAATTAATTGTTTTACAAATGGTTGCATGGGAAATAATTAATTTTCTGCGTCTGTGGAAAAATAACCGCGGCAAATTGCTTCACTCCGATTTTTACAAGGCGCCTGGGAGACTTTTTGGTACAACATTTGAGTGAATTCTTCTTACACTAAGACTAAAAATCAGTACAAAAAAATTTTTTTCTGAACATACAAAGTGCAGAATATTGCCATAAAATAGAATAGCATCTATGAATGTATGTAGTTCAAAAGTTGCTTTACAAATAGATATTTTCCTGGAAAAAATTTGTGTAAGTTGGAATTTTTAATTTGGAAAATGTCGAAACTAAACATTAAACAGGAAATGTTAGCTGTTCCATTTATGTTCAATACCACTTTCTATATTAAAATTCACACATTTACATGCATATATTTGCTGTCATGACAATGTTTATATAGCAATATATTTTAACCACAAACATACAAATTTACACATTTACATATATGCATATTATACTCCAGTCAATATTTATAAAACCAAGCACTCAAATAAAACCGATTGATATTTTTAAAAGCAAATATGCGGTATAGACCGCTGACTGCAACACTGGGAGTGAATAAAGAGTACTGGCAAGAGGGGTGAACAAATTATGAAATGCGCGCAATCGGAATAAAAACAACACACATCTCTACTAATATACATACATATATGTATATGTATGTACTATGTATATATGGAACATCAATAAATGTCAATAGGAGCAAATGTGAGCGATAAATCGAAAATGAATGCAATAAACGAAATTGAAATTGACGGGGTTAAATGAGGAGGCAACTGCCGGTTAAAGCAAAATGAGGGACAGCAAGCAAAGCATGGCTCACGACAAATGCCACACGGTAGATGGCCATAAAGTGGCAGAACAGCGTCGACAACAGGCCTGCCAACTTGGCTCAGACCGTGCCATTTTTGGCACTATTTTACTTCAAATGGCCCCTAGTTTTGAAAAATAGTAATATTTCAATACAGTTTTGTATAATCATCTACTACTTTTTCATCAACCAAATTTTTTTAGTTTCCAAAGCTTATATAACTGGTTCATCTTATTTTGCTATTGCACTTTGGTGCCAGAAATGTGGTTCTTCTTTTATTGCTAAATGGGAAGGAAATTTTACATTATCTTATTTCGATTAAAAATAATGGCACTTTTTCATCCTCAATATGGCACTTCATAGCTAAGGATGGTTGGCAGCACTGTTGGCTACCCTACACAACGACGTGTTGGCTTGCTTTATTATTCACTTGCCAGCGAATAGCGAATTTACGCGCTTGGCAATCGACTATAAAAGAAGGTTGTTAGCAATGGCTACAGTAGGAGCTGCATAAACAGCAACATTAAGAGCGCAGCTCAAGCAAGGGTTAAACACCTGCCATCGTTGATGGTGCCACAAATTGTGTGTGTGTGTGTGTGTGTGTGTGTGTTTGTGCATGCCACACAGCTACATTTTACATTGCGTAATGCGATCAATGCAATCAAATCGAATGAGGGAAGTAAACTTAAACTACAACAATAGCAATCTACATTGAAGAGAAATAAAAAAAAATTGAAAATTCAAAGTTCTGTTGTGGCAGCAGAGTTCCTACCTTCATTTAGTCGGTCAGTGATTCGCGACTTTGTTGCTTTATAGTACTTAAGTTGGTACACTGACTGTTCTCCCCCTTCCATTTTAGCGCGTAAATGCGTACATTTTTATAACATTATCGCTGTTGTACATCTCACTGACATGCTTTATGCCATTCGTCGTTCGATTTGGATTAACGTGGCTAAAATCTGCTATAAAAAATTGCAGTAAGCATGAGGAAGAGTTCAAAGTGCTTCGAAATGTAGGGAAGTTTGTATGATGAAGGCATAAAAAATAGCAGAGGGATTAAACTCGTAAATTTTGGCACGCGACCAGGGTGGTGGCACGTTAGCATTTAAAGCAAGTATGTACATTAGGGTGGTACTTAAATAAAGGAAGCAAATTTTTACATCAGATTTCACAAGCATCAACCCCTACGTCGATGCTAATATAGTCGAAGATATCACATACAATTTCGATCCAGATTGCAGTCGGCTAAGACGTGGCGCACAGGGAGCAAGGTTCAGATTACGTTATTAAAACGTCTTAATGGACTCCAATCGGGACCAAAATTTATATGCGATATCTTCGACTACGGCAGTATCGATATTAGGTATGAGTTGGCAAAAAAAAAATTATTTTAATTTTTGAGTCTCTATAAAGGAATCTGAACTTTGATCCCTATGCGATACGCATTAAACTTCTCCAATCGCGAGCAAAATTTGTATGTGATACCTGTGAACATAGTATGATCGATTGAAGGGATGAGACTGAAAAAAATCCGCTCATTTGATTTTTTAAGGACCACCCTAATTTACATATATAAACTTCTTAGGCTTTGATTGGCATTTTGCTAGCTCGGGAGCGAGAATAATCGGATATGGGCAACATTTAAGAAATGAGGTACTAAAAATATGTCAGTTTAGTAACACTCATACCCGGAAATGGATTGCAATTTTAACGGTACAAAATACATACTTATGTTGGATGTTATACAACCACTGGCGATCTAGAGTAAACCAGCTAAAATCGTGTAGAAGAATTCCATAAATTTAAGTCTAGTAATTATTACTTAGTTTATACAACGGCCTGGTCAAACTAAAGCAACTTAGCACTTTTTTGAAATTATTAAATTCCCACAACGTCAAACTATCGATTTGAAAATCAATAATCAATTAACTTTTTTTTAACTATGAAGGTTCCTACAAAGTCGATGTGACCTATAGCTCCAAAAAGTTTAAAAGCGAAGTAAGTATTCAAAGAAATGCAAAGGTATTTTCAAAACCAGGCTAGAACGCACCATCAAAGTACAGTACTGCTTTGTCGACTGCCAAATGGACAGTGTAAACTCACAGCCTTAATATGATTTTGATGGAGACCTCATATCAACTCTAATGAAAATTTACTTAAATGAAAACGAACCATACATTTCAATATCATTTTCTGGTAAACAAGTTTCCTCACAGGTAAAATCAATTCAAATTACAGATATATAAGTTGAAAAGAAAGCAAAGGTGTTTGACCTTTTTGGCAGCACAAAGTTAGTAAATGAGCGAAAAAAAAGAAAAACGGAACAAACAAAAATTGTAATAAAAATATTTTTGCAAATGACAAAAAAAATACAAAATTAATAGTTAGTAAAAAGCCATATTCCCAAAATTGTTGGCACAAAAATTGGCACAAAGCATTATAGACATGCAAACTGCTTGCCAAAAAAAGAAAGTTTCTAACTTAGTGCTGGCACGAAGGTGTCCTGAGAAGTCCCCAACACCAATTTTTTATGGATATTTTTTTTTTTTTGAGTTTAAGGAGGAATAGGATAAGTGATATTTGCATGCAAGGATTACATTTCTATTTGCATTAATACAAATTCCAGAGTAGTTATGGGCAAGGGAAATAGAAAAAGAATAAAAATGTATGAAGCTTGTGAATGGGGCGAGAGGGAACAACCCATAGCTGGGCTGGGGGAGCTCAAAATGTCAGCTATTTAGTTGGTGAGTATCTGTAGACGCCTGTAAAAGTTTTCAACGCCTGCACAAACTTGGGTGAGTAAATGTCAGTTCAGATTACTACGGCACTTTTGAGATTATACAAAGATACATATGTACATATCGTTGGCTTAGTTCGCAAACGTGCTAAGTCCACTTTTTATGTAAATTGAGATTTTGATGCAGTAAGATAGCCTAACTGAAAATACATCATTACCAAGAAAGAAAATTACCGTAATGTCGTTTTTACTTGTTGTTATGCATTGGTACGCAAATGTGCTAAGTCCAAAAAAATCAAAAAAATATATATACACGTCTGTCCGTGTACACGATAACTCGAGATATCTCAACGAAATTTGGTATGTAGGTTGCCCTTTATCCAAGGTAAGTTGGTATTAAAAATGGGCGAATCTGAAAGTAACCACGCCCATTTCCGATATAAAGGTATTTTCTAAAGATGCAAAAACTACGATATTTCAGTAAATATTGGATGCAAATTGTTCAAAATTAGTATGTGAAGTACAATTTTTGTATAAAATATTGTTGTGCAATTTTTGGAAAATGGGCGTGAGCCCGCTCACCTATTATGAAATGCTGCATCTCAGTAGCCCATTCACCAAACTCGGTACGAGCCTTATTTAGGGTCTAGCTAAGAAATCTGTTGAAAATCTAATTCACTTAAAATCGATGATCGCGATAACCACTCAGCAGAAAATTAGATTATTATGATACATTTTTGGATAATGGGCATGGCGCCGCCCACTTATGACCACAAATTTGTAACTCGGTAACCGATTTATCAATTTCTACCAAACTCTGTGTACTTAATAAACCTGGTATGGAAAAGCAATTCGTTGAAAATTATTCAAATCGGACCAAAATTACATTCGCTTCCCGTATATCTAACGGTAAATTTCAGATCTCTTAATCTCTTAACAATAAATAAGACTGCGTGACACCGCCCAATTTATGACTACAAGGTGTATTTCGGTAGCCACTTTAGCGATTTCTACTAAACGTGGTTTAATTATTTCATTGAGTTTAACTCAGGATATTATCGAAAACGTTTGAAATCGGGAAAAAGACCCTGCTTACGACAGTATTTGATACCTGCGCCGGGTAGATAAAGTTCGGTTTCGCCCAAACTTTACCTCTTTACTTGCTTTTAATTATTTTATTTTATAAATGGTACATAAATTTACGACTTAAAATTGTTATTTTTGTTAATAGCAATGAAATAAAACTGTATTAGGTTATAATTCATTTTAAAATAAAATAATAATAAATATATTTAAAGTAAACAATTAAATCTTTTAACAATAATAAATAATGGAAATAAGGTTGATAGTAGAGGTATACGCCGCCGAGCCACGCCGCCGCCGCCGCCGTTTTTTGTCATTACTCACGCGCCGCCGCCGAGTTACGAAAATATCGGCGCGGCGGCGGCGGCGGCGGCGTTCGGCGCCTAAGGAATTTTGTACAAAGTTTTCATGAAACGCATCGCTTGAAGGAGCTACTACTACAGAATATATAACAACTGTTTTCAATACCACAACAATATTCATTTTTTACAGATTACTACAACAACAAGAAAGTTGTCACACACCAAAAGACTTTAACGATAATATCTCAGAAAGCAGTTTTAACAGAAGTGCCCTTATTGCATCTAACTCCTCGATTATTGGAGATAAAACAAAAACAAATTGATCTTCTTGTGTATTTTTTCTTTAATAAAGAGTTGAATATTTTTTAAACAGATTTTAAATAAGTAAGTTATTTTATTCCGGGGTCCCACAGACGTATACAAGTTCTATGTGGCTGTGTGAAAACTATGTTAGCATTCACAAGTGGTGGGCAAACCCCAGAAAGGTTTTGCTCCATCGCATCGCAATGTTTTCTACACAGGGTTAAAGTTCCCCCTTCTTGATGGAAATTAGTAGTATTTTTCATTACTTTTGTTTACCCTCGGAAAATTTGGCACTTAAAATTTTAGTGGAAATTTTAACCAGGCCTGTTCTGCTGGGAGTTGATGGATAAAACTCCCGGAAAATAGTAGACCACCCTAGTTTTCAATCTATAACCCGCAAAAAATCGTAAGAACCCCTTAATTTAACATAACCGTAGATAATGTTATTTCAGAAATTAATTAATAGCAAAATAAATTACTCCAATAACTTAGCTTTAAATTTTTTTTTTATTTCTTTAAATTTAAATAGTACATACGGATCTATAGAGAACATAGAGAACCATGTATGTATGTAGTATATTTCTTTTTTTCAGTCTACAGAACTAGTTTCTTACAGACTAGTGAAGACTCTAGGTGAATATTGTAAACAAATTATTCTTAAATCTATCAATACTTAAGTTAAAATCGATGACACTAGAATATGTATTGCACAATTCAATGATCTAGCAATTGGTTCATTTTTGGCATAATTCGTGGTATGCAGAGCATCAACCAATAGCCTTTTGTTTCTTAAATTACGCGGGGGATTATATAATATGAGCAAATCTGTAAAATAAGCGCAATTTGTGTGCCCATTGATTATTTTATAAATAAATGTAATGAAGAAGGAATCTCTTCTTTCCTTCAAAGACTGGAGACCCAGCAATTTCTGTCTGCCAATATAGGGAGGAACATAACCTTGCCAGGGCAAATTGCAAATAGCGAATATGGTGAAAATCTTGTGAACTCTTTCTATTTTGATCGAGTCCACTTCATAATATGGACTCCATATTATAGAACAGTATTCCAGACGGCTTCTTACTAAAGGATTTTAAAGTTACTGGATCTCTGAACTCTTGAGTATTTCGCCTAATAAAGCCTATCATTGAGAACGATTTAGATACAATATAGTCAACGTGTTTTGTAAACGCGAGTTTGGAGTCAAAAATAATGCCCAAATCTTTTATTTCAGTGCTCCGCTTTATAACGCAACCATCTAACCATTATAGTCAAAAGGTATATCACTACTAGACTGCCTCGAGAACGTAACTACGCAACATCTACCTATATTTAGGTTCAAACAGTTTAATGTACACCACTGCTTAAATTCATCTAGATCGAGCTAAAGACGATAACAATCTGAGAGATCACGCACAACTGAAAAAAGTTTAACATCATCTGCAAACATCAGGCAGTTTGCAAAATAAAAATAGTTAGACAAGTCGTTTATAGAATAAACAACAGTTTAGAATAAACAACAGTGGTCCACAATGCGTGACCTGTGGTATGCCCGACCATGCATTAACTGTCACTTGAGATGTTGTTGCCCCAATTTGCACAAGTAACTTTCTTTGCGTTAGACCCTCTTCGGTTCGCCTATCCATCAGCGCCAGGCACTCAAAATTTTAATTCAAGTAGGAAGTAACAATATTTAAATTTAAAACTAATTTAATAAGGAATGCCTAACGCTGACGAGATGACATGATAAGATTAGTAGCCTCATGGCTCTTATGGGCAGTAGCGCCGGCCTTTACAGACGCGCCGGCGTCGCCGCCGCCGCCGATTATTTTTGAAGTTGACCACGCCGCCGCCGCAAAGCCTGTCGGCGTAAACCTCTAGTTGATAGAAAATGTGCTAAGTCCACATTAAAAGAATAAAATCTTAAAGAGAAAATGTGGTAAGTCCTAAAAGAGCCTATAAGTCTGCAACAGCTTTATTTTGAAATTGGCCGATTATTGGTACTAAAACAAGACGAACTAAGGAACAAAACTACATTTACAGATTAGAAAAATATTGACAACAGAAAAAGTTAGACGGTTTTTTGTCCCTCCTGAAAAATAAAAAAAAATGGACTTAGCACGTTTGCGAACTAAGCCAACGATATGTATTGAGGAGTTACAAGCATTTGAAAAAAGTAAAAAGTGAAAAACAACTAAAAATCCAAACAACGAAGAAAAAATTAATTAAAAAAAATTTAAACATGTTAAAAAATATAAAAATATGTTAAAAAAGTTAAAAAAAAAATTTCAAATTTAAATGTTTTATACAAAAAAATATAAAAAATAAAATAATACAATAAAGGAAAAAAATAAATATAAAAAATATCAAAAACAGAAAAGTTAAATACAATAATAAAATTTAAATATTTAAATTGTTAAAAAATTTTAATAAATTAAAACGATTTTCAAACAAAAAATTTTGTAAATAAAGAAATTCATAAACATCGAAGGGATTACAAAAATAAAAAAAATGGAGTCAAAGAAATAAAAATAAATTTAGATTTAAAAAAT
The DNA here is from genome assembly GCF_013731165.1 of Rhagoletis pomonella. Classification (NCBI taxonomy): domain Eukaryota; kingdom Metazoa; phylum Arthropoda; class Insecta; order Diptera; family Tephritidae; genus Rhagoletis; species Rhagoletis pomonella. Next base: position 71,649,662 of record NW_023458560.1, read on the forward strand.
TTAGAAACAGTAAAATATAAAAATGTTAAGACAATTAAAAAAAACCATATAGGTATAAATTTGAGAAATTAAAAAATTTTAGGAAAAAAAAACTTTTCGTAATACTCCAGGTATTTGTAAGTAAATAAAATATCACTCGCTCATTCGCAGTGCCAAGAAAGTATCTTTTAATTTTAAATGCATGTATATGGCGGTGGAAGATTCACGCTTTGACACGCACGTATAAGTACATACATCCATACTATGTATATGCAACGTAGTAATCAACCCACAGAATGCAATGCTAAATGCAACAGCAGCAATAGCAGCGAGCATTAGTTAGTCGTTCTGTGTGCCACATTTAAGGTGTTTTAATGCGACGAGTGGCCTAAAGCCTATGTGTTTGCTGTGAGCTGCTCATTTAACGGGTCGGCAACTATTGAAGCCGGGCTACTGGCGGTGGTTACACATGCGTTGACACATTTTTTTTTTTTTGTTTCATACAAATAAAGGGAGGTGGAGTGGACAGCAAAGTTGGACTGTAATCTTAAATGGCGAAGAAACTAAGAAAATGCTTGGTATTGCAGGTTGAGTTGGTTTTTTTTTTGTTTTGATTCGTTCTACAAAATGGCGTCCGACTGTTTTGTCAATTGTTCGCTGTACTGGTCACCGGCAAACGACATAGAGCGTGTGGGCCACTAAGTGCTTGAATATTTTCAATTCTTAGCGCCCATTTGTTAGCTTGTTTGCTGGTGGAAGAAAGTTTGGAGTCCACGCTTTTTGTTTGTTTCTTACTTTCTTTTGGCGAATTATCATATTCTCCGGTTATTAATTACTCCCACCTGTATTGTTAATTTCCGCGTGATTTCAGCTAGTTAAGTAGCCAAAAATGCTTAGCATGCAGTTAGTAAGCGTTTTTACCGCGAATGCGCCCAATTCATTTCAGTCATTTCAATGGCTAAGAACTTTACCTAAATCCTTTTGTCCTCTCTTAACAGGACGTGAGAATACTCAATAGGTGTGGCATGTGTTCAGTGTCACAAAATTAAAAATGGCTTTCGTGGTTGTACTGCTCCAGCTCCAGCCACCTCTATCCACCAGCCTACCCCATCCTCCATCAGTAAGCTCCACCATTTTTTTCTCTTTATTTCTTCATTTTTGTTGTCCTTTCTGCTCACCAGCGATTTTTCGCTCTACATTTAATACTTAATACTTCTATTTCTTGCTTTTCTACTATATTTTTTTTGTTCACATTTTTCATTGCTTTGTTGCTTTTTTCACATTCGTAAACTTGTACAGCACTTCTATGCTTTGTTATGTATTTAATTTTCAGCTTTTCGTAGCAAACACCACAAATTATTTGACTGTAGTCACTCACCCAGTTACAAACTCACTCAGCACTCACAATTTTGTTGCAATACACCAGCCATTACTTGCCACTTTTCACATTTATATTTGCCTAACGACTTTATGTGTACATTGTATTCAAAAAATAGAAGTACTTTCCACGACGAAAAACTTGATTTTTATCTTTGAAATCTTCACCCTTTTCCAAAAATCCGTTCGTACATATAATGTCAACACAACTTGTTTATGTACCTGCAAACAACTACTGCAATTACCTTTTGTATTGTTGCTCTTGACAATTTCTGGTTAATGCTTTTATTTTTTGTGGTTTTAAAAACTCTAACCGCAATCGTCTACTCCGCAAATAATTGTGGTTTCAAATGTTGTTGTTGTAAATTCTTTTTGTTTTTGTTATGTTTTACTGCGGTATGCGCAAGTATACCAGCTCAACCTGAAGGGGTTTACATTACTAGAACTATGCACCAGTATTTTACACCAAAGTCATGGCAACAAATAAATACATTTCACATTTCGTGATACTTTTATATCCACAGAAATTGGAGCAAATGCTGTTAAAAGTATAACCAGTACATTTTTTCAAAGAATAACTCATTCGTGCAAACACATATTCCGCAATTATCAAAGGTAAGTCCGTAGTGACCGATCTGCGCACAATGGTAAGGTGGATAGCGAGCCCGGAGGCAATATTTTAATCACTAGATAAACTCACGTGTTGAAACCCACCTAATACAGCTCATCTACAACTTAATCTACGGCAGAATATCGCGGCTGAGTAGCCTAATTGCAGTGTAAAGTAAGCAGAATAATTCCGTAAGGTGAGGTCCTTTTATCTCTTCACTAGATAGGGGTCGCAAAATATTGGCGAAAGAAGCTGGATAAGAGAGGCTGACGGGAGATTGCCTATGCAGATATGAAATCGGAAACTGCCGTGGAAACCTAACAGTAAGGAGGGTATTCGTAACATTAAGCTAAGCCTAGTATGTATATGGAGTTCCCCGTAATGGGCTACCCCCATTGGTATTACTAGTGCATTTCAGACCACTCCCAATCTGACGCTAAACGGACTGTAATAAATTCAGAGAAGCCGAATTTCTAGCAAGCTGAGGTTCTAAACACTAATGGCCTTATTCATAAAAAACAAAGTAGCTTTATAAAAGGTTTATAAATTGGAAAATGTATGAAAACGTCAATTTATAAAGCTCTTTAAATCTACTTTATTTTTTATGAAGAAGGCCATAATTCTTTTAAGGAATGATTGCATACGCCGAGGATGGCAACATACGAGCATGACTTCAATCCGTTATGTAAGCATCTACTCTATGGAGCATCGAAATTGATAATGGCGAACCTGACCTCGTCAATTGCATCGCACTATAAGATTGCGAAACTCTGCATGTCTGACGAGTTGGCAAGAAGAAACGATATCACCGCACAGAGAGCGGATGGTTTGCTCTTGGACAGATGAGGCTTTTTTTTTTTAGGTTTATTCTGAAACGAATGGTGAAAAGCTCCTTTGACAGAAAGCACTTGAGTGTGTTTCAAATGGAGATGTATACCATTTTGCTCGCGCTGCTCTAAAAATCGCAATGACCAAGTGAGCAAAGCACTGGCGTACCATTCGGCGGATCCGAAATTCAGATCGCCATGCAGCGGATTTTTTAAATGTATTTATTTTTGTTTTGTTTTAATTTATTTTTTA
>NW_023458560.1:71652807-71653913 GCF_013731165.1 Rhagoletis pomonella
TTTTTAGATTTTTTATTTTTTTTTTTTAAGAAAAATATATTTTAATTTCACGTCATTCGTAGAAACTTATTTTATATATTTTATTCTTTTTTATTAGATCTTTTTATTCAATTTTCTTTTAACTCTGGGATTATGTTTTATAAAGAAAACATTTTTTTACATTGATTTAATTTTTAATTTTTTTGTTAAATAATTTTTAATTTTTTTTTCTGTTTTTCCTAATTTTTTTTTAATTTTTTGGTTTTATTCTTTTATTCTTCAGGAACTTATTTTTTCTTTTTATTTAATTTAAATTTTTTAAATTGAATTTTCTTTTCATTTTTAGTTTTTATTGTTTTAAAAAGAAAAATATATTTTTATTTTTAGAAAACTTATTGCTAAAAGGCAAAGAGATTAATGCTAAGACCTCCTTGTTAGCATATATGTATGTATTTCAAATAGTTTGCCAGAATTATAATTGTTTTACAAAGGACTTGTCATTTAAAAAAATATCAGCCATATTTAACCTCAGACAATTTATTCATTTATTTACTTTTTTGCAAGTATGTGCTTATTAAAACTTATCAAATATTTACATACATACACACATATATATTTGCTCTAGAATTTCTTTGCAGCTCACAAATTCTGACAAACGCCTCCAGCTTCCAGCTGTCATACCGGGGTCAAGTTCAAAGTTATACGGAGGCTGCCGAAATAACAAAAACAAAACCAAATCAGGCGCAATATCAAAATATTAACACCCCCAAAAGTTTATAAACGCTGCCCAACAGCACATCCTGATATTCGTACATTCGCAGCTACTAAATATACTTTGACTCAGTACATTAGCACTGCAATATTTTCAAGATCATTCATCAATATGTATTTAGTAAGACGCCGTTGCTGTGGCCGCCTCAAAAGCCTTAGCCCACCTAATAAGCCAAATAAACACTGATCACTCAAAAAAAAGAGGCAATACAACAACAAAGTAGCAACGATTCATTCACTACACTACTTCAGCGATTTGGCAGATGGATGCAATGCAGACGACCAAGCATGAGTAAACTGGGTAAAATAAGCAAAATGAGCAAAAACAAAAAACGCCTAAATGTTTATTTATCAAA
>NW_023458560.1:71654013-71666108 GCF_013731165.1 Rhagoletis pomonella
TCTTTTTTAGCTATTTTTTCTTTTTTATTTATTTTTTATTTTTTCCCCTTTTCTAATTTTTTTTCTTTTTTTGCCTTTTTTCTTTCAATTAATTTTTTGTTTTTAATTTTTAGATTTTGTTTTTTAAAAGAAAAATATATTTTAATTTAATTTGATTTGTAGAAACTTATTTTATGTATTTTCTTCTTTTTTATTAAATCTTTATATTCAATTTTCTTTTAATTTTTGCATTATGTTTTATAAAGAAAACATTTTTTACATTAATTTAATTTTAATTTTTAATTTAATATTTTTTTTAGGTTTTCTTCTTCAGGAACTTATTTTTTTCTTTTTACTTAATTTACATTTAAATTGAATTTTCTTTTAATTTTTAGTTTTTATTGTTTTGAAAAGAAAAATATATTTTTGTTTTTAGAAAACTTATTGCTAAAAGGCAAACAGAATAATGCACCTTATTTCAATTAGTTTGCCAGAATTATAATTGTTTTACGAAGGACTTGTCATTTAAAAAATATCAGCCATATTTAACCTCAGACAATTTATTCATTTATTTACTTTTTTGCAAATATGTATGTGCTTATTAAAACTTACATTTACAGCTCACAAGAGGAATGTTTATCAAATATGTACATGCATACATACATATCTATTTGCTTTAGCATTTCTTTGCAGCTCACAAATTCCGACAAACGCCTCCAGCTTCCAGCTGTCATGCCTGGGTCAAGTTCAAAGTTATACGGAGGCTGCCAAAATAACAAAAACAAAACCAAATCAGGCGCAATATCAAAATATTAACACCCCCAAAAGTTTCTAAACGCTGCCCAACAGCGCATCCTGAAATTCGTACATTCGCAGCTACTAAATATACTTTGACTCAGTACATTAGCACTGCAATATTTTCAAGATCATTCATCAATATGTATTTAGTAAGACGCCGTTGCTGTGGCCGCCTCAAAAGCCTTAGCCCACCTAATAAGCCAAATAAACACTGATCACTCAAAAAAAAAAAAAAAAACAAAGGCAAAACAACAACAAAGTAGCAACGATTCATTCACTACACCACTTCCAACGATTTGGCAGATGGATGCAATGCAGACGACCAACAATGAGTAAACTGGGTAAAATAAGCAAATTAAGCAAAAAAAACAAAAAATGCCTAAATGTTTATTTATCAAAAAGATTTATTAATAAGCGCTGTGAAGAATTGACGTGAGCAAAGCAAAAAATAAAATATATTATAGTGGAAAAAAAAGAAAATCAAGTTTCAATAGAAATCGGGGTAAAAACAAAAAAAAAAATAAATAGTGGGTCACAAATGTTGGTGATGGCTATGAAAGTAAAATTATTGAAATCGGACAGTTTAGGGGAACTATTTATAACCGCAATATTTTTAATCTTATCAGCAACGGAGGTTTTTGTCAACATTGGTTCGTCACCTCAAGTGCTTGTAAACAACAGTCTGTCGAGTTCAGTTGGCATTTCTTTGTAACGCACATTTTATTAGCGCATATTTACAAATTTTGTGTCATAAATAGAACACAATAAACACGCAAGAGTTGAGTAGAGGAGTGATGATAAGAAAACTGTGTTCAAACGAGTACTTAATAAATAACAATTGTTCATCAAGTTTGTAAATAAAAAACGCCGACCGATGTGTCGACGAACACAGTAAAATGTCAATAAAAGTATTTTATCAGGTAAATACGCGTAACTACACTTAAAATAGTACATACGTATTCGTAAGTAGTGTCAATATTTAAGTAGACCTCATGCACCTGAGATATGGATGTCGAACCCCAAGGCGAGACTGACTAACTGAGGTACCAACGATCACCACATTTTTGTCTTTTAATGAAGTGCTAATAGTGGGTTCACAAGCCGTTCTTCGTTCTTTACCCACCTCCACTTGCCCACACGCTGAACAAACATAAGGCTCGAGCAGTATCCACTATCTATATGTACATTAAATAGGCGTGAGTGAGTATTCATGGAAAAGTGGAAAAGTACGCATTGCAATGATATCTAGAGAATTTGTGATAAGTAACTAAGTATAAGCAGAGGTAGATGGATGACAGCAACACAGACAGGCAGCGGAGTTAACTCAACAAATTTCTCATTAGTGTAGATAAACTGGTCAATAGACTTCCGAGTTGCGAGTGCTAAGTGATTCACTCAACAACAAGAAAGTGTTTTGTGCTACCTTGAATGGCACCTACAAGTGCGTACATAAATACATATGTACATTTTGTATGTACAAGTACAAATAATTCGTTTGCGCCAGGTAAGAATGGTAAGATACTTAATTACAAATCGAATTAGTTCGTCGTCTTTTTCGTGGAATACGTACAGGCAATAAAAGAGTTGAGTTACATATATTTGAAATTAGTAGGTAAATGTGAGAGAAAAATTTTTAAGTGTGGGAACAGGAAAAACAGAAAAAAGGTACAAAAGGCACAACGTAAATAAAAATATAACTTAAGAAATATCAATGAAAACTCAACCGAAAATTAATAAGCTAAACATGTAGTGATAAACAAGTTTTACTACTAACGTCAATCGGGGTAATTAGTTGGAAGTGAAGAAAATACAGCAGTGAGCAAAATTAATGCAACTAGAGAAGGAAAACAAGAGAATTGTTGGTCCTCACCTTTGGTAAATTTTTGCTCTGGTATTAGAAATATTTATTTGCGCGAAGCGAAAACAGTAACAATATCGATAAAAATTGATAAGCGCTTTTAATTAAAAAATGTATCGATAAACGTGTCGTTAAATCTATAAATTTTGATTGCGGTAAATATTTTTATTTTAAGTACCGAAAGCTTAACCAAAACCGTGTATCACAGTTTCAAACTTTATAAAAAATTTAGGAAAATTCAACAAATTTTCAACTTTTTATTCTGAATTCTTTTTTTTTGGTATACAGTTTTATAGCCCATACAATTTTAGTCTAATAAAGTGCAAGTTTCAAACGGCTAAAAAATCACGTTGATTTTTGAGAATTTTTTGGCGACGGATTTTTGCACTCATTTTCATATAAGTATAAGTTTCTTATGAAATAAAACGCGGGAGACCGCCAGCAACAAAATTTCAAAATATCAACGCAAGTTTTTGTAATTTGCACTTGTTTTAATAAAAAAACCCCGAAAAAGTAAGAAGTTTAAATTTTTATGAAAATTTTCCTAAATTTTGTTTAAAGCTTAGACGATAGTTTTATAAAAAAATAACAAAAAAATTTAAAAAATTTGGAAAAATAATACGAATATTAAAAAAAAAAAACAACACGTGGCCATTTGTTTGAGTCACTGTATATGTACATCGATCTCAAACAAAACTGAAATTTATCGATTATTATTTCCATGAAAATCAAAAATAAAAATATCGATAACGAGGTCGATAACTATGTATTTCGAAAATTATTATTATTTCTTAATTATCGATAGTTACTTATTTCGATAGTAATATTGATAGGAATTATATTGTATAATGACGTTTTTAATGTGGATAACGATATAGCATATGTGTGAGAGTATATTGCCTTCAGGTTTACCGCACTTTTATATCAGAACACAAGCAACGAAATGGCAAATATTCTCTCCCTCCACAAGGATTCATAGACCCAGGACCCTTTATCGGTCTGCCATGACGTTAGGCGAAATTGTTACATCTGAATCGAAAAGAAAGCGCAGTATTACTTAGATAAGTACGGAAACTAACTGGTAGGCAAAATCTTTTATGCAGAAAATATCATCTAGAAGATTCCGCTACCTCACCAGGGCTATGAAGCACTTTCCATACATGACTAATGCTGGATGTGTCCCGCGAAAGAGAAAACAGCCGAGCACGTTATGTGCCACCGGGAACCTCTTTACAAGACCTAGGTTTAGCTTCCTAGAAGCATATGGCTTAAATAGTACTCAGCCAAGGAATCACGCAAGTTCCTTAACGATACGAGGATCCAATAGATTGTCCTTTGTCTCGGTGGTCTGCTTTCTTCTTTAAATGCCAATCGTTCCCAAGGTAAAATATACCCTCATTATGTCGTGAAACTATGCTTTTGAAATTAGTTGATCGTTATTATTGATTTCTCAGTCAATCATTTTGGCCTCTGAAAAGTATGTTTAGTCTCGACAAATAGTTTTTACCACAGATTTATGTCGTTTTTGTCTTTGGGATATTTCATTCTGTGTTCAATGTACTCGAACTCGGAAAGAAGATTCCTTATCAGGCACATGAAGATGTACATAACGACGGCTGAGTGGAAGTCGCCCTATCTCGGCAGCCGGGCCGAAAACGCCCTATCTCAGTATTACAGAATTCGGTTGAAGAACGTCTTATCTCAACAAATGGTTTAAAAACTCCCTATCTCAGCTGCCGATATATTGAATTTGCATTGAGAAAGGTCGTTCTTGAATCATTTGCTGAGTTGGGGCGTTCTTCAACAAAATTCTGAAACAGGGCATTCTTGAAAAATTTGCTGAGATAGGGCATTTTCGAACCGGCTATCGAGATAGGTCTATCTTCCACTCAGCCGTCGATATGTAAATATTCAGTATGTGGTATTATTCCTTTCATTAAATAATGTGATTGCACATAATCTTCACAAGACTGTACTAAATCCTCTCTTTATTTACGTATTTTATGCTATAAAAAGAAAAGTAATTTGAAAAAAAAATGAAACAAAAACGCACAGCAGAGGGTCAACAATAAACAATAAAATTTTTAGTTTTTCTGTGCTGATCTACACGCACTCCGTCCGGAAATTAATAGTACGAAATGTATTGAGTGCGTATGTAAAATTACCCTTTAATTACGCCACTTAACGCATAAATCCCGCACAAAAACAATACAGTTCAAATAGACTGGCGGTCGAACAGAGTAGTATTTATGTAGTAAAGTGGGTAAAGCTGGCATTTAATAGCTGCTAACTATCAAACCAAGCAAGCAACAAAAACAATAACTTTTTTAACATTTACTACGAGATACTAATGATGATGATGAATGAAAAATTATAGCTTTGCATAAAATTATTTCATAAATACAATTACACATTTTTAACACTTTTTTTATGTGGCTGAGGAGTTTGTGAATTTAGCAACCAGCTGCAGCGGAATTGCTTATTTTTAGGTAATTAGAGCGTAGTAGAGCAATGACTGGTAGCAAGCACTGTAGTTTAGATATGGGCAGCAGAGCTATGATAAATGAGGTACTTCTGCTTGAGCATGAAAAAATGTGAAGATAATTTCATAATTATCTCTTTTTAAGTACTTGTTTAAGAATATTGTATTTAGCGGTTAAGCACTTAATTAACAGACTTATTTAAATTATTAATGAGTACTTGAAAAAGTTACGTTGGAAAAATAAGAAAAAAAAAGTAAACTGAGTGACACACTTTTTTGTTAAATGGCTTGCGGATAACGCAATCTATTGGCCCACATTTTTTTCGTAGCATTCTGCAATAGCTTTGAAGATACATATATACATTTTTGGAGAATACGATACAAAGGCTTAATTAACTAAGTTTTATAGCGACTTGAATTACGAACTGTAGCTGGGTAAATTTAGTAGTCTAGCAAATGGCATAGACAAACATATGAAAAAACTGGCTAAAATTAATATTTGCAATAAAAACTTCACTCTTAAATTTTCTAATTTTTAGCGATAACATAATTTAAAAATGGAAATATATACTCCAAGAAAAGGTGCTTAGAAACGTCATTGCCGATTCAGCAGAAAAGCCATTTTCCTACTAGCAAAATATGTTTCACTTAACCGATGGACAATAAATAACTCGCCCACTATTAAAAGTTCTCAAATTATAAATTAACAGAAGTGAATCTAAACAAAAAGCGGATACAACAGAAATATGTATATTTCATGAATTTTTACTGAAATAAATCAACTAATATTGAATGCAGCTGTACTGATTTGGGGGAAATTTGAGAAAAAAGAAATGAAATTAAATAAAATTAAATAAAGAAAACGCTCTCAAATCGGTGGCGAAATTCCATTTTTTTTTTTATGATTGAGTAGCATTTGTAGTTTTGTTAAGTTTTATTTTCAGATATTTTTGGTTTTAATTCAGAAAACCGCTTTTACTATTTAAATTACAAACACCGGCGAGTAATTAATAAACAAACGCTACACCAACAGCAAATCAAGTAATTAATTTCGTCTCCACTTCCCCTGTACGTACACATATCGAACGAACGAACTCTGCTTACGCCAACAATGAGATATGCCTGCACAAGAAAAGCATAGAAACAACAGACACAAGCGACTGTTTTTCTATAAAGCAAAAGAAAAAAGAAAGCATACAAAGGTAATTGTAACAACAAAAACAACACGAGCGATAGGGAAAACATTCGGTGGGCAGCGTTGCTTGAGCGTTTCTTATAGGGCAACATAAAAGGCAGAAGAATTGAAGGGAAATATTTCACCAAGAAAATCGCAGCAAACAAACAACAAAAAAGCAATAAACTTCAAAACTATAAATACATAACACCAAAAGTTCCGCTAGAGTAGATTTTCCAAAAAAAGAATTCGGAAAGAAAAGTAGCCTTGGGGCAGAAGTAAGTCGAGGGAAATGCAATAACAATGAGGAGGAAATGGAGCAACAATGAGAAAAACAAACTTTTTTTGGGAAAGTAAAAAAAAATGAAAGAAAATTATTCACTGCAGCTGGGAATGAAGCGTAGAGTAGTGAAATAAAATTTAAAAATTGGTAAAATTAATAAAAAAAAATATAGTTTTTGATTCTTTGACTTTTTTAATTTTTAAGCCTAATTTTTCTAGTATTTTTCATAAAATTAAATAAAACAAGCTGTATTAAAAACTACTTTAATTTCCTTCTCGAATGAACTTTTTATTTATTTTTAGTTCTTTTATTTTAATTCTTATTTGTTACTTTTAATCCATATTTCCTTTATTTAAATATTTTTTTCTTTTATTTTTTGTTCCCCCTTTGTTTTATTATTTTTAACTTCATTTTATTTATTTTTGTTGTTTTTTTTATTTCGTTTTAGTTTTTGTTTTTCTTCTTTGTTTCATTACTTTTTATTTCATTTTATTTATTTTTGTTGTTTCTATTTAATTTTTTATTTTATGTACTTTTTTTTACATCTTTTATCTCGTTTTATTTTTTTATTTCGTTTTATTTTTTATTTCGTTTTATTTTTTATTTCGTTTTATCTTTTATTTCGTTTTATTTTTTTATTTCGTTTTATTTTTGATTTCGTTTTATTTTTCTATTATATTTAATTTTGTTCAATTCTTAAATTAATTTTTATTTTTTTATATATACAGTATATAATATTTTAATTTTTAAATCGTTTTACTATTTATTGCATTTTCAATTTAATTTAAATTAATTTATTTAAATTTCGTACATTTTTCTATTTTTATATTTTTGAGTTCCTGGAAAAGGGCATGCAAAAAATGTTATCAATAAAATTAAGGAATAAAAATAAAACAAATAAAAAACGAGATAAAATAAAAAATTCCAAAATTGACTTAATTTATTTCGTTTCAAATTTCATTTTTTTTCGTTTTCCTTTCTTTTCTTTGACGCTTCATTCAATTTTTTATCGTTTACCAGTTTGTTTATTTAATTTTTAGTTTAAATTTTCTTTCTTAGTTTTTATAATGTATAGAATAACAAATGTTGAATTGTTTTGTTTTATATCTGTTATTTAGTTATTTTAATTGTTTAATTTTATTTTGGGATTTTTTTATAAATTTTTTTAGTTATTTCTTTTTTCCCAAGTTGTGCTTTTGATTTTTAATTTTAGTATTTTAATATTTAGTTAGTTTTTTAATTTAATTTATTGGGCTATTAAATTTACTTTTTAATATTTTTTATTTTTTTAAATAAACTTTTATTTTTACTTTTTAAATAATTTTTCTTTATTTCTTCGTTTTTTAATTCCTAAATTTTTTATTTTGAAATTTCGATACATTCTTTTTTTTTAGGTTATTTTCATTTCTTTCTTTTTTTATACTGTCTAGATAGCATAAATATCATAATTGGATAATTTTGTTGTTGTTTGAAGCCATGAAATATTTTTTTATGCATATCATTCAAGTTACATACTTTATTTTTGATATTCAAAATGTTTTTCGGGCTCTCGAAAGTTATTGAAATATTAATCATAATGACAACCAAACGGATCATCTTGTGAATAGATTTGCCCTCTATACTAAGGAAAAAACTGATTAAAAGAAATTGGCTTCACGTCACTATTGCTGATAAGTAATTCCATTATCTACTAACAACTCCACTTGCTCGAGATCACCCCTTTCTTGACGCAAATTTTTTGCACAGTTCCTTCTGATACCTTTTTATTCTAACGCACACGGCTCGCCAAATTTCATTGAACCAATCAAATACTTACGCCGATACGAGCGACCTCAGCGCTTAGCAAATTCTTTTTTTTTTTTTTTTCAATTTGCAACTCAACTAATTTCACATTGAATTTGCTGACGAGTGAGTGCAAATTGCCAGCGAAGGTGGCTCCACAAATTGCGACGGCCAAGCATTTAAATGCAGTTAAGCGAATTTTGCGAAAAAAGAAATAATCAAAAATAGAAGACATAAAATAAAAATAGAAATAGAAAACAGAATATACCTAAGCGCACATGAAAGTACTCGTACACAAAATAAGTTCAAGTAGAAACTTGTTACCGGCTAATTAGTCATTAGCGCCTCCGAAATGCGATTTTTCACTTAGCAAGTAGAAGAACACCCACACAAAACTAGCCCAACACACACCAGCACACACCTAAACGCCGGCGGATATTTATACGCTAGAAAAGTAGCAAACAAACGCAAAAACAAACATTATAGATATTGTTTGTACAATCATAAGTGTATACGAGTATGTTTGTATGTATGACATTGCTCAAAAGCCAATGAGTCAATAAATCCATCAACATGTCAGCTGAGTGCGCGAAATCGGCTAAACTGGCCACTAAATTTGGGCAGCAAACAGTCACAGGTGGGGCACAGCTGTGCGCACCAAACTAAAAACAAATAAAAAAAAAGCCGGAAATTTCTTGCACGGGAAGTGTTGACCATAAAAGTCGCTGCCGAGTAGAGTAAATACAGAGGCAAAATGTGCGCCAGAAGTCCACAAGACAGCCCACCGAAAATTTCATGGCAAATTACTTTTTTAGCTTTACAAAAGCCGCCGTTGACAGAGCAAAAAAATTTACAAGAAACTTCTCTTCATGTAAATTTCGCAAACTGGCTTTTTATGAATGAAAATTTCAGCTAAATGTGAAATTCAACATTCACAGTCATAATCGGCTGGCAAGCGACGAAGTGTGCGCTGTTGTAGCCGAACTCGGCTGGTGATCACGACGGCAGAAACTTGAATTACAACTTTTCGCTTTACAGCACAACTCCGACAGCTTTGACCTGCTGACTCCCAAGCATCGGAAGCACAAAACAAAAAAACGGTCACAACAAATGGAAATACAGGATACCCAGTTGTACAAAACCACAGCGCGCGCTCAGCATCAATGGAGGCTGACGTCATTAACTGCCAGCGATTGAAGGGTATCGAGACAAGTACTTAAGCTTGTAGCGTGGCGTAAGCATAGACAAATTTAGTAAATCAGCTTGTAACACACTTAGCTACTCAAGCGAAGCGCAAAAAAAAAAATGTTCCGACTCTTGAGACAGTCCAACCAGCCAGCCAGCCTTTTCGCGTCCAGCCTCCGCCTACCTCACTTGCCGTTCGACGACTGCTGCCTACCCACAGACCAAGTCTCCGTCAATTTGTCTTCCACAGTCGCTGGTTGTAAGTAGTTAATTTGCAAGTTGTTGATTGTCTGCTGGCTGCTGTTCGCTATTTGTTGTTTGTTATTTGCTCTGCGCTGACTGCAGCTGTCTTGTTGACAGTCAGAAGTCAAAATTGTGCGCTCTTCGCTGCGCTGTGCCTCCAAGCCCGCTCGCCTAAATGCTTAGCAATATTTATTAACACTTTTTTGTTGACTAATGATAATGTCTGGTTGTTTGTCCATTCATGGCGTTTAGCTCAATTTTGTGCTCTTGCTTTAGCTGAATACGATATTTCAATCAAATCAAATATTTCAGTTTTTTTCTTGACGAAATTGGTATGATTTTTTATTGGCACGTCATTTCCTTTTTTGAATTGTCTACTAATTTTGCTTTGCTAATTTGATATCCCACTCTACTCCATCTTAGCGATTGCATCGTTATTGGCTGTTAATTGTGTTAAAATGTAACGGTGAAGCGACACTAAAATATGTTAACAGCTATGTGGTTGTGGTTGAGGTTGAGGTCATAACTGTCGCCGCGCCACATTCTTTGCCGATGATTAAATGGCTGATGCAAGCCATGAATCGTCGCTGGATATTTGGGAAAAGGCTTGCTAAAATACCAGTTTTTATTGATATCCGTACATAATTTATTGCGGCAATAATAACTGTATCTATAGTGCCTTTTAGTTTGCTGTTTCACTCGGCAGCATACTTAGTTTGCAGTTCTCGATCAGGTTATGAAAATTATTTTATATCAATGAGTCCACTAAATCAATAAACAAAAAGTAGTTTTTTATAATGTATAAAGTAGCTTGTGTCCAAAAGAAACAAAGAATGACACGTTTTAGCCAAAGCGGGGTAACTACAGACATAAATATACTGTTCAGCTTTCATTCTCATCTCCGCAAGCAATGTCCAGTTATGTTGCTAACTAATGAGGTTATTATTAACCATGAGCTGATCTCTAGGCAGATTCTCTTGTTTGTTATGCGGCAAGTGAACCCCGAGTACTATCTGCTATTTGACTCTTCGTGAATATTTATCAGAGCCGACTATTCTCGGAAGTTGTACCATTCCTGCTACCGGACGGAGTTTACCAAGAACGGCTCGGTTTCTTTCTTAGTTATTTCGCCTTGGAAGCAATTCTTTTTAATGTCTTTGTAACCAGACACCCTAAACTAAAAACGTAGTGGATCGCTATTTTGAAGTGGATAGTTATTTTGAAGCTAGTGCTTTGCAATTGCAAGCATATGAAGACAGTTTGGCTTGCAAGAAAATTTGGTTAACCACAGAACGGCCACCATGATTGCCATCAGTTGGGAGGTACCTGCTGTACATTCTTCACGAGCTGCTTAAAAACTATACCTTCATTGGTGGAGAATCCGAAGCAACTCCGTACCAAGCACGAGGCTCTGCTGAAGATGAGGTTCGGACGAGATTATAAGACGTCTCATGGCTCCACAGCTTCTACACACATCTTAACCTGTGTTGGACTTAACTTAAATGTAAGACGCCAACGAAAAGGGTCCAGTTAGTACTAGAATCCCTTAAGAGAGAGAAAAAACGTTGGTAAGATTTAACCACAAAATTGTTTCAGTCTACATCTTTCGTCACCGCCTGGGTTATAGAGTACATGGATTGGACCTGCCCTAGTCTTGCAGCGTCGCTAGAGCTCTAAATGCCCTAAAGAATTCCGGAAAAACTTATTTTTTGCGCAGCGCTATATTGTAGATCCTCAAAAGATCTCTATACTCGTCCCAGCGCTCAGTACAGTCTGCACATTTCGCTATTTTGAAGATTTCTCTCATCCGGTTCCTTAAGCTTGCCAAGTGCGAGGATCCATTACGGTGGCTAGGTCATTGCCTTGCTTTCC
This sequence comes from Rhagoletis pomonella, assembly GCF_013731165.1. Classification (NCBI taxonomy): domain Eukaryota; kingdom Metazoa; phylum Arthropoda; class Insecta; order Diptera; family Tephritidae; genus Rhagoletis; species Rhagoletis pomonella. The sequence continues at coordinate 71,665,670 of NW_023458560.1, forward strand.
TCTAGGGGCAGGCTAGCTTGTAAGCGTCATAAAAGCTTTTAGCAAGGGAATCGTTCTTTCATTTCGGAAGCCTTTGTTTCCTTAGACGTTCGTTAGCCGAATCTGGAAACAAGGTTTCTTGTCAAAGTTCTAAAATATATCTCTTTAGTTTCGAAAGCTTTATCTAAGTATAACTCCACACTATATCGATACCTGAGTGGAAAAGATCGACCTATCTCAGCAGCCAGTTTGAAAACGCTCTATATCAGAAAACTTTTCAAGAACGTCCTATCTCAGCACATTTTCAATGTATTTTCAGCTGAGATAGGACAGTTTTAAACCAATTCTAAGATAGAGCGTTCTTCAACCAAATTCTGAGATAGAGCGCTTTTCAGCAAAATTCTGAAACTCAATCAAATTCTGAAGTAGGGAGGTCTTGAAAAGTTTTCTGACATAGGGC
>NW_023458560.1:71666208-71666589 GCF_013731165.1 Rhagoletis pomonella
TTAAAGTTAAAAGCTACAATTAATGGCATAGTAGCATATTGGATATCTCAATTCTATCGACGAGGTGTATGGTGTCAAGTTAGCACTACATACCATTTTTTCTAAAAAAAACGAGAGCTACAAATTTTTTCTTTCCACAACAAATTTTAAAGTTAAAAGCTACAATTAATGCCGTTATAACATTTTCAATATCTCAATTCTATCGACTAGGTGTATGGTGTCAAGTTAGCACTACATACCATTTTTTCTTAAAAAACGAGAGCTACAAATTTTTTCTTTCCACAACAAATTTACAACAAACACTACAATTAATGCCGTAGTTAACTTTTCCAAATTCGAAAAGTGTAGTGCTAACTTGACACCATACACCTAGTCGATAGA
>NW_023458560.1:71666689-71670221 GCF_013731165.1 Rhagoletis pomonella
GTATGGTGTCAAGTTAGCACTACATACCATTTTTTCTTAAAAAACGAGAGCTACAAATTTTTGCTTTCCACAACAAATTTACAACAAAAACACTACAATTAATGCCATAGTTAACTTTTCCAATTTCGAAAAGTGTAGTGCTAACTTGACACACGTCACAAATGTTGGTGATGGCTATGAAAGTAAAATTATTAAAGTCGGACAGTTTAGGGGAACTTGTGCGTTGATATTTATAACCACAATATTTTTAATCTTATCAGCAACGGAGGTTTTTGTCAACATTGGTTTGTCACCTCAAGTGCTTGTAAACAGTCGACAGATCAGTTGGCATTTCTTTGTAACGCACATTTTATTAGCGCATATTTACAAATTTTGTGTCATAAAGAGGACACAATAAGCACGCAAGAGTTGAGTAGAGGAGTGATGATAAGAAAACTATGTTCAAGCGAGTACTTAAATAACAATTGTTCATCAAGTTTGTAAATAAAAACGCCGACCGATGTGTCGACGAACAGTAAAATGTCAATAAAAGTATTTTGCAGGTAAATACGCGTAACTACATTTAATAGTACATACGTATTCGTAAGTAGTGTCAATATTTAAGTAGACGTCATGCACCTGAGATATGGATGTCGAACCCCAAGGCGACTGACTCACTGAGGTACCAACGATCACCACATTTGTCTTTTAATGAAGTGCTAATAGTGGATTCACAAGCCGTTCTTTGTTCTTTACCCACCTCCAGTTGCCTTCACGCTGAACAAACATAACGCCACTATATGTACATTAAATAGGCGTGAGTGAGTATTCATGGAAAAGTGGAAAAGTACGTATTGCAATGATATCTAGAGAATTTGTGATAAGTATCTATAAGCAGAGGTAGATGGATGACAGCGAGCAGACAGGCAGCGGAGTTAACTCAACAAATTTCTCATTAGTGTAGATAAACTGGTCAATAGACTTCCGAGTTGTGAGTGCTAAGTGATTCACTCAACAACAAGAAAGTGTTTTGTGGCTACCTTGAATGGCACCTACAAGTGCGTACATAAATAAATACGCATACATATTGTAGTATGTACAAGTACAAATAATTCGTTTGCACCAGGTAAGAATGGTAAGATACTTAATTACAAATCGAATTAGTTCGTCGTCTTTTTCGTGGAATACATACAGGCAATAAAAGAGTTATGAGTTACATATATTTGAAATTAGTAGCTAAATGTGAGAGAAAAATGTTTAAGTGTGGGAAAGGGAAAAACAGAAAAAAGGTACAAAAGGCACAACGTAATTAAAAATAAAACTTAAGAAATATCAATGAAGACTCAATGGAAAATTAATAAGCTAAACATGTAGTGATAAACAAGTTTTACCACTAACGTCAATCGGGGCAATTAGTTGGAAGTGAGGAAAATACAGCAGTGAGCAAAATTAATGCAACTAGAGAAGGAAAACAAGAGAATTGTTGGTCCTCACCTTTGGTAAATTTTTGCTCTGGTATTAGAAATATTTATTTGCGCGAAGCGAAAACAGTAATAATATCGATAAAAATCGATAAGCGCTTTTAATTAAAAAATTTATCGATAAACATGTCATTAAATCTATAAATTTTCATTGCGGTAAATAGTTTTATTTTAAGTACCGAAACGTATGACGACTTAAAAATCAAACAGAAATTTATCGATTTTGGTGGTAACACCTAAATATAACGACAATTTTGAAAGATTTTTGATACATATTTCGTTAAATATATTGATTACTATTTTGATAAATATATTTATAGCTATTTCGATAAATATGTATATCGATAATTGCACGTTATGTTCTTACCAGCTGTAAGTTTGCAGAATTCTTAAAATCAAAAGCATTAGAGCGAGTTTGTTGGTTTGATTGTTGTTGATAAAGAATCAATTGATAGCCGCAATAGAAAACTCTGCCGAAAAAAGTACACATGCATATCGATAAAAATATCGTGGCATCGATAGATACATACATATCGATAAATATGTACATCGATCTCAAACAAAACCGAAATTTATCGATTATTATGTCCATGATAATCAAAAATAAAAATATCGATAACGAGGTCGATAACTATGTATGTCGAAAATTATTATTTTTTTTAACTATCGATAGTTACTTATTTCGATAGTAATATTGATAATAATTACATTATATAATGACGGTTTTAATGTGGATAATGATATCGAATATATATGTGTGAGAGTATACTGCGGGCACCTCAAAGTTGCTGTGGGATTTCCTTCAGGTTTACCACACTTGGATATCAGAACACAAGCAACGAAATGGCAAATATTCTCTCCCTCCACAGAGATTAATAGACCCAGGACCCATCATCGGTCTACCATGACGTTAGGCGAAATTGTTACATCTGGATCGAAAAGAAAGCGCAATATTACTTAGACAAGTACGGAAGGTAACTGGCAGGCAAAATCTTTCATGCAGGAAATATCATCAAGGAGAGTCCGTTACCTCACCAGGTGCAAAGTAAAAATTGTTACAGGCTTTCTTACTGGCCCCTGCAGGGCTATGAAGCACTTTCCACATTTACATGACTAATGCTGGATGTATCCCGAGAAAGAGAAAAGAGACGTGCACGTTATGTGCCACTGGGAACCCCTTTGGTAGATAATCAAAAGACGTGTGCTCTGCCACCTAAATGCATTCATTGTGCCTACTGTGTAGCCTAGCCTTTACTAGTCCTAGATTTCGCTTCCTAGAAGCATATATATAAGTTCCTTAACGATTTGAGGATCAAATAAGACCTGTAACCACATGGAAGATTGTCCCTTGTCTCGGTGGTCTGCTTTCTGCTTTAAATGCCATTCGTTCCAATTTTGAAATTAGTTGATCGTTATTACTGATTTCTCAGTCAATCATTTTGGCCTCTGAAATGTATGTTTAGTCTCGACAGATAGTTTTTTCCATAGATTTATGTCGTTTTTGTCTTTGAGATATTTCATTTTGTGTTCAATGTACTCGAACTCGAAAAGAAGATTCATCACCAGGCACATGAAGATGTACATAACGACGGCTGAGTGGAAGATCGCCCTATCTCGGCAGCCGGTACGAAAACGCTGGTTCGTGGCTGCACATAGTCTTCACAAGACTGTACTAAATCCTCTCTTTATACGTCTTTTATGCTATAAAAAGAAAAGTAATTTGAAAAAATGAAACAAAAACGCACAGCAGAGGGTCAACAATAAACAATCAAATTGTTAGTTTTTCTGTGCTGATCTACACGCACTCCGTCCGGAAATTAATAATACGAAATGTATTGAGTACGTATGTAAAATTACCCTTTAATTACGCCACTTAACGCATAAATCCCGCACAGAAACAATACAGTTCAAATAGACTGGCGGTCGAACGGAGTAGTATTTATGTAGTAAAGTGGGTTCTTGGTCAACAATAAACAATAAAATTGTTAGTTTTTCTGTGCTGATCTACACGCACTCCGTCCGGAAATTAATAATACGAAATGTATTGAGTACGTATGTAAAATTACCCTTTA
>NW_023458560.1:71670231-71691745 GCF_013731165.1 Rhagoletis pomonella
ATTAATAATACGAAATGTATTGAGTACGTATGTAAAATTACCCTTTACCCTGGTAGCAAGCACTGTAGTTTAGATATGGGCAGCGCTATGATAAATGAGGTACTTCTGCTTGAGCATGGAAAAATGTGAAGATAATTTCATAATTATCTCTTTTTAAATAAGTACTTAAGAATATTGTATTTAGTGGTTGAGCACTTATTTAACATACTTAATTAAAATTATTAATGAGTACTTGAAAAAGTTACGTTGGAAAAATAAGAAAAAAAAGTAAACTGAGTGACACACTTTTTTGTTAAATGGCATGCGGATAACGCATTCTATTGGCCCATATTTTTTCTTAGCATTCTGCAATAGCTTTGAAGATACATATATACATTTTTGGAGAATACGACACAAAGGCTTAATTAACTAAGTTTTATAGCGACTTGAATTACGAACTGTAGCTGGGTAAATTTAGTAGTCTAGCAAATGGCATAGACAAACATATGAAAAAAAAAAACTGGCTAAAATTAATATTTGCAATATAATCTTCAGGCTTAAATTTTCTAATTTTTAGAGATAACCTAATTTAAAAATGGAAATATATACTCCTAAAAAAAAGGTGCTTAGAAACGTCATTGGCGATTCAGCAGAAAAGCCATTTTCCTACTAGCAAAATATGTTTCACTAAACCGTTAGACAATAAATAACTCGTCCACTGTTAAAATTTCTCAAATTATAAATTAACAGAACTGAATCTAAACAAAAAGCGGATACAACAGAAATATGTATATTTCATGAATTTTTACTGAAATAAATCAACTAATATTGAGTGCAGCTGTACTGATTTGGGGAAAATTTGAGAAAAAAGAAATGAAATAAAATAAAATAAAGAAAACGCTCTCAAATCGGTGGCGAAATTCCATTTTTTGATGATTAAGTAGCATTTGTAGTTTTAAATTTTATTTTCAGATATTTTTGGTTTTAATTCAGAAAACCGCTTTTACTATTTAAATTACAAACACCGGCGAGTAATTAATAAACAAACGCTACACCAACAGCAAATCAAGTACACATATCGAACGAACGAACTCTGCTCACGCCAACAATGAGATATGCCTGCGCAAGAAAAGCATAGAAACAACAGACCCAGCGACTGTTTTTCTATAAAGCAAAAGAAAAAAGAAAGCATACAAAGGTAATTTAACAACAAAAACAACACGAGCGATAGGGAAAACATTCGGCGGGCAGCTACTTTGAGCGTTTCTTATAGGGCAACATAAAAGGCAGAAGAATTGAAGGAAAAATATTTCACCAAGAAAATCGCAGCAAACAACCAACAAAAAAGCAATAAACTTCAAAACTATAAATACATAACACCAAAAGTTCCGATAGAGTAGATTTTCCAAAAAAGAATTCGGAAAGAAAAGTAGCCATAAGGCTAGAAGTAAGTCCAGGGAAATGCAATAACAATGAGGAGGAAATGGAGCAACAATGAGAAAAACAAAATTTTTTAGGGAATGTAAAAAAATGAAAGAAAATTATTCACTGTAGCTGGGAATGAAGCGTAGAGTAGTGAAATAAAATTTACTAATTGGTAAAATTAATAAAAAAAAATATAGTTTTTGATTCTTTGAATTTTTTAATTTTTAAGTTTAATTTTTCAGGTATTTTTCATAAAATTAAATAAAACAAGCTGAAATAAAAATTACTTTAACTTCCTTCTCGAATGAACTTTTTATTTATTTTTAGTTCTTTTATTTTAATTCTTATTTGTTATTTTTAATCCATATTTTCTTCATTTTATTTTTTGTTTTTCCCCTTTGTTTTATTATTTTTACATCATTTTATTTTTTTTATTTTTTGTATTTCATTTTATTTTTGGTTTTTGTTTTATTATTTTTTATTTCATTTTATTTATTTTTGTTGTTTCTATTTCATTTTTAATCTTATGTACTTTATTTTTTTCATCTTTTATCTCGTTTTATTTCTTTATTTCGTTTTATCTATTATTTCATTTTATTTTTGTTTTATTACATTTAATTTTGTTCAATTCTTAAATTAATTTTGTTCTATTTTTTATTTTAACATATACATATATGCAGTATATAGTATTTGAATTTTTAAATTGTTTTATTATTTATTGCATTTTCAATTTAATTTAATTAATAATTTAATTTAAATTAATTTAGTTAAATTTCGTACATTTTTCTATTTTTATATTTTTGAGTTCCTGGAAAAGGGCATGTAAAATATGTTATTGTATCCACTAAAATAAAATAAAAATCAGTGAAACAAAATAACAGAAAATAAAATACAGTAGATCAAAATAAAATTAAGGAATAAAAAGAAAACAAATAAAAAACGAGATAAAATAAAAAATTCCTAGATTGACTTTAATTTATTTCCTTTTAAATTTCATTTTTCTTCGCTTTCCTTTCTTTTCTTTGGATTTTCGTTTACCAGTTTATTTATTTTTTTAGTTTAAATTTGCTTTCTAAGTTTTTATAATGTAATTTCAAGCTTTTAATCTTCTTTAGGTTAAATAAAAATATAATTTTTAGGTAAAATAAAAAACATTGAACTGTTTTGTTTTATATCTGTTATTTAGTTATTTTAATTGTTTAATTTTATTTTGGAATTTTTTTATCAATTTTTTAGTTTTTAATTCTTTTTTCCCAAGTTGTGCTTTTGATTTTTAATTTTAGTATTTTAATATTTAGTTAGTTTTTTATTTCTTTTGCGAATTTTTGGGCTATTAAATTTACTTTTTAATAATTTTTTATTTTTTTTTTATAAACTTTTATTTTTTTTTATAAACTTTTATTTTTATTTCTCAAACAATTTTTTTTGTTTCTTCGTTTTTTAATTCCTAAATTTTTTATTTTGAAATTTCCATACATTCTTTTTAATTTTGGGTTATTTTCATTTCTTTCTTTTTTATACTGTCTAGCAGAGCTGTGTAATGATTGAATCAATTGAGTGTGCATTCTCATTTTTTTCGTTTCAAAATTGTGATTGTTTGATTTAAAAAATTTAACAACCACTCTTGAGATTGGTTACAAATTGTAAACACAAAATATGTAGTGTGTTATGGAATGGTTGACACCCATTCACATAGAGAATGTGAATGCAAAAAAAAAACTCAATCATGTATGATTGGACGTTTATGGGAATGCAATCTGTCATTATCATTCAGTACTAATACTATTTGTTGTATCAGGGTTGAAATTTTTGTACTCAAAATGTGAAACCAGAAGATTGCCATCTCCCTTAAAATAAGTAAACAAATAAATATTTGGTGCTAAAATATTTTTCTAAGTGTTTGGCCGAACTTCTGCTCAATCTTGAGGCATGAGTTCTGATTTTATAAGAAGAGTTTTCAAGGCAGAAATATACTCGAAGGTTTGCCATTGCGTGCAGAAGGACGACTGCTATTTTGGGCTATGATCTGACCAGGTATTTAACCATGGTCCTATGGAGTGGAAGTACGCACATGTAATCACTCTGCTACGGCGGCCGCCGTAAGTACATGCTATACATATCGTCGTTTAAAGTACAAAATCGCGTATCAAGAAAATGCAAAACCGCGTAATTGCATAAATTATTTTCTAGAGAGTAAAGTCACCCATATTTCAAAATGGTTATCTTTTTTATAAAGCAAACGTATTCTGGCTAGTATATTTCAGGACGAATGGATAAGAATTGAGCCAAGAGTTTTTGTGAGCAAATCCAATTTTTGGCAGCCAATGTCAGTCACACGGTTTTGAAGAATGACGATACGCGGTTTTGTACTTTAAACGACGATATATATGTACACATATTAGATTATTTATTCTCAAAATGCATGAAAACTATAGTATGCTTGCAAACAATTAATAACATTTTGTGATAAACAGTTTTACAAATGTATTTGCACTTCAAATTTGTATTTTAATAAAGTATTAATTAAATAAATTATTATTGTAAATTATTATTTTAATAAATAGATATAAAGATATTTATACTTGGCAACTCTTGGACTTTTCTTCATTTGTAACAAATGACAGACGTAAACAAAATAAAAAAATAATTGTATTTTTACAAATTTAAAGCAAACGGGCGTTCTTTACAAAAAAATGTAGTTATGGATCGAATTGCGCATATTTTTTTTACAATATCAAGTGCGCACAAGAAGTGTTAAACCACTAAATAGCTTAAAAAACGCTTTCAAAAATTCGAAACGAGAGTGAAGTGCAGTGTTCAATTGTGATCGAAATTGCAGGCAAAATGTGTGCGTGTGTAATTAATGTTTTACTTATTTGAAGAAATGTTGCCCGTTGTTATTAAAAATAAGGAAACCAAGACCCCCGATTGCCACTGGGGGTTACATAATACTTGAATAGCTCCTTAATTAACATGTGTTTGTTTTGAGCACGCACGGCCAGTTAAACAGGCATGTCTGAATCGATTTCCTTCATCATTCTTAGCAATTTGATGTGCATTTTTATTGTTATGTGTTGCAAACAGACATTTTAGGAACTAAATAGGTTCTAAAATCTCTGTACACAAGCGCACTTATTTTTAACAGTTTCCAGTTTATGTAATACTAATCAAAACAGCTTTTATTTATTTTATGTATTATGTGATTTCGGGAAGCGTCGAATACAAAAAAGGGCTGTGACTGGGTTTATGTAATTTGAAATTCTATTGATGATTACTAATAATAATAGAAAGGCGCTTACATATCGACACAACTAAAAATTTCATATATTTCAGTAGAGCCAATTAAAGATTTTTTGTTTCGTAATTTAGCAATAATATGTCTTGGAACGTAATTATTCCGGATTATATGCAGTCATACTGTAAGCTTTCAAATTATGTATTTTTCTAAACCTGAAATTTTGAATTGTGCCGTTATTGCAGAGGACCACCGACATATGTTAGGGCTACTCCTCCGATTGTGGCATGCGCCTTGGCGTTGTCGCACAAAGGGGAGGGACCTACAGTTTTACGCCGACTCCTGCCGGGGGACGACCACTATTACAAAAAACATTTTCTTTTTTTTTTGCCGGAACTGGGCTCGGACGCTCACCCTGCGGAATGGTAGTGCGCACTTCTAACCACTACACCACAGCGATCGCTTAATTAATTTTAATCATTAATCGCGATTAACCATTTATTCGTTAATTTTTAGTCATTCATTGACTAACATTTTGTCGACAATACTCGCATAAGATAGTCCCAAATTTTCACAAAAGAGAAAAGTGATTTTGTTCAAAACTTTTGAATGACGTGTTGACTGAACTTACTAATTCGGAATTTCTACTATTACTTATAGAGTAGGCTATTCATAAAGTCTGGGTAATGAAATAAAAATTTTTCTATTATAAGTTCCATAAATATAAGGAGACTTTTATTGTTTAATTTATTTTTTGCACATAAACTTGTATCTTGAACTTCTTTTTCCAAAAAGTGAGGATGTCAAAATTTCAATAGATATCGGAAAGAGATCTCCTAATAGATAAGTTCATGAAAATTATTCCAAACGAAAACTTAAAATTGATAAAAAAAATAATAACTAAATTTAACTAATTTATATTAGAGGTTTGAAGTTTATCCCACTGTAAGTATGAAATCTTCAGCTATGTGTTTCCATTGTCACTTTTTCGTAGCCATATCAACAGCCTGACAATTAAGAAGATTGTGACGTTTCATGCTACCATACGCAATATCTTAAATCCTTCAAATTTTATTATTAACCTTTTGTTTGTTAAAAACATTTTCTTCTTAGATTCGAAACTTGATCAAGCAAAATTGCCTTTGTGTTTGACTAAGAGATGCTCAATAAGCTCAGAATTGTAGTTCTCATTTGCATACATAACAATAAATTATTAATTTTTGTTTCACACCAACTCCAATATTGAATAGTAAAATATATTTTAATCTTACCCAAATAAACAACGATTTAGTTCAATGGTCAATCACATATAGAGTATAGGGTGGTAATGTGTTAAAGTTTCAAAGTTTTTAAACGTAAAATTACGGCTAATACCTTTTTAAGCGTTTTGTAATTTAACCAAAACTCATTAGCATCCACTCAAGCAAGGAATTATTTACTTTTCAACATGCATTAGCAGAGTGCACTTCTCTTTTGTTTAGAATTTGGTTGTCAAACACACCACATCGGATCTTTTGACAGATTTACCAGAATTTTCCACCAGGTAGCTTCTGACAAAGAGATGACCTTACGTACTCTCTTATTTGTCCTCTCAGTTGCCAGAAAACCAAGTACGATTTCCGGTAAAATCTGGAAATTCTGGTAAAAAATGCTAATTTCGGACTCATGCGGGTTCACAACTAAATAATATTGGGAATACTTTTGAGGTGTTTGAAGAGGGTTGCGACCTGTTTGAAACTAAATTTATTTATAATAATCATATTTTGGCCTTGCCACTTTTGCTAAGTTTTGGCCGAGCTTCTCCTCCGATTTGTAGCGTGCGCCTTTGCTGTCACACAAATGAGAGGGACCTACAAACTTACGCCGAACGGCGATACAATTTTTATGATGAGCTATTTTTTTTATTAAAGACACTAGGATTTTTAAAATATTTTCAATAAAATTTTATCAACCTAAATGTAAAGCTTATGCGAAGTAGTTATCTAATTTAATGAAAATTTTAAACATTTTGAAGATAAAACATGAATTATATTTAAAACGTAAATGTTAATACAACTGTTTTATATATAATCCCAAACATATGATATAAAATCGCCTCTACCAAAAAACTTAAATTGGGTAACGCCGGTTTGAATTTTTACAATTGAGCAATTGTCAAAAATCTTCCTTTTTATCAAAAAGTTATTTACCAGGGTGTCTTTGAACTAATGATTGGTACTGAGTTAAAGAATGCACACACATAAAAGATTGCAGCCTTTTCAATGCTCATTCAGTGTTAAACCTTTTTTTGATTGGGCATTGGTTTTTTCAATCTTGCTATGAATATGTTGATGTGTGAATTCATAACTGCTTTGAGAGAATGGAAAATTCAAAAATTTTAAACCTCAATCCTAAGCGAAGAATAAGTAATGAAAACTGGATAGAAAAAAATTGTTGATTTAAAATTGAAAATGATTTCACACTTACACAGCTCTGCTGTCTAGATAGCATAAATATCATAATTGGATAATTTTGTTGTTGTTTGAAGACATGAAATATTTTTATATATACATATATATCATTCAAGTTACTTACTTTATTCTTTTATGTTAAAAATGTTTTTTGGGCTCTCGAAAGTTATTGAAATATTAATCATAAGGAATGACAACCAAACGTATCATCTTGTGAATAGATTTGCCCTCTATACTAAGGAAAAAACTGATTAAAAGAAATTGACTTCACGTCACTATTGCTGATAAGTAATTCCATTATCTACTAACAAGTCCACTTGCTCGAGATCAGCCCCTTTCTTGACGCAAATTTTTTGCACAGTTCCTTCTGATACCTTTTTATTCTAACGCACACGGCTCGCCAAATTTCATTGAACCAATCAAATACTTACGCCGATACGAGCGACCTCAGCGCTTAGCAAATTCGTTTTTTTTTTTCAATTTGCAACTCAACTAATTTCACATTGAATTTGCTGACGAGTGCAAATTGCCAGCGAAGGTGACTCCACAAATTGCGACGACCAAGCATTTAAATGCAGTTAAGCGAATTTTGCGAAAAAGAAATGATCAAAAATAGAAGACATAAAATAAAAATAGAAATAGAAAACAGAATATAAGCGCACATGAAAGTACTCGTACACAAAATAAGTTCAAGTAGAAACTTGTTACCGGCTAATTAGTCATTAGCGCCTCTGAAATGCGATTTTTCACTTAGCAAGTAGAAGAACACCCACACAAAACTAGCCCAACACACCAGCACACACATAAACGCCGGCGGATATTTATACGCTAGGAAAGTAGCAAACAAACAAAAACAAACATTATAGATATGGTTTGTACAATCATAAGTGTATACGAGTATGTTTGTATGTATGACATTGCTCAAAAGCAAATGAGTCAATAAATCCATCAACATGTCAGCTGAGTGCGCGAAATCGGCTAAACTGGCCACTAAATTTGGGCAGCAAACAGTCACAGGTGGGGCACAGCTGTGCGCACCAAACTAAAAACAAATAAAAAAAAAGCCGGAAATTTCTTGCACGGGAAGTGTTGACCATAAAAGTCGCTGTCGAGTAGAGTAAATACAGAGGCAAAATGTGCGCCAGAAGTCCACACGACAGCCCACCGAAAATTTCATGGCAAATTACTTTTTTAGCTTTACAAAAGCCGCCGTTGACAGAGCAAAATATCTACAAGAAACTTCTCTTCATGTAAATTTCGCAAAGTGGCTTTTTATGAATGAAAATTTCAGCTAAATGTGAAATTCAAGCACAATCATAATCGGCTGTCAAGCGACGAAGTGTGCGCTGTTGTAGCCGAACTCGGCTGGTGATCACGGCAGAAACTTGAATTACAACTTTCCCCTTTACAGCACAACTCCGACAGCTTTAACCTGCTGACTCCCAAGCATCGGAAGCACAAAAAAAAAACGGCTACAACGAATGGAAATACAGGATACCCGGTTGTACAAAACCACAGCGCGCGCTCAGCATCAATGGAGGCTTACGTCATTAACCGCCAGCGATTGAAGGGTATCGAGACAAGTACTTAAGCTTGTAGCGTAGCATAAGCATAGACAAATTTAGTAAATCAGCTTGTAACACACTTAGCTACTCACGCGCAAAGAAAAAAAAAATGTTCCGACTCTTGAGACAGTCCAACCAGCCAGCCTTTTCGCGTCCAGCCTCCGCCTACCTCACTTGCCGTCCGACGACTGCTGCCTACCCACAGACCAAGTCTCCGTCAATTTGTCTTCCACAGTTGCTGGTTGTAAGTATATAATTTGCTAGTTGTTGATTGTCTGCTGGCTAGTTGTTGATTGTTCGCTGTTCGCTATTTGTTGTTTGTTATTTGCTCGGCACTGACTGCAGCTGTCTTGATGACAGTCAGAAGTCAAAATTGTGCGCTCTTCGCTGCGCTGTGCCTCCAAGCCCGCTCGCCTAAATGCTTAGCAATATTTATTAACACTGTTTTGTTGACTAATGATAATGTCTGGTTGTTTGTCCATTCATGACGTTTGGCTCAATTTTGTGCTCTTGCTTTAGCTGAATGCGATATTTCAATCAAATCAAATATTTCAGTTTCTTTCTTCACGAAATTGGTATGGTTTTTTATTGGCACGTCACCTCCATTTTTGAATTGTATACTCATTTTGCTTTGCTAATTGGATATCCCACTCTACTCTATCTTAGCGATTGCATCGTTATTGGCTGTTAATTGTGTTAAAATGTAACGGTAAAGCGACACTAAAATATGTTAACGGCTATGTGGTTGAGGTTGAGGTCATAACTGTCGCCGCGCCACATTCTTTGCCGATGATTAAATGGCTCATGCAAGCCATGAATCGTCGCTGGATATTTGGGTACAAAGCTTACAAAATTACGAGTTTTTATTGATACTATTACATATTTTATTGCGGCAGTAATAACTGTATATATAGTGCCTTTTAGTTTGGTATTTCACTCGGGAGCATACTTAGTTTGCAATTCTCGGTCAGGTTATGAAATTTATTTTATACCAATGAGTCCACTAAATCTTGTCAACGGTTATGTATTTTACAAGGATTTTTCTCAACAAGATCGTACCGAAACAAAGAGTTGTTGTTTAAAGTGTATAAAGCAGCTTGTGTGTAAAAGAGACAAAAGATGACACGATTTAGCCAAAGCGGGGTAACTACAGACACAGCTTTCATTCTCATCTCCGCAAGCTTTTACACTGATCTCTAGGCAGATTCTCTTGGCTGCCGTATTTGACTCTTCGTGAATATTTATCAGAGCCGAATACTCTCGGAAGTTTTACGATTGATATTATTTTGAAGCTAGTGCTTTGCAATTGCAAGCATATCAAGACAGTTTGGCTGCAAGAAATTTTTTTTAACAACAGAACGGCTACCATATTTGCCATCAGTTGCCTGCTGTACATTCTTCACGAGCTTCTTAAAAACTATACGTTCATTGGTGGAGAATGCGGAGCAACTCCGTACCAAGCACGAGGCTCTGCTGAAGATGAGATTCGGACGAGATCATGGCTCCACGGCTTCTGCACATCTTAACCTGTGTTAGACTTAATTTAAATGTAAGACGCCAACGAAAAGGTTCCAGTTAGTACTAGAATCCCTTAAGATGGAGAAAAAAAAAAACATTGGTGAGATTTATTTACGAAATTTTTGGAGTCCACATCTTTCGCCACCGGCTGGGTTATAGAGTACTCGGATTGGACCTGCCCTAGTCTTGCAGCCTCGCTAGAGCTCTAAATGCCCTAAAGAATTCCTCAGAAAGCTTTTTTTGGCGCAGAACTATAGTATAGATCCTCAAAAGATCTCTATGCTCGTCGCAGCGCTTAGTACAGCCTGCACATTTCGCTAGCCTTTCATTTCGGGAGCCTTTGTTTCTTTAGACGTTCGTTAGCCGAATCTGGAAACAAGGTTTCTTGTCAAAGTTCTAAAATATATCTCTTTAGTTTCGAAAGCTTTATCTAAGTATAACTCCACACTATATCGATACCTGAGTGGAAGATCGACCTATCTCAGCAGCCAGTTTGAAAACGCCCTATATCAGAAAACTTTTCAAGAACGCCCTATCTCAGCACATTTTCAATGTATTTTCAGCTGAGATAGGGCGGTTTTAACACAATTCTAAGATAGAGCGTTCTTCAACCAAATTCTGAGATAGAGCGATTTTCAGCAAAATTCTGAAACTCAGTCAAATTCTGAAGTAGGGAGGTCTTGAAAAGTTTTCTGACATAGGGCGCTTACGAACTGGAAGCCGAGATAAGTCGATCTTTCACTACGGTGTCGATATATGGGATTCAAGAATCGTAATCTGGTTGTGTAGGTATTTTATCACAAATAACACAGGTTTTAACTGATCCAGTACTAAAGACTGAGATCGTGGTTGTTGTTGTTGTAACAGCATACAGATTCCCCAAAAAGTTTTTAGGGACTGTTGCTGGAGTGACAGTCCTCGGCCAGATATACATAAATCTGGGTCGTTTCCGTTACATAGTCCCGACTGTCGTGGGAACGAGATCGTTTATTCTTTTGCTTGTTGTTATTTTTAAATAAATTAGAAATAATCATCTACTTAATGATGTACAATAAGTTCCTAAGTTTGCTGTTGCTAAGGGGTCATTTACTCCTTTTGGTGAAATTGTGCTCTTACGAAATTCTTACTGCTGCAGCAGGCTGATGGAAAATTTAGCGCAACTTGCGGAAATAGCTTAATTTATAAGCTGACTAATATGGTAGACAGACGGAGAAAATTAGTCGCATGGCCAGTATACTTTTTTTATTTCTTTTTCATTCTTTTTTTTATAAGTTCTATATTTTTTTTAAGTTACTTTCAGTTAGTTGTTGTTGAATTTTTAACAAAATTCATCTCTAAAAATTAAAATTAACTAATAGTAAAATAAGAAATGTGATATAAAATAAAGCAAATGAAAATAAAATAAAGTAAAATTAAATATATAAATAAAATAAAATAAAAAAATATAAAATAAATAATAAAAACAAAAAATTTTTCGCAATCGCTCCAACCGAGTATCGAACCTGGCAGCTACAGGCTTGTAGCTCGCAACTCTCACCACCCGGCTACCGCGTACGCGAAACTCGACTGCTTCGTTTGCTTACTTGTACAAAAGACAACAACTGGCCGTTTTTACCAGTGTTGTCATCGAAAATTTCCCGGATCCGAGTTAATTCCCAAAAATTTCGTGCATTTGTTCGGCTGCTAATGCTCATTTATAAGAGGGAAAATGCATGAGTTAAAGCAAATTAAGGCTGGTTATGCAAATAATCGAGCCCGTTTGTCTACCGTATAATGCTCATGCTTGTACTAGATGTACACAGCAACGCCTAACGTCTTCAATTAAATCATATTTAGCAACGTTTAATCATCGTTGCTAGATTTGCCGCTTCTCCACCCGCAATCGTCTTAGAACTCTTCGGCACTGAAGCTGTTTTTAATCACGTACTTCATATTCGTTTTCCTTGTTTTCTATTTTCTTTCAATTTTTGAATGTGTGCCTCTCATGTCTGGTCCAAATAATTTCAGTCTGTTGTGCAATTATTCAATTGTCCGCAACGGATAAAATGTGCAAATTTACATTCGTTTGAACTAAGCAGAAGTGTTAGAAATAGAAGAGTACATTTCAAGCCAAGATTTATTAAAATAGACAATTCGGAGGAAGATACATCTGTAAATCTGCTTGTAAATATGTTACGACTGATGACTTTAATTAGCACAGCTATCAGGTCAGTTACAAGTGGTTTCAAGCGGTTACAACCGATTTTAGATTTTATGAATGATTTCTATGAGTTCTTACTTTTCGATGTACATGCACTTACAACCTAAGTTAATTCATATTTTGTCGCACTGCCCACACCATGACGTCTGCGCAGCATCCCACTTGGATTTTCACTCATTGGCAAAAGTTGCGCTGGTTAAATTAGTTCATTCATAAGCAAATGTCACTTACAAAATGTTGCATACAATTAGTGCTTAGTCGTACCAATCACATCGCCACTGCTGCTGACCACTAAAGCGAATTGCTTGCTTAATTGAATGTGATTGCTGTGGTGATTCATCGAGTGTGCGACATGAAGGGATATTTTTTTGGATTTTTAGAGCGGATATTCTAAAGTGCTTAAGGTATGCCTTAGCGGATACGTACTTACTGGTATACTCCCCGGAAATGATCGGCATGAATAATAGGCTGGTCTGTTAGTGAAATGCGGAATAATATTTGCAATTTTATACCATACACTGAGAGCCTCTCAAAGCAATTAATAATAATAATAATAGATTGGCGCTTACACATATGTTAGTGTTTGGCCGAGCTTCTCCTCCGACTTGTGGCGTGCGCCTTGATGTTATCACACAAAGCGGAGGGACCTACAGTTTTACGCCGACTCCGAACGGCGATTGTATTTTTATGAGAAGCGAAGGACGACCGCTGTTTAGAAAAAACCTTTTTCTATATTTTTTGGGATGTTGCTTTGACCAGGGCTTGAACCCAGGTGCGGATGTGAGAAAGCGCGCACTGCTTACCACTACACCACAGCGGCCGACAAAGCAATTAAGAAAAATAAAAATAGAGCCTCCAATTTTATATGAATTCCGCATTCAACTTCAGTATAAAAAAATTCAAGTTCAACAAAGTATTTTCGAAAAGTTTTCTAAATATATTGAAGAAAATGCAAAACATCGTCAGCAAAAGAAATTACATAAAATCAACTCGAATTTTAAGCAACTGGAAACTTGCATTTTTTATACTGAAATTAAATGGGCAATAATAACCTACATACCCAAAAAAAATTTCTATAAATTCTGATTAAAACACTTAACATTTTGGTCATAATTATTTGAAATTTGTTTTAATTTCGCAAATTTTACACACAATTTTATGCTTTGATTAATTTTGCAAAATGGGCGTGATACCGCCCACATATACATACGTAAAACCACACCTACTTACCATGTAGCGGTAGTTTTCGGAAAGGTGAAAAAACTATATTAAATACTTGCGCCGGGTATTTAATGTTCGGCACCGCCCGAATTTAGAATTTTTGGCTTGCTTTTTTGTAAATTTCTTCAAAACAATTGTTAACCTAATGACGTGAAGAAATTAACCAATTCTAATATAAAAACCAACAAAATGAAATTCACACTTAAAATTTCAAACTTTTTTGTTTGGTATATATTTTTTTAACATTTTTCGAAGTCTGTTCGGGACATGATAAAAACATAGCAAGGTAGAACCGTTCTCTCAATTTGTCGGCCATGATTTTTTTTGAAGTTTGCCTACATTTTAAAATCATATAAAAGTGAAAATAAACAAGTAAGAAAGTCTAAGTTCGGGCGGAGCCGAACATTAAATACCCGGCGCAAATATTAAATATATGATTTTCACCTTTCCGAAAGCTACCGCTACATGGGAAGCGGGGGTGTATCAATTTTGAGTAAATTAGCGTCCTTAAATTTCAAAATATTGACGTTTAAAGCATTTCTAAAATATACCGTTATATGAAAAGCCATAATTTTAGTCCGATTTCAATAATTTTCATCGTTTTGCTTTTATGTAGCAAGCACAATAAAAATACCGAGTTTGGTACAAATTGGTAGAACGGTTACCGATATACATATATGTGATCATAAGTGGGCGGTGCCACGCCCATTTTCCAAAATTTTACCATAAACGTATTTCTTGGTAAAGAATTTTTGCAAGCATCAATTTTGAATAAATTGGCTTTAATATTTACTGATTTATCGAAGATTTCGTATTTCTCCAAATTACCGTTATATGAGATGTGGGCATGGTTATTGTCCGATTTTAAAAATTTTCGGCCATTTGGTATGCTGTACCAGGGTCAACAACTGTGCCAAGTTTGGAAGAAATTGGTGCAGCGGTTACCAAGATATACACATTTAACCATAAGTGGGCGTGTCTACGCCCATTTTCCAAAAATTTATAACATTCTTATTTTTCGTCTAAAAATTATTGTAAATATCAATTTTGAGTTAATAATCTTCAGTAGTTACTAAAATATCGCAGTTTTCGTATTTCTGAAAATTACCGTTATATGGGAGGTAGGCGTGGTTATTGTCCGATTTTGCCCATTTTCAATACCATCCGTCCTACGCCCGAAAGAAGTACACGTACCAAGTTTCGTTAAGATATCTTAATTTTTACTCGAGTTATCGTGTGCACAGACGGACGGACAGACGGACGGACGGACGGACGGACGGACAGACAGTCACCGCTTAATCGATTTCTCTTTTCATCCTGATCATTTATGTATAAATTTGTCTATATCTATCTCGATTCGTTTTGCCTGTTACAAACAACCGTTATGTGAACAAAGTTATAATACCCTTGTGCACAAGTGCGCTCGGGTATAAAAATTTAAAATTGTTCGAAATTGTTGTTGCTTGAGATTGAAAATGAAAAGGTGTGTGTGAGTTTGTGAGTAAATTTAAAAATTAAATTGTTTGGAAACGTCAAGAGTTTTAAAAGTGACTCTCAGCGGTTCTACCTTACTATATTTTTATCATGGTTCGGGATTTTTTAAAAGCGGATAAAAATATTATTTTTAATTGCATTATTTTATTTTTGAAAACGCTTCGCTCCCATAAATTTTTGAACAAATATTTAACAAAAAATTCTAGAAACATTATACACAAAATAATTTTTTAATTGTTTACTTAAATTTAATGACGCTATTTTTAATGAACCTACATGCCCGGCCTCCAAATAGAGATTAATGGTAGCATGTTCTACGAAAAAATCTTCCATAAAATTCTACTAAAGGAGTTTGAAGACAGTAAAAAATAAATGTTTGTGGAAACAAATCCCTCTTGCTGCCGGTTACACCAGCAAAGTAAGTGAAAACTGATTTTTTCTCTTCTGTCAGTTTTATATAAAATTAAAATAAAAAATAAATTTTCATTTAAATAGCTTTCGTTAAACTGGCTAAGGACGCAACCATTTCAGCATTATTCGGTTAAGTCGCTAGATGCCAGTTTAATTACACCAGACAAAAACAAGACTTTGCCTACTACTACTACTTGTAGCCGCTACAACAACAAGAAGACATTGCCTACATTTGTTAATGATTTTGGACTACAAAAATTCAAGAACTATGATGCTATTTTTCGGTTCAATTCAAATAAATAAATCATTTCTCAGTTAAATTAGTTTCGTGAAACAGACTGTATTTTTTTAATAAAAGTAAAATTATTTTATTTTTTTTTAATTTCTTGAATTTTTTTATTTCTTGATTTTTTTAAATGTAAATAATTAAGAACAATTTGCTCCAAATCGAGAATATGGAAAACATCCCTGCAAGAACAGTGACTATCATTTGACAAATCATTTGAGTGGCAAGACTGATAGAGATTTCTGTCACTGGCTACCTACAAGTTTCTATCAAATTCTAAAGGGCAGTGTGAAAAATCTGATGTAAACATTTGGTACAAATTCGTCCGTCTTCCTCCAACTTATGGCCTTATTTTATGGTCTCTTTTTAACCAACGCAAAATTTGCATATGTGTTAGTAAGATAAATGAGAATTCTCATTATCCCTCTCACATTAATGTCCCTGCAAGAACAGTGACTATCATTTGACAAATCATTTGAGTGGCAAGACTGATAGTGATTTCTGTCACTGGCTACCTACAAGTTTCTATCAAATTCTAAAGGGCAGTGTGAAAAATCTGATGTAAACATTTATGTACATGTGATCTTCCGTCTTCCTCCAACTTATGGCCTTATTTAATGGTCTATTTTTAACCAACACAAAATTTGCAAATGTGTTAGTAAGATAAATGAGAATGTGTTAGTTTCCATCACAAAATTCTTGTAGGGGTCCCTACAAGAATTGTATGATGGAAACTAATACATAGGTATTTTTGTTACTAACACATTTGAAAATATTTCTAATATTTTTGCGTTGGTTAAAAAAAGACCATAAAGCTCTTATTTTTACGATATTGCAAATGTGGATGCGAGAGTGAAACAACTAATATATTCGACAGAGTTGCATTTTTTATGACAGTTTAGGAGTTCGAAGAAAAGCGCGCTGACGCTTAAATTAAAAGGGATTGTGGCAGCGTGCAGACGTGAAATTTGAGCGAACATTAAATTGTTATTTAAAACAAATAAGAGAAGCGTGATAAAAATAAGTGAAAAAATGAAAAGACATTTTCAAAATTGTCTTTATAAAGAAAAAAGGACATTTGAGTCCAATGTTGAAAATTATAAAAGATTGCTAGAAGTGGAATGTGCGGGTAGTGAAAGTGAAGAAAATTCGAGGGCTTTTGTGAAAAGTATTCCCCTTATATCCACAAGTGAACCCGATCCTGTAGCTTCACCACCTGAAGAAGATAATGAAAGTCAGATCAGTAATTTTTTGGCCACCGATAGTTTGGATGCAGAACCCGAAGCGTTCACTTCTTTAGCTTTAAGTTTCCCTGCAGAAAATATTGACGCAAAGAAAAAGTGTGACGAACTTAAATCATGGGCTGTTAGGAATAATATTTCTCAAAACGCTTTAGAGGATTTATTGAGAACGTTGCATAAAATAGGAGTCAATGATATTCCCCTGTCTGCGAAAACACTATTAAATACCAGCAAAGAAAAGATAAATGTTTCAGAAATTTCGGGTGGTGAATTTTTGTATTTAGGGATTCAAAATTTTTTCTTTCGAGCTCTTTTAACTACTTAGACGGACAAACTGAAGTTTCTATAGATGTAGGTATTGATGGACTCAAACTTTATAAAAGTTCGAACAGAGTTTTATGGCCTATCCTGGGTTCAATTGTAGGGTTTCCTAATGTCAATCCCTTTATGATCGTGTGTTTTTCAGGATTCAAAAAACCAAATAATTTAGATAGTTTCATGTCGAATTTTTGTGCGGAAGTAAAGGTGCTTAGAGAAAATGGTGTTAAAGTAGGGTTTAAACAAAATGTATTACAATTTAATATCCGTCTGTTTGTTTGTGATTCCCCAGCTAGGGCTTATGTGACAGGAGTAATATCACACAATGGCAAAAACGGTTGCTCCAAGTGTTGCCAGGTGGGTGATTACAAAAATAATAGGATTTGTTTTCAGAAACAAATCGGCCCTCTAAGATCAGATACAAGTTTTAAATTACGATTAAATCCCTCTCATCACCTAGAAAATTTTAAAGTAAAAAAAGCATTTTAGAAGAATCAGGGTTTGGAATGGTGTCGCAGTTTCCCCTAGATAGTATGCACCTAGTCGACTTAGGGGTAACTAAGAAACTACTTAAACTTATTATTAAAAAAGAAAATCATACTATTATAAACAAGAAGCTCGATTTTATCTCTAAATATGTCCCATCAGAGTTTGTCCGCATATCTAGAAGTTTAGAAGAAATTCATAATTGGAAGTCGACTGAGTTTAGGCAGTTTTTATTATATACCGGAATATTCGTTCTAAAAGATTGTATCAGCAGTGATCAGTATTATCATTTTTTGTTATTGCATAGTGGTATTCGTCTTTTGTCTAATGAAAAATCTCACATAATTGAGTCCAATGTTTCCCAACAAATGCTACAAGATTTCGTCAATATTTTTGGAATTATATATGGTGATGAGTTGGTTAGTTTTAATGTTCATGGGCTACTTTACTTAGCAGATTGCGTTAAACAATTTGGGCCCTTAGACTCATTTTCAGCATACAGGTTCGAAAACTTCATGCAATAAAGAATGAACACGAAAAAAACTGGTCGCACATAACCAAGCATAGCTCGGTTAATCATAACATTAAAATAAAAATCGGTAGACACTTAAAAAGCTGGAAGCATTTTCCACCTTACTGCATCATTTCTTTTTAGTAACAAAATTCAGTGTAGAAACGAGGACCAAGAAAGAAATCGATCGCGAGTTAATATTGCGCAAAAAGCTGGAAAATCCCACCATGTTCCATAACGACATCGCAAAAAAGCTAAAATTTCCTAAGTCTACCGTTACTTATGTGCTTAAAAAATACAATGAATGTTTATCTTTAAAAAGGAACCCTGGTAGTGGCAGAAAAAAATGATTTGCTTGCGAAATTAAGGCAAAGGAAGTGTTATCTGCTTTTAAGAAAAATCCTGGACTTTCGGTAAGAGATGTCGGCAAAAAACTAAACATGTCGTCTTCGTATATACAAAAAGTATGCAAAACAGCAGGATTACGTTCTTACAAAGTGAATGCAGCAGCTAATCGCAACGGTAAGCAAAATTTGTTGGCGAAACAACGTGCTCGGAAATTGTACGACAGTCTCATACAAAAATTTGGCTGTATTGTTATGGATGACGAATCGTACGTAAAAGCCGATTTTAAACAAATCCGGGGCCGCGAATTTCACACTGCAAATAAAAGAGGCAATGTTGCAGATAAATATAAAAACAAAAAGTTTGACAAATTTCCAAAAAAGTTTCTCATTTGGCAGGCAATTTGCCAATGCGGCTTCAAAAGTGATCCTTTTGTATGCACTGGTACAATTAACCAAGAAATTTATGTTAAGGAGTGTCTGCAAAAGCGACTTTTACCTCTTATACGGCTTCATAAAGATCCAGTGCTTTTTTGGCCTGATCTCGCGATATGTCATTACGGAAAAATGGCTTTAGGATGGTAACATAGAAACAAAGTGTATTTTGTAGCAAAAGAGGTGAATCCACCTAATTGTCCAGAGCATCGGCCGATCGAAACCTACTGGGCCGTTATGAAATCCAAACTTCTTAAGACCCACAAAGCTGTAAAAACGCACAACAATTCAAAAATAAATGGCAACTGGTTTCCAAGGAAATCACTGAAACTTCTGTGCAAGGGCTAATGAAGGACATAAAGTCAAAATTGCGATCGTTTGCTTATTACAAAGAGAATTAACTTTTTTTAACAAATTTCAATAAAACTAAGTTTAGATGTAAATATATGTAAATATCGTTGAATTCCATTAATATATTTATGTTTTAGAACGTTTTAACTGTGACCAGTTTTTTTCGTGTACATTCTTTATATAAAAAAACTTGTAAGTAAACCCAACAAAATCCTTCAGCAAATATATCTCTAACCTATGAAGGTTATCAATATTATAAAGTCACAAGAGCCCAATAAAATGGTGTGCAAAATTAAAAAAAAAACTGAAAATTACTTCGAGTTGCCTGTAGAGTCGTTTAGCGGGCTTGGTATAGTTCTTGCTAGTGAGTTAGGTGACGAAAATACTTTTGTATACCTATCTTTTTCACAAATTTTCCCACTAATCACTAATTTGAGCACTCTCGTCTAAAATTTTAACATACATATTTGAATTAAAATTTAATAAAAATTACTAATTATAAATAATAACAATATAATTAATAAACACAATATTAAATTAAAAATTAGTTATCAGTAAATATAAGAAAATACATATAATAATTATACAATACATATAATAAAAATACAATAATAAACTAATAACGAACTATTAATAAATATAACATGATACATATAATAATTATTAATTATATAATATAATTTTTAATTATATAATATATTTATTTAATAATATATATTTTGTGTAATATACAAATGAGCTCATCTAACAACATATTTGAGACCCAAGACGAAAGTGGTAAGTTAACAGCAACACGGGTATAGAGTCATGCATATATGTAAGTATATATTTAAAATATGTACTTATGTATTTTTTTAGTAAACAATTCAATTATTGAGAGGCGACAATATGCTGTTGGAGGAGCAAAGGTCCAACAAGACACGGGTAACTTTTATCATAAGCTTTCGAATTAACTCTATTTGATTGGTTATTTACTTTTTGAATTTAAGATGTTCTAGAAGCCCTCAGGGAGATACGGGACAGGCTGCAAAAGATTGAGGAAAACGTAAGTTTATTATTCTAGGGGTGTTTTTTTTTTGTTATGCATTTTTAACGTTGCCTGTATTTTTTTCTAACCTTTTCAGCAATTCACCCTCCTACAAAATCAAAGGACGCTCAGCGAAGGGCAATCGTCAATGGTACACAACCAAACTCTTATCTGCGACAAGATAATTGCAATGGACCTCAAAGTAAGTGTTTGACATCCTTATGCTGGTTTCTTTTGATATTTAGTTTCTCGATTCTACGATTTATTAAAATATAATTTCGTAAAAATTTCTTTATTTTCAGATTGTTGAAAAGAGTGAAATGCTTGCACAAAATAAGGCAATAAGCGAGTGCAAGGTCATGCTCAAAAAGGCGACGGAATCGGTGTTCCGCATGACTGGTGAGACCCATGACAAAGAGCTGGACGACATCGCGAGCACGTTGCCGCTGCAGTCTTAGACGGCAGTCGCTGAAGTGGAGGAGAAACTGCAATGCCCGGAGTATGCCCAAGCAATGGTAATTAAATCAAAGATTTTTCTTGAATATCCCTTGTTGGAATCTACATAATTCCTTTGTTTTAATATTTTTTAAAGACGACATTCCTCCACAAAGTCAAAGGGGCATCTGAAGACGTCGCGACCATAATGCGAAATATTTTTTCTGACGAGCTGCTACAGGGGTTTAACTGGGACGGAAGGTGGGAGAAAAAGTCCCTTTGCAAGAAAATTAAAAAGAGAGAAAAAACCTAAAAAAACCCTAAAAATGAAATGAATTGACTTATTTTTTTTAATTATAAATCGTTATGTGTTTTAAATAAACCTTATTTTCAACAAATTGAAAGACAACTTGTAATACCTTTGCTCAATAACAAAAAAATATTACGAGATTTTGCGTAATTGAACGCTTTATCATTTAAAAACTTGTGAAAATACGTTAAAATTTTCTATTATTGTACAAAGTATACATATTTCTTAATTTATAGAAAATGTTTGCATCAACTGTGATTAACACGCGTTAT
>NW_023458560.1:71691845-71698505 GCF_013731165.1 Rhagoletis pomonella
CACAATTTTTTGGGCTCAGCTGCTGCTCTAGTCATACAATGTAGATAAAAAAAATGATCAAAAAACAAAATGCAGTCGAGTTGGGAAACAAATCAAGCTCATTCGGAGCTGATCTTCAAGCGAAGCTATAGAGCTAATCAAGAATGAGTACTCTGGAAAGGTAGCGAGTATGCGTGTGTGTGTGTGTGTGTCTAGGGATGAATGAATGCCAAGAGGCGTCAGCGGGAGCAACAGCAG
The DNA here is from genome assembly GCF_013731165.1 of Rhagoletis pomonella. Taxonomy (NCBI): domain Eukaryota; kingdom Metazoa; phylum Arthropoda; class Insecta; order Diptera; family Tephritidae; genus Rhagoletis; species Rhagoletis pomonella. The sequence continues at coordinate 71,692,083 of NW_023458560.1, forward strand.
CAGCCACATATGTACGTCTACTGGCTACAGCATCTGTGCTCTGAAGAATTCTTATAAACACAGAGACGCATACAAACAGTGCATCCGTGTGTTGCATACTTGATAGCATTCCTATAAGTTTTCGCTTGTTTTGTTATACATATGTACATCGGTCTCCAACGCGCAATTATGTGGTGTCTTGTGAAACGTGTTTGCCAACACCAACCAGCGGATACCTATGACACACCGACCGATGCACAAACGTACATCCATCCATGCATTCATACAAATGCGAGTATAGTACTCGCATACATACTCCACTGCTTATTGTAGTACATACTTGCTTGCAAAGTACAAAACTGACTTTTGCTCAATAGTTAGTGCACATGCACCGGGCACTGGCTGCAGACTGCTGGTAGTGTTTGGACAGCGCCGACTGCGACACTGTTAGCATTTAACGCCGTTTTTACACCGAGATTTCTACTGCGATTATGCCTTGCCCGCTGCTGCAGCCCTCTAACATGCCCTAATGTGCAACACAGCTATAGCCAGTGTTATGGTGTAGTAGTTGGTGGCTGCTGTTGGTGGCTGCTGTTACTACTGTTTGTTGTTGGCTACAGTGGTAATCTGCTCGTCCGCCCGTCTATATGGTTTTGCTATTCGATTTACAGCTGTCGTTAATACATCAGCAGCAACAACAACAAGGCAGGTGTTTGTATGTGATTTGTTGTTGGCGTCGTAATGTAAAGTGAAATTCCAAAGAACTGTTGAACTGCACAAATTATGATAAGTATGCATTGAGAAAATGAGAGAATTTATAAACAGTGGAGCATTTATAAGTTGGTGGAAAATGAAAAGGAGGAAAACTAATAATTAAAGAAAACATAGAGAACAGCTTTAAGATTTTTTTTGTAGCAAAGGAGAATCTGTTGTTGTTGTTGTTGTAGCGGCTACAACAACCCCGCCCAGGACGGTTTGTATCTCAGTCGTTGTCGTCAAGTACCACTAACGGCAACCCTAGGAAGCGTGCAGCTTCTGTGGGGTTTGTCCACAGGGACGAGGCCGTTAGGGTTGTCGGGTTTTCCGGGCATGCGAAGAGATGTTTCGAGTCATGTGGGGTCTCTCCGCATGCCGGACACTGATTCGGCACATCCTCATTCAACCTACTCAGGTAGGAGTTCAACCTGCTGCAGTAGCCGGAGCAAAGTTGTGCAAGTATTGTGCGTGTCTCGCGAGGCAGATGAAGCTCCGTCTCGTCTATGTCCGGGGGTGGTATGCCTAGAACGGCATTCACAGGTCTAGAGTCTACATAACTCGAGACTGAGTCCCTGTGAATGCCGTTCAGGGCCTGTCGGTACGCTGTCGGGTCCAGAGGTTGCTTAATGAACCTCTGGACTTCGTCCGTCAGTTCATATAGATGCCTCCTGACGTGCCTAGGCGAGGGCTCCTCTGCAAGCAGCTGTCTGCTTGGGCGGCCATTTCTGTGGCTCCCGATCAGGAACTGCTTGCAGAGCATTATATTGTGCTCCTTTACAGGGAGCATTTGCGCCTCGCCGTGCAGGTGGTGTTCAGGCGACATCAGGAGGCATCCTGTCGCTGTCCTTAGTGCGGTGTTCTGTACAGTCTGTAGCTTCGTCCACTGCGTCCTACTAGTCCCTGGCGACCACACTGGCGCTGCGTAGTTCAAAACCGGCCGGCCTATTGCCTTGTATGTTGCCAGCAACGTTTCTTTGTCTTTGCCCCAAGTACTGCCGGCTAGCGACTTGAGGACCTTGTTGCGGCTCTGTACTTTATTGACAATAGCGGTTGAGTGCGCAGAGAAGGAGAGCAGGCTGTCGAATGTTACTCCGAGTATTTTGGGGTTATTCACCGTCCGAATTGGTGTGTCATCGACGTGAATCCCCAGCGGTAGCCTGACCTCCTTCGTCCAGGTTGTGAACAGGGTCGCGGAGGATTTCGTAGGGGAGAGGGCTAGATACTTTGCAGTGAAGAAGCGAGAAAGTTCGGTGTATCTACCCGTTTACTTTCGAACACAGGTCATCAATTCCATTCCCAGTCGCCATGATCGAGCAATCGTCGGCATAAGAGACAATCGAGACTCCCTCTGGTGGTTGAGGGAGCTTTGAAATGTAAAAGTTAAACAGTAGTGGGAAAAGGACACCACCCTGAGGAACCCCCTGTTTTATTTTTCGCTGCTTACTCGTTTTGTCTCTAAACATTACCGACGAATGTCGACCACTCAGATAATTTGCCGACCACCGTTTGAGCCTCTATGGGAGAGAGGAGGCCTCTATATCTTCTAGTAGCGTGGAATGGCAGACGGTGTCAAACGCCTTTGACAAGTCCAACGCTACTAGAATCGTTCTCTCACAGGGACGGTTTCGGGTAAGGCCACGAGTTATCTGAGTGTTTATGGAGTTAAGTGCTGTTGTTGTACTGTGCACTTTACGGAAACCATGCTGATGCTTCGCTGGGGTCAGATGGTTTGTGAAGTACGGGAGTAGCAAGGCCTCGAGTGTCTTCGCTACCGGGGAAAGGAGTGTTATCGGACGATAGCAATCTCCCTTCTTGGCAGGTTTCCCCGGTTTGAGCAGTGGGACCACTCTCCCCACCTTCCAGATGTCTGGGATGATGAGAGTGGCCATTGACAAGTTGAGGACCTCCGTTAGGTACGCTACCCCCGCAGGACCCAAATTTTTCAGCATCAGCATGCATATTCCGTCGGGACCCATGGCTTTGGAGGCTTTCACCTTCCCGATGGCCACCTGAACTTCACCGCAAGTGAAAGCAAGGGGGCACAGGTTGTTGGCAGTTTGTGCAGCCTTCTGGTCACTCGACGCTTGGCTTTGTCCACCGGAGGTATGAACTGCCGGCTAAAATAGCTCGCGCATCGCTCCGGGTCCGACGAGGCATGGTCGCCGAAGGAAATTTCGACTCTGTCGTCGTGCTTCGTCGGATTAGACAATGACCTCACGGTTGACCAAAGCTTGCTCACATCAGAGGTGAAATTACAGGTCTTCAGATGCTCCTCCCACTTCTTCCGCTTATGTACGTTTACTAGTTGCCGAATCTCCGCGTTGAGATCCCTGATACGGGGATCTCCGGGATCGGCCTGACGAAGGCTATCACGCTCATCGGCTAGATCAGCCGCTTCGGCAGGGAAGTTTGGACGTGGGTCCGATATACATCCTGCCGGTATGAAGCGAGCTGCAGCAGCAGTGACAGCCCTGCGGAACTTACGTTCACCAAGATGGGCGTCGGTTGGTGTGGGGAGCGCTGTGAAGGTGTTTTCGGTAAACTCCGCGTAACCTTTCCAATCAGCTTTATAAAAGTTGATATAGATCCGGTGTTTGGCGGAGGCAAAGTCGGTTGGTTTATCTATCGAGATGACTATGGGTAGGTGGTCTGATGCTAGAGTCAGCATAGGTCGCCACGTTATGCTGTTTATCAGACCAGCGCTGACTATTGTGATGTCTGGCGAGCTACTGCAGTTACCCATAATCCTGGTGGGTGCGTCGTCGTTCATTGTGCAGAATGTCGAATCGTCTATCTGCTCAGCCAAGTCTGTTCCCCTACGATCGTTTGACAGGCTTGAGTGCCAAAGATCCTGGTGCGCATTAAAGTCACCTACTACCATACGGTTTTCACCTCTGAGGAGCGCACCTATATCAGGGTGATATCCTGCCGGGCAGCAGGTGACAGGGGGTATGTATATGTTAAATATTTCGAGCTCGACATCGCCTGACCGGATAGCGATGCCCTGACATTCTAGGGTGGTATCCCTGCGGTGGATGTCTGCTTCGATAAGACGTTACTGCACGGTGTGGTGCGTGATGAACGCTAAGCCACCACCATTATCTCGCTCACGATCTCGACGATGCACGTTGTACCCGGCGCAATTCAACAAAGTTGAATTGCTGTGCAACTTCGTCTCTTGGACCGCAGCTATCAATATACCATGCCGACACATGAAGACGGTTATCTCCTCAATCTTGCTCTGTACCCCGGAGAATCTCATAATGGTCAGTTAAATGGTTCCATATCGACTGGGTAAACCCCAAGTATCGCTCACTTTTGCATATGGCCAGTCATGGCAGAACATAGCTATTGCGTGTGAAAATCTATTCTTAAGTTTTTATAAAAAAAGATGAAAACGCCGGGTCTAGCTAATGGGCGGATCTAGCTATCGGAGCTATGTGAGTCGGTTCTACGTACCGGGTCGACTCCGGTTTTACCTGACCAATAGCTGTTTTGTCGCCGTGTCGGTTTACTACCACGCCCACAATATACACACAATTCACACAAATGTGTTAGACCAAGAAAAAACACATTTCAATTGATTTTGAAGTAAATTCATATGCAACGTTAATAATGTATTATTTACATATATATATATAAATAATAAAAACTATGAAGCGAACTTAAGCGAACATTCTCATGTGTCTAAATTTGAGGTTAACATTACGTGAACAAATTCTGAAAAATCGCTGATACGTTCGGATATTTATTTTTTATTCTCTTTTAATTTTTTACGCACAATTAATATCCACTTATTTTTTACACTTTAGAGGAATAACGGTAAAAATCTATGAGAAGGAGGAAGAGCCAAACTTAATTTTAAAAAATTTTTTATATAAAAACAAGTTTTTTTTGCTGCTATTTTATTTAAATTTTTATAAGCTTCTTACGTTGATGGCATAAAGTTCTTGCCTTGGAAGATTAGTAAAATTTTCCGAAGAATAATTTTTTGAATATTTCAAACCTCTAACGACCTTTCAAATTTTATTTTTATGGGGTTTCCGAAGTAAGGGGCAAAACGACCCTTTCAGGCGGGAACTAATGCTTTAAAATGTTGTACGAAAGTATTTCCCATTAAATATTACTACATGCATATGTCTTAACTTTTAATTTCGCTCAGAAATTTTTTTTAAACTATTTTTTCCGTTTTTTGAAAACTACTTAGTTCGGGACATGAAAACTTTATCAGGTAATGAAATAAATTTATTACTGGATAATTATCAGAAAATTGTCGCGCAGTGTTATAAAAAAATTTCAAACAGTTAAAATCTCCGCATTAATTAAAAAATTTAATTTGCCGCACATGTATTTTTTTTTATGACCGAAACTTTCGAACACATTTAAAAAAACATTGCTTGAAATGTTCTTATGGATATATAGCGAAGCAATTGACATCAACATTTTATTTTAAGTTGCATCAGTGAATTAGACTACTTTTGGCCGCAGTCCCGACACTATCCTACGTCGGTCACTGATAAAAATTACTCACGAATTAGTCAACTAGTGTGAACTATACATTTTTTTCTGTGTCCATGATTCAACCCAACCCAACATCTGCGTTTCAAAATTACATTTTTGTGTCTATTATATATTTTTAATTGAATGTTTCCCTAAAAATAAGTAAATAAATACCTCACAACTCGATTTACCAGAAATGTAAACAAAATTGCATTTTTATGGCTAAGAAATATTTAAAAAAAAAAAAAAACGAAAAAAAAATTCACTGAAATTGCACATTCGTGAGCACATATGCGGAACACATGTCCATCCTATGAACATCATTGGCATTGTGCAAATCGAAAAATATTCGATAAAATCGATTGATAGAATAAAATATGCCGTACAAAAAAAAAAGAGAGTAGTTAAAATTTGCAATTTCGCTACACTCTATGTGAAACCACTTGTGCAGTAAAATTGAATAGAAGAATGTGCCAAAAAATGGCAAGTGGAAGCCCGTAAATGTGCACTAAAAATGTATTTTAATGCTTGGAAGAATAATAGCATAAAATAAATAAAAGTAAAATAAATGTCATTTCATTGCAGAAAGGAACACTTTTTCAATAGAAAGCAGCCAAAATGGTAGCACAAGCACAAATTCCAATGAACTTTTGTCCTCAATTTGATGCAGCGTTGAATGTTGCATATTTGGCTTTTATGGAAATGACAGGACGAAGTTAGCAGCGAGTGGAGCACTTTGAAGGAAGCGAAAAATTAAAACTGGCATAAGTGCAAGAGAAATGTATAAATGCGAAATTTATAAAATTCAATGTGCCAAAAGCAGAAAAAATCGTTTTCCTTAAAAATTTGCAAAAAAATATCTAAAACTTGAACAATTTGAAATTTGTAAATGCTTTTAGTATAATGCTTATTGATTTAATAAATTAATAAAAGCAAGAAAACGTACATATGATTAATGGCTGCATTTCCAGAAAAACGCTTGAATATTCAAATCTTTTAACTATGTATGTATGTATATTGTTTCTTTTTTTTTTGCATACTGCTCGCAATCTCCATTTTCTCGCAATAGGTACATTGTACAATTATTTTGTCTATTCAATTAACGTATTGTAGTAGTAGTCTGTACAGAGTGTAAGGATTTTGTTCTAAGTAATAGATTAAGCATTATGTGGTTAGACCTTAAGTGAT
>NW_023458560.1:71698605-71719575 GCF_013731165.1 Rhagoletis pomonella
TGTTCTAAGTAATAGATTAAGCATTATGTGGTTAGACCTTAAGTGATTTTGTGTTTCTACCGTAAGGCATAACTGTAAGAATGCTTGTCAGAAAATAACATGAAATAAAGATCACTTTGAATCGAATAGCGAAGCCGTGAAGTCTTTGGTAATTTAAAACACCATTTGCAGTGAGTATATATTTTGCTAAAACGTCGAGTACTGCACAACTACAATTTGGAGTATGTGTACAACTATAATTTTGGAGTACGTGCACATTTACATACTTGGAGCAGCAAAGTAAGAGGATATTTTCCAGACCAAAGGTGCGTGCATATTTCAGTATGTACATTTGTTTGTCTTTTTTAAATTTTTCCACGTAAACGCGCTTTGAAAACTATAGCAATTTTCTGCACACTTAAACAAATTACTCATTTTTCTGGTATTATGTACCGAGTAATTTTTTCAATTGAAAATTATGAGAATTTTTTGCTGATTAGACCTGGCGGGTGGTTAATTTGTAATTTCTTACTCAAACAATAACAAAGATTCGCTTCTCTTTTCAAGTCAGCACGTTCTGTTGTCCAGCCCCCCTACTGTGGCATTCAACTAAGTACGAGTACAACCAGAACGTACTACATAGAATATGCATGTGCTTGTGTGGCCTTCGATGCTATGAAATTCTACGAAATTAATTGCAGAAATTTTGTGAGTTCGAAAATGTCCTTAAATTTGTACCTGCAAGTGCAAGGGACGTGGGAAAAGTGGAATTCGGTAATGCCTGCTGTTAAGAAAACCCTGTTAGTGAGGTAATACTAATGCATTGGTTCCCACGATAATGTTATATAGATACATAAGTTATACTCGGTCAAGGACCAATCTGAAATTGTCTAAAGGTCTATGCAGTAATGCATTCCTGTAACTCGTCTCGATCAATGTTCTCGATTGAAATAGTAAATGTGATCTATGATTTAGTTTATATTACGATCGATAATTTAGTCGATTTCTTAGAGAAACGCACTTCAGATTTACGAAGCTATTCTTTTCTAAGTTTACGCCACAAATCTGTGGAAAATTACCTTGGGAAGTACCTTAGTAGATTACTAAACCCTAGTTCCGGCAATCAAGATTTCACAGCCCAACAATTTGAGGAGTACGGTGCTTATGATACCAGAGATTGACAAATTCAATTAGATATGAATTAAAACTGTTTCTAGTGGCCTTTACTTAAGCCTACCATGAATTTAGTTTTTTTTTCTGTATTATAACGATTTTTTTTGGCTATGACAAATGAATTTATAGTATAAATCAATTGCAAAAACTCACCTTTAACGCTTTTTGAATGATGATCCAGTGGTATACAAAAAATGTTGCTCACTGTTTCTACTATTTATTATTCCAAATATGTGTAATGGAACGTTCAATTAGGCCACCGACGTCCAACTGACGCAACTGTTGAAAAGTACTTTTCGACACCTTTTGACTAGCTGAGCTGTGCTTGGTGCTTTGTACTGAAACTGCACACTGAACTACTCAACAAGCACTGTATGGCCGCAGGAATGTAGCGATATGCCAAGTTGGTAAATGTCAAAAGCGCACAAGGTTTGTTGGAGAACGTCGCGAAAACGCGACAGGGATTTGTGTTAAGCTAATGTCAGTTGCCCGAGGGTGGTGGCGCGAAATGTGTACGAATGCAAAGGGCTGCACGCATGAACGGCTGCACGGATATTGCCTTGGTTGCTTAGCCGGCGATTGCGATGGCAATATCGAAGGCTAGGGCCCCTATTATGAGTTGCATTCGATTTTCGACTGTGGTCGAAAGTGCTGAGCGAACGAATTTTCATTTGGTATTATGGCGCTCATACGATGAAGAATAGCGCTATTGTGAATTTCGCTCGTTTAGGTTGTTCACAATAGTATATTTTTCACCGATGAGAAGCTTTGTTTACAAATCGAGCAAACTAAATAGTGTGCTTATACATATTTATGTGAAAAATTCGAATTCAGCGGCCATTGTGTAAGGACGGTGTATAAAGGCTTAGATTTTGTGTGAAAGACAAATTTGTAATTGGAACAGAAATTGTTAGCTAAAATTGTGTAAATTGTTAAAAATTACAGCATTTGAAGGATCGAAGCCGGAGTGCAGTTTTTTTTACGCAGAAGTCGAATTTGAAGTGGCTTTTTTGGTAAGTTTCTTTTTGTACTGTTGGGTGTCTCGTGGTTGTGCGTGCGGCTGTGAGACAAAATGGAGGACGCTTCAGCGCCCGATGGCGCTGAGGCAATTTCTTCTGACTCTAACTTGCCTGCAAATTGGTTTGCAGAGGTGCAGAGTTGGAAAAGCGTTAAGCGTAGAAGAAGTAGAAGAAGGAATATCAAAGGTATTAATGATGGCTTATTAGAATCAGGTACGGACGAAGATTGCAATAAGCAAGCAAAAGTGCTTAATGGAAAACCGAATAAGTCGAACAAAATTAAGGATCAGCAAATACCGATGCAAGGTTTAGTGGTTAAAAAAGGTTTTTTTGACAACATGGACGAAAGTACAGTTGCACAGACGGTTCGTAATATGACAAATTCTCAAAGTGAGATCACAGACACACTTTGCAACTTGGACAAGTGTACAGTTATGCAAAGCGTTAGCAACGTGACAAATTCGCAAAGCGAGAGTACAAATGCAGTGGGTTACACTAATGGGCAAGGCGTTAGCAGCAAGAGTAATAACAAGGTCAAGGATGGTGAGTGTAAATACTTTTACATACTCAAGCAGCTACAAGGGTGACTTTTGTGTGTTGTTCGACACGTCTAAGAGCCCCTTATGTGAAAATGATAGGATGAGAAATGGACTTTTTTTATGGAACAAAATTAAAAATTTCAAAGTTGAAGGGATTAAGACTATAAAAGCGATAGGGAGATCTCTGTTTAAAATATATTTCTACACGCATGAAGATGCTAACAAAAGTTTAAGCAATCATTTGCTGGCAGTGAATCTCATTAGGAGCTTCATTCCTAAAAGCATGATTGAAACAGTGGGAGTGATTACGCAAATACCGACAGACTTCTCTGAAGTTGAGATAAAGAATAATATAGTATCTGATTGTAAAATTACCAGTGTGACCAGAATAATGCGCAGGGACCCAAATTGCAGAGACAATTTAATACCGACTCTGGCAGTGAAAATAGGGTTTGAAGGGAACGAGATTCCTAATGAGATTAAAATTTTTTATGTAAACTTTAAAGTCAAGCACTTTGTACCCAGGGTAAAGCAGTGTTACAATTGCGGACGCTTGGGGCATACCAGAATGGGGTGTAGAGGCAGGAACAGATGCATTATGTGTGGTAAGGAGGAAAGTTGCGGAAGTCAGTGTGAGGTAAAAGCCAATAATTGCATTCTTTGCGGAAATGTGGGGCATACTTCGGTGAATTACAGTGTTTGTCAGGTATGGAAAAGGGAAAAACAACTTCTGGAAATAATGACGATAAAGAAAATTTCAAAAAGAGAGGCTATAGATTCATACAAAGAGGTCATTGATCAAAATAATCGTTTTGCACTGCTGGATGATGATCAGGAGAATTTTCCTACCATTTCTGGGGTGCAAAATAACCGTGTAAATAATGATATGGTGGTTAACAGGAGAATAACCTCCTTTAGTTACGCGCATATGGCTAAAAGAAATGAGAGGAAAGATAAACCTGAGGTAGTGTAGGAAAAACAAGATAAGGTGGCTAAAAACACGGTTTTTGATAGTCCAAGCTGGGCAAAAGTTTCGGAAGTAGAAAGGTTAGTGGCGTTATTGACTAAGAAGTTTGAAATTGATGAAAGTGAACCAATTTTGAGAAAGATAGGAGATACTTTGAAAGAGGTTAATGGGGTTTACGTTACAAGTTCAAACACTAATAATGAGCCAGATAAAAATTCTACAATATAATGTACAAAGTAGGGCTGTGCGATTAATTGATTACTCAAAATTTTAATTAATCATAAAGCAAATAACTCAATTATTCGATTAATTGGAAATTATGATTACTCAAAAGTTCAGTTACTCGAGTAATCAAGATTTTTGATTAACCAAAAACAAAAATATTTGAGTAATTTGCTTTATGATTAATCAACATTTCGAGTAAAATGAGTAATCAACATTTCAACTCTTTACATATGTATAAAGTAGCTAAAGTTCCTTGATACTTTGAAAACAACGTTTCTGTTTTCAAAAATTAAAACAAAAAATTTTTTTCATATACAGAATGTAAAAAAGAAAATAAGCATTTTCCAAAGCAAACTCTTTTAACGAGCAAAATTATTTTTTTTGAGTAATCATATTTCAAGTAACTCGATTAATTATCGTTTTGAGTAATCAAAATCTTGATTACTCGAGTAATTGATTAACCGAATAATTGATTAACCAACTTGCTCGAGTAATCGAATAATCGCACAGCCCTAGTACAAAGCCTAAAGGCGAACAAAAACAATTTAGACTTTTTCATAAATAGGAACGATATAAGTATTGTAGGGTTGCAAGAAATTTTTTCTCATGATGAAAAGGTGGAAAATCACAAACTAATGGGTTTTAATTTGATTAAAAAACAAGAGCGGATGGATATGCAGGAGTTGCAATAGGTTTTAAAAAAGGGTTTGGCTTTAAGAAAATAAAGTATAGGTCGCAATATGATATTTTGATTGCGAGAACGACAAGCTTGGTGACTAATCTAGTCATCTGTTCGGTGTATTTTCCACCTAACATCAACAGCAAGATATTTGAAGCAGTGGTTAGTCGATTGTTGCTGTTTCTCGGCAAATTCACGAACGTGGTATTGTTGGGGGATTTCAATGCGAGGAATGCAAAGTGGGGGGATGATGTCAGCCACCCTAAGGGCAAGATTTTGGCGAATGGTGTCAGAAATGCTAATCTGAAGTGCGTGAATAAAGGAGATAAAACTTTTATGAATGTGGGTAGTGTGAATGGTAGCTCAGGCTCAGTGCTGGATCTGGCGTTCACAAATTTAACAAATGATATTAGGTGGTGTTGTCATAGAGCGTATTTGGGTGGTAGTCATCATCTACCAATTGTAATTGAGATAGATAACATAGGTAAGTTACCTAACAACTTCATCTCAAAAAATAAGCTACTTAGTAATATCAAAAAGATTAATTTTACAACTATGAATAATTTTGAGGCAGGAGTTAAAAAAGCAAGGAAAGAAGCAACAATTGACTTAAATAGGTACAAACACACGCCGAAAGCATGGTGGAATGATGAAATGGGAAAAATGTATAGATTTCTTGTGATAGCAAGGAAAAAAGCCAGTAAATCTAATGAGGTGCAGGATATGGAAGAAGCAGTGAGGTTAGAGGCAGAGTGGAAAAAGAAGGTAAAAGAGGCTAAAAGTAGCAGTTTCAAGAGGAAAATTGATGAAATCAACTGTAATTCGAATTCAAGAGAGGCCTGGAAATTTATTGGCAACATGAAAGGTGGAACAGAGTATTGTTGTAGCAATTGGGAGGATGAGAACAATGAGAAGTTTCTGAGCTTTCTGAAGGATCAGGTTCGACAGGTTGAGGGGGCAACAGTGGATAGGGCTCAAATGAACAACAAAAAGTGGCGAATGTTAAGGTAAATTTTTCTTATGAAGATTTTGAGTTACTAATTAGCAAAAAAAAATTGACTGCAGCAGGTATGGATAATGTTACATATGAAATGTTAAAGAATTTGACGGTAGAGGCAAAAAAGGCGTTTGTGAATTCATTGGAGGAGCACTTCAATAAAAATATAGTAAGAAAAGAGTGGAGAAATATAAGAATAGTACCTATTCCAAAAGCGGGTAGGGATCGTGAAAATATTTGCAATTATCGTCCCATCTCCCTAATTTCAGTTGTAGCCAAATGTATTAATATGCTAATTAAAGAAGAAATTATGAAATTTGTGGAGGATGGTAACATAATACCGCAAAGAAGTTTTGCATACAGGAAGCAGCGTTCTGCAACAATGTGCATGAATGAAGCGCTTCAATTGATAGCAGATATGAAGTGCAGGAGTGAAAAGGTATTTCTGGGGGTAATAGATCTCTCTGATGCGTACAACTGCGTGGATTTAGTTATGTTGCATAGGATACTTATGCGACATGGCATGAATCCAAAAATTTGTGATTGGATTATAAATCTTTTTTCCAAGCGAATTCTTACGTTGGGGAAATGCTCTGTCGAAGTAAACAATGGATTGCCACAGGGAAGCTGTCTCTCTCCGATATTATTCAACATTTATACCGCAAAACTGCACTCTGTCTGTAATGAGAATACTCATCTTTTTCAATATGCGGATGACTTTGCTATAATAACGCACAGCAGAAATGAGGAGGTAGCAAGTAATGAGTTTACTAATAAAATTGCGGAAATGCAAAGTTTGTGTGAATCGTTGGGTCTCAAGTTCAACTTAAATAAAACAAAATTTATGGTTATGACGATGGGTAGAAGAAAACAGTTTAATGTGAGAGTAAATGGTTGCAATGTGGAGCAAGTGGAAAAAATGAGATGGTTAGGAAGGGTAATAAGCGCTAATTCCACAATTAAAGAGCACATAGGAAATGTCAAGAAATCTATTGTGCCGGGAAAAAATTTGCTGGCAAGAATTACATCTATAAAAGCTGGGTTAACCCCGATGGTAGGATTAAAGCTGTACAAATCATTTGTTCGTTCAAAAGCAGAGTACGCTAATACCACTTTTGCTAACATGCACGAGGGGTATAATAAGCAGCTATGCACCATATTAAATGACTCGCTAAGAAGATGTTTAGGGGTTCCGCCAAACACGCCGACTTATGCAAGATATGCAATTGCATGTGAGCTTCCACCGCAGAAAAGAGCTATATGGTTAACGTCGAGAGAAATGTCAAAGCAGTGGTTTATCAACTCGAGTTTGAAAAGGGAGGTTGAGGAAAGCTATGCGAGGAAATCGAGTTACGGGTACACATACAACAAGTTCAAATCTTACTTTGATAGGTTGAATACTAATGTTTTATTTAGCAGACACGAGAAGCTGAGTTTGGTCTCCTCGAGGCTAAAAGGTTCCAAAGCTAATTTTTCGAGTGAACAACTGAAGGCTTTATACTATGGGGAAAAGAGTAGTTTAGAGGATAAAGGTTTTCACCTGTACTCGACGGATGCGTCTGTATCTGAAGGAGTGGTGGGTTGTGCGGTGCATGACATGAGGCAAGGGATTTCATTTTTATACAAGTTAGAAGAAACTTACGCGTCTAACTTTGGGGAGCTGGTCGCTGTAAAGCAATGCATTGTGATTGCAAAAAGAGTGAAAGACAAAAAAATTTGCATATTCACAGATAGTTTGCAGGCTGTGAAAGCGCTAAAATATGACCAAACTAACAACTACGTTGTAGCTGACATACATAATGAAATCGGAAGGTCGGTATTAGAGGAGGTACGCATTATTTGGGTCCCTGCGCATGTTGGGATCGGGTTCAATGAGAAAGCTGATTTTGCGGCCAAAGCTGCAGTGACGCAGGGATTGACGCTTAAAGTAGACCTGACACCGAGTGAGATGCTTAATAGAGTGAGCAACTGTCTGTGGGATGAATGGAGAAATGAGGTCAAAATTTTGAGTAACAGATGGGACGAAAGTATGGTAAACAGCATTATGAACAGGGAAAAAAGACCATGGTTCAGGGACAAAAACTGGGACTATGACGCATATGACACAAAGCTACTGAATAGACTGATAGTAGGTAAAACGTATGGCAAAGAGTATCTCAGTAAATTCAAACCAGAAGTATCCAATTGGTGTCACAGCTGTAGCGCCATAGAAACTGCTGAGCACTTGATCTTTGAGTGCACTAAGTATGGTACAATTAGAAACGAATTTATTATTTTTAATAAGTTTAAAGAGCTTAAGGAAATTTGGGTAACAAAGAATTTATTCTACTACAAGGAGGTAGTAAAATTTCTGCACAAGGCAGGTCTTGACAAAATGCTGTAATTAAAAAAAATAAAATAAAAAAATGACAATAATAATGAAGTTTAAGTTTAAGAAAATTAAAGGAAATAAGATATTTGGATTTAACTTACAGATGTTTGTATCAAATATAAATGTCCAAATAAAATACAATAAGAGACAACATACATATGTATGTATGGGAACTGAATCATTAATTGCCCTTAGGTTAAGAAAACAAGGTTTAAAAAATTAAAAAAAAAAAATAAAAAATAAAAATTAAAAAAAATATATATATATATATATATATATATATAAGCAAAAAGCCTTGAAGGCAGAGAGGTTGTAAAGGCTCTGCTCTGAGCAGGCTATCACAAATTGTCTTGTAAATATCAACATAGTCCAATATGTATATGCAGAAATTGCCAAGCTATTGTTTTAAAAAAAAAAAAAAAAATTTTTTTTGTATGGGAAAAAAAGGAAAAAATAAGTTCCAAATGAATGTCAAAGAAAATGTATTTGAGTTCAATTAATCTTGTAAATCTAATGCCTATCAATTACACAAAAATACAACACTGCAAATGTCATATGGCCACGTCGTATTACTGCAAGGCTGCATTTATCTCCAGAAGAACTATTAGTTAACATACAAGGCGCGTTAATACGAGTTATTGGACAACCTGCAATTTAAGGTCCTACAAAAAGGTTCCTTGCTAGCAACATAACTGCTTTCCTGCAGAAAGCAGTTTGGTAGGTACAACCAAAAAAAAAAAAAAAAAAAATACATATTTATGTAAATTTGTTCTAATTAAAATGAAGTAAAAAAGAAAGCAAGTTTATAAAAACGTGGTAAAATGAGTACAACGAGTTCTGGTTCAACGATTCGTCAGAGGATGAGAGCTTAGTAAACTGGCCAGGAGTAGCAAATGTTTAAGAGAGTTTAAGTTTATTAGTCTTTCGAATATATTTTGATATAAAATATATTTAAGAAATTTGTCCACAGATTCATTAAAATGTTCCGACCATCTAAAGAGGCGTTTGTGAGCCAAATCTATTTAAAATATTTTAAAACTATCAACAGCGCTACGATTTTGTTCTCAGAGATCGTGCCAACAGAGTATTGGGATTTTCTTTCACAAGTAAAACCAGCCTTTCGAGCTTGTGTTTAGTATTCGCGATGTTAGAACTGCATGAAATTAATAAAAATTGTTTAAAATTAGTGTCTAGCCGCCAAAATGTAAGAAAACATATACAAAATCATACATTTTTCACAATTTTCTAACACTTCGCTACACCATCGAAAGCAAAATTCTGTTCGACAGAAAATTCGATACTCAACGAAAATTTCGACACGCTTGCATAGCTCATAATACGAATTTCACTTTCGATCTTCGATCTTCGATAGCCAGCGAAGATCGAAAATCGAATGCGGCTCATAATAAGGGCCTAGGTCTCTCGCAGCGTCGTTGATTCCGAGTTCGTCAGTTAACAGCGCAGTTGCCAAAAAAACGCCAACCACTCTTTCCACTAGTCAACGAAAATGGAAAATCTGATCAAAATGTGGCCACGATAACAACAAAATTGGCTAAAGGCACAATAGCCACAAAGCCCGCAGCACGACAAACACGATGGAAACCACGAAAACCACGAGCCAAATGAGCGGATTGAATACGATTGTGTTGCTTTTCCTTAAGCTGAAATTAGTCAAGAACGTAAACCTACCGGTACGTAAACCCGAGTCAGCTGACACGATCTGTCTTACCAAAGCGCCATGTAAATGAAAACTCAACACCGCAGAATTTTTCTGTAGTTGTAGCCCGTAGCGCAGAAATCTGCGGAATTTAGATTTTTTCCGTGTAAGCTGATTTCTCCTTCTTTAGATGGTTGCCACTTCGTCAGTTTTACAGATGGTAAAAAAGTTATAAGTTCCTATTCAAAATATGTTTAAAATATTTCAAATTTACTATTGAATAAGGTTTTTGTTGAAAACTAAGTAGTTTATATTTAGCTAAAATCTATTATAGCACGAAAAATGTTAGTTGAAAGGGTAAGTTTATGAAAAGGCATTTATGAGTGGCAGCAGTGTAGTAAGCAACACTGAAGGGCTCCAGTAATCGACAAAATTCTGCGTATACAGACTGCGTTTAAGTATACGTTCTGCGTTCTCGACTAATTTCAGCTTTAGAGCAAAATTTTCACCGTATTTTAAGTGTTGCTCCCGTTCACGAATTTGCTGATGTCGTTGTTGTTGCAATGTTTGACGGATGCGATGAGGTGATATTTTTTACGTTCACTTTTCCCCTTCATTCACTTTTTTTACAACAAAGAATTCTTATATGTACTATAAACACAAATTTTTCCCACAAATTTCTTTTCGAATTTTTGTAAAAATAGAAAAATTGTTAAATGATTTTTAAGGGGTCCACAATTTTTCGCTGCACTCAATGAGATTTTATGGGTTTTGCAAATACCGAATATGCGGTCATTGGTTCGGCGCCACTCTTGCACTTCTTTCCACAGAAACCACATCCAATAATGGCCAAAATGACTACTCGTCTAAAGCGATTTCCAGCAAATAAAAAAAAATACAGTCAAAAGGGAACGAAAATTTTGACATTACGTCATGAACCAAAAAGACAAGATCACGACAGCAGAAGAGTGGCCCGTTATAATCGCACTTATGAAAAAAGTAGGACGATTTTGACATAAGCCGTTTGTTTTCATTTGTTCGTTGTTTACAATTTGGTGGTGGCTTTTTACTGCAATTTAATTAATTTTCGCTTGTGACAACGTGTGCACACATAAGGTAAAGAATAATTTAACACAACGACATGATTTATAGGAGAATTTGCATAATAAAAATGATTATTCATGCGTTCAACAATTACGCGTTTTTTTTTTTGTTCTCTTCGTTGTTTACTTCTTACAACAAAGATGGCGTCGAGATTTCAACAGCTAGAAAATAACTTTTTTTTCTTTCCCACCTTAAGGCGTGATCTTGTGTCTTTCTTTCATGACATTACGTTTTGTATGTGCAGGGTTGCTACTTGGTGCCAAAGAAGATGAAGAGAAAAATGTCCCAAACCGGTTCAGCGCTATACAAAATCGTTCACGGTAGCTAAAGCGTCCCACAATTCTACTTAAATAAAATTATTAAGCAACCTAATTTGAAAAATGCTGTTTTTTTTTTTAGAGTTGAACAGTCAATTTTCTCCTCAAGATGAATTTAAATGTCAAGAAAATTTATTTGTAATCCGCACTTACATGAAGCAATTAACTTAGAAATTCGACATCGCCTGAGAAAACGTCTGTGAAGTTGCTTACTAAAAGTATTTCCACAGACAACAACACTTAATCTGTTACGAAAATAAGATTAACGGGTCTTTCTCCGCCGTTAAAAGTCTTTCTTCGCTTAAGTTTTTATGCCTCTTTTTTCGTGGCCAACTTTTGAGCACTCGTCCTTATTTGTGTCTAGTCGTGTCTAACGCACTAAAAATTAGGGCCAATATTTCGGAAAAACTGTGCGATAGGACATAACTGAGAATGCAGCTTATCTACATTTGAATACTAATTCTACAATTATTTTACTACACTTTTCTAGAGATCTACCACTGTTTTTATTAAAAATCTACCACTAATTTGGTTTCTGAAGTAACAACACTGCTGCCAGTGCTGCCGTGGCATGACTAAAGGACAATTTGACAATTTTTAGGCGTCAATGCCCTTTGATTCGACTTTTAGAAAATTTTAATTTTTTGATCCTTTTCCAAAATTATGTGCGACTTTTACCCCTTTGCGGAGATCTTTTTAGGAAATGTTAACAGAAACATGCTATTAAAAATTATTTCCTCCTGTTAGTACGAAATAATTCATCACTTAAAACTTTTAAAGTATAGGCAACTCTTCTCCATGCAGCAACTCGAATGCTGTGTTTGGTTCAAAGCTTTTCCCGAAACATTCTTGATATAAGTGCAGAATATCGACTCCTCACCACTGAAAAAACGATATTGTGGGCGTGATTCGCCATTTTCTCCTGATTTTAGTGATATATAACATTTCTTCTTCTTTCTTCTTTCATCAAAATTTTAAGATTTGGAAATTAACCCCTCCAGCGCTCATAACACTCATTTGCACAAAAAATGTTATATACCTATGAAATCCGGAAAACCGGCCGGGCCACGCCCACTTTTCCATTTTTCCCGGGGTGAGGAGTCACAATTCTGAACTTCGTCGTTTAAAGTACAAACCCGCGTATCAAGATAATGCAAAACAACGCATGTGAGGTTGCATGAATTATTTTCTAAAGTAAAAACACTCATTATTCAAAATGTTTCTTTTTTTTATAGAGCAACTGCCTTTCTGGCTAGTATATTAAGCTAAGAGCTTGTGTAAGCAAATCCAATTTTTGACAGCAAATGTCAGTTACGCGGTTTTCCAGAATGTTGTTGTTGTACCAGCATACAAATTCCCCAAAGAGATTTTGGGGAGTGTTGCTGGAGTGGTGGCAGTCCTTGGCCAGATATATATCTATCTGGGTCGTTCCGGTTACGTAGACCCGACTGTCGTGGGAACGGGTTTTCCAGAATGACGATATGGGTTTTGTACTTTAAACGACGACTTTTTTCCTTATTCTTTTACTGGTAAAGAGAAGCAAAAATAATATGGTGAGCCTTTTTTCGTCAATTACCCCTTTTTTGCGACTTTCTGAAAATACACACGGCAACACTGGCTGCTGCGACTGAGTTCAAAATTTCAGAAATTAATGAAGCAATTATGGAAAGTTGAGAATACCAAAGTATGTACACATGTAGTTTAATCCAGAAAAACTACATCTTCAATGTCGTCTATTTATGTGTAAACTTGCGAGAACTGCACTATACACATTATTCGAACCCAACTAGGTACACTTTAAGAAAATAATTCAGTAAACTTTTTCACAATTCCAATATGAGTTAAAAAAAAAAGCGTTGTAAATAAACACATTCGGTCGATGGTCTCGGCACGCAGAACGAAAGGCACTTCTTCCACAATTCCAATGGCTTTACTGCTGCAAGTGTATATATTAGCAAATATTCGTCACTTAATTGTAATTTCACATTTTCATAAGCAATTTTGTTTTCCTTCTTTTTAATGAATTTGGCAATTGGTAATCGGTGATTAAAGCTCTGGAGCGAAAAATACGTCGTACACACCTCACTAAATTCTAAAACACACTGCGAAAAATGGAATCATCCACCGAGTGTGGTGGATTTATTCTTCTTCTTTTTCATTCACAGTGTACTGGAAACCTTCTAATTGGGGCATTTTATCAGTGTTGCCAGAAAGCTCATCCATTTGGAGTTAAGTAAAGGGCGGGCTCAATTTTCATCGATTTAACATTTTTTTTTTTTTATTTTAGAAAGAATTTCCAAACTTTTAGTTCTTAAGGTACTTAGCACAAAAAAATTCCATTCTAAACAAATATTCTGATCTTAACCACATAAAAAGAAAACATAAAATATAGATACATTACGAATTCATTAATTACACCAGCTTACACGAAGAAGAGTTCGCTGAAAAGTTCTTTTATAGTTGATTTCCACCAAGCCTTAGCTGCATATTGTTGCATTGATTTTATGGTCACTAAGTAGAATTCTCCTTTCTCTGTTGCCGAAAAAGAAGGTCTGAATGAACACCTTTTGCAGAGAACACCTTTCTGCGTAGGTGGACTTCGGCCGCGCTTAGGGCTTATGACCCTCACTAAGTAGAATTCTCCTTTCCTTGTTGCCCAAGAAGAGGGGCGCGGACCACCTTTCTTTGTTTTGTGGTTTGATTTGTCGACCAAATGAAAAACAAAAGTTATTAGTGATTTGACCCGGGTAATTTAATTCTGCCAATCAAAAACGATCAAAACATGATATTAGGCCGCGCGGGCTTAATTCATTTTGCCAAGTGAAATTAGACTGCGATCAAAAAATAAAATTAGGCCTCTTTGATATTATTCATTTTGAGAAGTTAAGTTAGGCCGCGATCAAAAAATTAAATTAGGCTGCCAAAGAAATAAGAAGGCGCGTTAATTCACGCGGTAAAAATTCCATCCTCTCACCCAGACAACAGTTTTTTTTACAATTTTTACCGGTTTGCAGGTGGGGGTGGTCTTTAAGAAACTGCACATAATAATAAAAATTAATAAAATGAAATGCATTTTCCTATTATAGAACTACTCACTTTCCGGCGTTTCTTAATCCATTGCGGAGTATTTTCTTTAAATGAAATCCAGTCTGTTGCAGTGGCGCTCAAAAAGAACAATGAAAATGTAAACAAAGAACAGCTGTTTTACTACAGAGAAACTTTTGCTGCGACTTGTAAATAAAACAAGCTTTTCGATGGTCATTATAGACTTTGCATGCCTATGATTACGATTGATGACGCGTGATGTCATAGGTCTGTTATCTTTTATAGCCCGAACACAATGAAAACGACCAGCTACGGCCCACAGCTGTCAAATTATTTTAACACGTACTCAAATGTAGATAATTATTTTGGCGACGACAGGGCTACGCGACGACTGTGGCCAGATTAGATCTATTTCTACTTTTCCAGCGGCAGATAAGGTTCTTCCCCTTCCTTTATGTCAAACTCATACAAATTCAAAATGTCGCTGCCGCGTTCAAAAAAATCATGACGTCATCGACAAAGCGTTTATATATAGATGATATCGAATTGGAAGCTGTGGCCTGTAGCTCGTCGTTTTCCATGTGTTCAGAACTTTAATTTTAAATCATCAATTTCTTATTCCTTGCCAAGTGGCATCACTCAGTTGGAAAAATTTTTCTACGATTTCCCAACTCAACTTATCTTTATTCACCACAGATAAACAAATCTGAATATTCCATGAATGGTTTTTGCGAACACATGGCTATTTGTACCAATAAAAAGTGCCTTTTATTGAAAGGTAAATAAATAATCGCAAATAAAAGTAATTACATTTCAAATGGGCGTGCGTGGACTTACTGGCTATATAGCACGTCATGCGGAACAGTATTTGCTGCCCTACGAGCTACATGACTGTAACCTGGTTATTGATGGCGATAGTTTATCATGCAACCTGTACAAAGACGCGTCAGGCAGTTGTTCCGCCTTTGGGGGTGACTACGATGACTTCTATCGTGCAGTCGTGGAATTTTTCCAAGTACTTGCTGAATGCAATATCGAACCTTATGTACTAATGGATGGCGGCTATGAACGACGTAAACTACGCACGGCTGGTAAACGGTTAAGAGGCAAAATTGCGGTCATCAAGCGTATTAATCCTTGCGGTGCTAGCACTATCTTTCCACTTCTAATGAAGGAAGTATTTGTTGATGCAGTGCGTGATTGCGGAGTGCCCGTAATGCGTTGCGTATTTGAAGCAGATGATGAGCTGGCTACACTTAGTCGCCAGTTGGGCTGTCCTGTGCTCACGTATGATTCAGATTTCTATATTTACAATGTGCAATACATACCGCTGGTTACGCTAACTGTCAAAGCGCACACCAAGCGCATCAATGAGCAAGAACATACAAGTATTGATAATTTACCTGAGCGGAAGTTGCGCAAAAACGAAGCCAAACGTGTGGAGAAATTGACCAAAGCTAATCGCATTGTGGGCGATATACAAGTCAATAATGTAGAAAAACGTGGTACAAAAGAGGGCAAAACCTATAAGTTCTTGGACTGCTGCATATACCGCATCGAACACTTGATAGCGCGTCGATCGCTTTGTAAGGAAAAACTGCCACTTTTCGCTGCGATGCTAGGTAATGATTACATAGCGCGATCTAGTTTTCGAAATTTTTTCGCCGCGGGCATGGGCAAGGCAGGACGTAGTCAGAAAGTACAACAACAACAGAAAAGGATTCAAGTAATATTGCAGTGGTTAAAGGATGAGACTGTGGAATCAGCACGGAAAAAAATTTTGAGTCGTTTACGCAAGGTGTGTAATTTTAAATATATAAACTTCAATAATTACTGTTAATATTTGATGAACAGGAGGAAAGAAAGTCGCTGCTCCAAGATATGAAAGCGGCAATCAGTGGATATTCAAACGAGAAATGCCATTCATACGATTTCTTTGTGAGTAAATATGAAAACTCATTTCAAAGGTATCCACCAAAGCATATAGAAGACAAAGATGGGGAAAATTCAGAGGAATTCGGAGCGGAGATTGATGACCACGATGAACAAGAAGGAAACACGTCTGTGGATGGTGAATATATCGAAGATGAAGATAGCGGGGACGTTAGCGATAATGAAGGGAACCCCGATTTTGAAGAGGAATATTTGGACAAAGAGACAAATAATGAAAGTGAAGAAGAAAACAAACAAGAAGACAATGGTGCCGATGAAAAGTTTCACGATGAAGTTGTTGATAGTGAAGAAAATATCGAAAATGAAGGCCGAGGTAATATTTCGACATTTCCCATCTGGTTTCTGGAGAAGCTCTATCCCGCCCATTTACCTCGTTACTTTGTGGATCTCGTATATCTTCGAAAATATATCAACAGTCCACAAATTGAACATTTCCCATATCCGGATTGCAATGAAATTGCATTGCCCATACTAATCTATAGTTTTACCTTAATAAATAGAGCTGTTGGTGAGGAGACACAACCAAAGCTTGATGAGAATGGCGATCCACTGACAATTGAATTTACGTATATGGCACGCAAAACAAGGGTTACAAATATAAATTATACACGATATGCGTTGGATAGTGATACTAATGCAATATTCACGCCAACACAACCTGATCCCTTACTTTTGCGGCATGTATTCAAAATCAAAATGTCTCATCTAGATGCACAAAATCTGTTTGAAAAAGTGCAACTACTGCCAAAGGATTTACAACTGTACTTCCTTGCCATCATTTACTGGTTACATAAATCGCAGACCTGTGACTTAATACACGTCCATGCTCTGGTCATATCCGTGGTTGTGCTGCGCACAATTGATTCAAAAATACCCGCCGAACGTGATCTACGAGAATTTCATAGACATTTTGGGAAAATCTTAAGAAAGGAAAGAGTTGTACGAGAGACTGATGCGCTAAAAGGCAAACCACGTGCGATTAGAGAGGATCTACTTTCATTGCCCGTGCCGGAACGTATGGAGCATGTGCCGAAATCTGATTGCTACCTCGTAATGGAAGGTCTTCTCAAACATTTTCACATGCAAGAGCTTTTCAAAAGAAAATACGACACCTATTCAACAACAGTCTTGCATGCTTTTGCGGAATTTCAATCGATTGTCTTCCAATTATACGGTCTGAATGGGTTGCTTGATATGCCCTACGTGCCAACGAAAATGGGTCAACTATTCTGTGGTGTGTTCATCTACAATATGTATGATTTGCTAAAAACACGCGCCGACATCGCCTATCATGTGCGAAATTTTATTTTTCGCGATTCACAAATGATGGTCGATTTCTATGAATACCTGTGGCAATGGTGCGATGAATTTGTACCTCAATGGAAGCGTCCGGCTGTGCAACCAACGACGCAGGCGGTAAATAAAAAAGCATTGAAGAAGAAACGAAGCGGTTCCTGCGGATGGGGATGAGTTCTTCGACTTGAATAATAAATTTTCTACCTTCCTTAAAGTGCGATAAGTCCGTGTAAGGAAATGTGGCGTGTAAAATAAACTATAGTTTTTGTTTCTTAATGGCAAACGTAATTTAGTAAATTATGTACATATCCCAGTAGATAATTTCAGGAGTTAAAAGCCCTTCCGAAAGGCATTCATGAGAGGCAAGAGGCCTTCCTCTCTCCATACCTTTCTCCTTTCTTTTTTGTATGGTGTGGCACAAAAATCTTTCGCTACCTGTAGAGGCCTTCCACAAGGGCTTTTATAGGACGTACTTCAGAAGGCCTTTTGTAGGAGTTCTTTTAAAGTTAGCTCTTTAATTTATAAAAATCATACATCTTTGAAGTATTTGCTTAAGGTTTATATCAAATGTGTGTCATTGAAACTTAAAATGTTTATTGAAATTCATTTGTAATGTTAAATAATATAAATTTATGCATTCGCGTAAATTGTAAATGGATAAGCCCTAGCACTTTTTCAGCCCTTCTTGAGTAGGCCTCTTAGGATGGCTTCACATTTTAGAAAGGCCTACCTAAATTATCTTGTGGGATATTACAAATCTTTAAAGATTCATTGTAAGACATCAGCTATTTTAACGGGTGTCCTTAAGAATATAGTAACTTATCGTGGCCGCCAGGTACTTCCACCTGCAGATTATTATACTTTCAAAATTCAAAATTTAGCGTTTTTTAACTAAAATTGTTGAATATTTTTTTTTCCCCCAGCAAAGGGATTTTGCTTTAGCAATTTTTAAAATATGAAAGTCCGAATACAAAAGTATATACATTTTGTTAACAAAAAAATATAAGTGTTTTTGTTTTCAATTTAAACCGAACATTTCGCAAAAAAAGTGAGAATTCGAATGCATCCTTTGGAAAGGGTTCACAATAGGTCAGAAAAAAATATTTGGTATGTTTTTCAACCTACATATTATTACTAGAGATTTTAAATTGTTCCGAAGGCATAAATTCGTGGTAATCGATTGGAAATTTCATTTCTATAGGTGGCAGTGACCTAAATAATTTGCATAATTTCGTACACTTTAGCCCACTGTGCCCAGCCAGTGATGCCAGACTTTCTCTGCTAAATTACCCACGAAAATCGAGAAAAAATCCCGCAATTACCCACATCTTAAAAATGTATCCCACATAATTCAAAACATATTTTTCAGTAGTAAGAAAGTAGCGTTCATATAGTTACCTTAATATATGTACATATACATACATATAACATTCTTTCGAAATTCAAAGGTATTTGCATTGTTTAAGCGAATATGGTTTTTGGTGACTAAAGTTGAAGCACTTGACTTTTTTGTTTCAAAAGCAACCGTTATTTTATATACACACATGTACTATTTAACTTTTCATCAGATAATTTCTTCTGCTTTTTACATTAAACACCAGTTACAACTGATAGGACTCTTTCTTACTCAGCGCTTGAATTGGTCAACGTGCGAAAAATTTCATAATTGTCCTCGTAATTTTTATGTATACGTCCATAATTTTACTGCACATCATCTTCAGAACGATTAATTACGTGCGAAGCGTGCGAGTTTCGAATATTCTTAAATTTTGATCGGGAAATGTTTAGTAGCGCTCACATCGTTTTAAAGGTGGGGGGCGGAAGGGGAGGGGGCGGAGCCCCCCAAACCCTCCTCACTAGAAAGGGGACAGTCCCCGCTTTCTAAAAAGGCGTATTCCCCTTGGGGTTCCTCCCACAGGCCCCTAGGGAACCGTTTGAAAAAGGGGGAAAAACAGAATTTTCTTAGGCAAACTGAGCAGTTTGAAGTGGAATATGACCCAACTAACAGAAACCGTGGGATTTTTTAATAAAAGAAATTATGCCAAATTTGATATCGGGCGATTTTGAATAAAGAATAAAAAAGTGAATTAAAAATAGAAAAAACAAGTTTTTATAAAAAAATGTTCTTTTTAACAAACGTATTTTTGCGTAGAATTCATTTCTGCGTAGGCGGCCTTCGGCCGCACTTAAGGATTATAATCCTCAGGCAGTATAATTCTCCTTTCTGTGCTGTCAAAGAAGGGGGGCTGAACACCTTTTGCAGAGAACAGCTTTCTGCGTAGGCGGCCTTCGGCCGCACTTAGGGATTATAACCCTCAGGCAGTAGAATTCTCCTTTCTGTGCTGCCAAAGAAGGGGGGCTGAACACCTTTTGCAGAGAACACCATTCTGCGTAGGCGGCCTTCGGCCGCACTTAGGGACTATAACCCTCAGGCAGTAGAATTCTCCTTTCTGTTTTGCGAAGAAAAGGAGCTGAACACCTTTTGCAGAGAACACCTTTGTATATTTTTAATGCTGACTGGGTTATATCCTATCTTCTTTTGTCTCTCATTCTTTTGCATATTTTGGAGTTTGACAGCTGAACTCCGCCATTTAATTTGCATATGCAACCAAAATAAGACGCGTGATTTTGAAAGTGTTTTTTATTTAATGAATTGTGATTAATTGTTTAATATTAAAGTCGTCAAGCAAGTTATAACTAATCGAGTGAAGTGTAAAGTGAAGGGGAATTCAAAATGTATTGGTAAAGTGGTTGCTTTAAGGAGAATAGGAGTGATAAATGTACGCTAATTTCCGAATTTTACAAAAAAGGACATATTTCAAACCCAATTTGTAAATAAACTAGTGACCAAAATTTACAAAAGTGAACGTTAAAATAATGCGTAGTTCCTTGACTACAAGTTTTTTGGATCGGGCCACCCCTTTAGACAGAGTAGCCCGAAATAGTTGTGAGCGCTACTAAACCCCATCCTTTTGATCAATTACGCATCGTTAACTTTGTTAAATGTGTTAAATGAAAATCCGTTTATTATTTTTAATGTCCATTTTTTCCCTTTAATAATTTCTCAAAATGCGAGATTTCCAACAATCTGGCATCATTGCACCTAGCCAGCGAATTAGCAGCCGTCATCACCCACTGTGAACGATTTTTTCCCATCTGTCAATGAGGAAGCAATTTGTCTTTGTTTTGAAATTTTTGTTTTATCTCTTAAAAGGCAGGTAAAAAGTGTAAAAATTTAAATACTCAGGTACGAAAAAACACTGCCAATGTATTAAGCGTTGGTGTCCACAATTCGGAGAAGCTTGAAAAAACATTGAACTTGGCAACGGGATCGTTGCTATAGTAAGCATATATCTGCGACGAATCTGTAACCAGTTGTGGAAATTAAAGTGGTCAAGAGCATTCATATGTACGCGGAGTGAGCGACGAAGAGGTTGGTTTTATCAACAGTTTTGTCATTGTTTTTAATGCAAATCTGCTTTAGTGATATCTCTAAATATTTTTGATAATCAGTAAAACAGTATTTGCAATAATTTAGTTTGTTTAAAGCGCAACTTCAGCTGATAAACTTTCCAAAATTCTACGTTATCTCGCTGGGCTCTGCTGCAACTGCAGCTTGTGGTTGGCACTAATCCTATTAACATTAACT
>NW_023458560.1:71719675-71727728 GCF_013731165.1 Rhagoletis pomonella
TGGAATTTTTATGAAAATAACGTTTTCCCAAAATTTATCCAGAAATTTTTTGTAATAATTAAAAAAGGTTTTCGATTTTTAATTCAATGAAAGGGGCATTAAAATAACTATCAAAAGTCATTTTTGTTGATAGATATAAACGTGCACAAAAATAACATTTCACAATTGCTAATTTATTCAAATTCTGTTATTTTGTGCCGCTCTGCGCTCACGCTGTTAAAAAATGGTGAGCTTCTAGAGCTATCGATGTTAAAAATTTAACGTGGTGAGCTTCTAGCCGATTTCTGATCTATTACAAAATACCAACGAGTAGCGTGTTGCTGCTTCTCTGTTTTAAACGTTCTCTGCATACATACATACATTCAGCTGCCATCAACAAATTATGTTTATTTATTTTTAATGATTTTCATTTAAAATATAATTCAATCTGGAACAGAAACCAAAATAATAAAAGTTTAAAAGCTTGCACAAATTGCAAAAAAATGAATCAACCTTCAAGAAATGGTCATCCAAATTTTTTATTTGAATATTTAATATATTTTCGGGTATGCAGTATTGTAGTCCATTCAATTATATTATAAGAAAGTGCAAGTTTCAAGTTGTTAAAAATTATCGTTGATTTTTTAGATTTTTTTGTTAGGGTGTTGCTGTTTATTTTTCATACAAAAAAAAATTGGTTCATGTGTTATATGGAAGAAAATGCGAACACCCTCCACAAAAAAAAAATTCTAATAAATCAACGGTAATTTTTAACGACTAGAAGCTTGGACTTTAGTGTACTTGATTGAATGGACTACAAAGCTGCATACCCGAAAATTTTCTAAATATTCTAACTAAAAATTTTTAAATTTTTATAACAATTTTTTGAAGTTTGATTTATTATTTTGCAATTTGTGCAAGCTTTTAAACTTTTATTATTGTGGTTTCTGTTATAGATTGAATTATGTTTTAAAGGAAATTATTAAAAATAAATAAATAAATATAATTTGCAAATAATATCATTTTGAATTTCGTTGCTAATTAGTTGATCGCATCTGTATGTACTACAAGTATCCATATGCGCATGCCTGGGAAATGGATTTGCATTTGACTCCAGAACTATTATTTACAAATAATATCTACGAGTATTGCAGTAAAAGTCAAAAACAACTTTGAAGTTAACAAACACATTGCTTTATAAATTTTTTTGTTAATGCGTCCATCTTTAAAGTGAGTATGTGAAAAAACCAATTTTATCATTTTTTTAACTAACATGCATTTTTACTATTTACATAATATAATACTCGTACAAGAAGCGAACTTGAACATATGCTTTTTAAGTTTTTAGCAACATTAACTACTGAATAAATTATATTTAACAAATGGTTTTGCAGAAATGCAAATCAGTAATTCTAACTAATATAAAAGTACATTTAATATAATTTAACTATATTAATTTATTTAATTTTATAAAAAAAAATATACATGAATACGTTTCTGCATTCACCTGCAACCTAGCAACACATAGGCAGACACTTGCAACAAATATAACATTATCATAACAGAAATTTACATTTTTCTCTGTTAACTCTTCTTGAAATGTTAATCGCGCTGTGGTGATATTCCATGGACTTATTTTTCAGCCAAACAATTTTACGTTCCAAAAATTTGCACCTTCTCTATCTATCTAAGTTCTCTGACAATACTATGTATAACTAAAGCAAAGAATAAGGAAAACGCATAAATTTATGTATAATAAAGAGATTTATGTATGTAAACAATTTTTAAATAAATAAATGTATGACGACGTATGTACGCTTGTGCACATGCAGATAAAACAGAACAAAACTAAAACAAAAACGTGCTTAATTTATGATTTATGTACATACAAACAAATGCATACACTTGTGAACATTTGTTTCATAACCAGTTGGTTTCGCCGGCGACAAATTATGCTGGCAAAATCTAATTTATAAAGTTTAATTGATTTTTAATCAAAATACATATGCTCGCCCCGTATAAAAAAGTGGCGTGTAAAAGAATTTTGTAGAGAAGTTAATTAGCATACGGCAATAATGTTCGACACGCTGTCGGGCACAGACAGAAAAATTAACGTTTTCAATTTAAATACACAATATGCCGGTATCTAAATGTTGGCTAAACGCATTAATATTTTCACTCTACTTTTCCATGGTTACCACTCCAGCCGCTTTGCCACACTGTAGTCACTGTACATTTTATTAGCTCGCTATCGAAGCGTGTATGCGCCACCTATGGCCACACCCACTCATAAATTGTTTTTGTTCTAGCACTCACGATAATTTTTGTATTTACTACAATTCGAAATTCTTTATTTGAATTGTACTTAGTTATTAACGCAATGCTGATTGCCTTTTCGCTCTTGGCTTTTTGTTAGATTTTTGAGAATTTGGTTTTACCAAATAAAGTTTGACCAGTTACCATGCACTTGTTGCAAATTTTTTGTTGTTGTACCAGCATACAAATTCCCCAAAGAGTTTTGGGGAGTGTTGCTGGAGTGACAGTCTTTGGCCATATATGTATATATAAACCAGGGTAGTTCCGGTTGTTGTTGTTGTAGCAGCATACAAATTCCCGAAATAGCTTTTGGGGGGGAGTATTGCTGGAGTGATAGTGCTTGGCCAGATATAAATCGGGGTCGTTCCGGTTATGTAAACCAGACTGTCGTGGGAACGCAAATGTTTTGTAGTTGAGGCTTGCGTTGAAACGGCTGCTTAGTCCTTCTAACTAGATGAGCTAATCTTGCATGCAAGTACCCCTAAAAGGGGTATTTTTAAATTTTTAAAGTATTGGTATAAAAACACCTGTGCACTGCATATATCAGGTTTGATAGCTGTTGGCTATACGAACAATGCCTCATACTCAGATTTACTAGACCAATTCGTGTTCTCGAGAAAAAAAAATTGATCTACAGTCAGTCAATAAAGTTTAGGTACAGCGATTTTTTTACAATATGGTCAACTAGTTTTTAAATATTTTATTTTTCGCAAATTTTTTATAAAAATATGGTTAATTATACAACAAAAACCCCAAAAATCAGAGATCGAAGCCTTATGCAAAAGTAAAGAAAATTCTGCAAATTTTCATTCGAATATTGCACTTTTTATTTACACTCTTTAGAAAAAAGTTGAGTACGCAGTTTTTTAGCCCATTCAATTCTAGTATAACAACATGCAAGTTTGAGGTAGCTAGGACTTACCACTGATTTGTAGAAGTTTTTTTTGTTGAAGATGTTGCTCATTTTCTCCATATAAAATAATGTTTGATAATTTTTTTATATGGAAAAATGTGCGACACCTTCAACAAACAAATTTCCCAAAAATCAATGGTAAGTCCCACCTTCCTCATACTTGCACTTTATTATAGTAACATTGAATGGGCTAAAAACTGCACACTCAACTTTTTTCTAGAGAGCGTAAATAAAAAGTGCATTATTTGAATGAAATTTTCCAGAATTTTCTTTAATTTTGCACAAGGTTTGGAACTCTGATTTTTGGGGGTTTTGTTGTAGAATTAACCATATTTTTATAATAAATTAGCGAAAAATAAAATATCTAAAAATGGTTGTCCATATTGTAAAAATTCGCTGTACCTAAACTTTATTGACTGACTCTAGTAAAACTTTTAAATGAAAAACAAACAAAAAATCAAACGAAAATACTCACTGAAGTCAATGAAAGCCACGGCACCGACGCCGAATTGCTCGCACGCTTGTAATAAAATTAACAATAATTCGCGGTGACCGTCCAAGATATTTTAATTGTACATATGTATGTCTATATACACATTCACATGTATGTGTTATACAATTTTATTGGACAATTACTTTAAATCTTTTTCATTTAATAGTGTTCAGAATAATGGCGTATTTTTTTGTTTTTGCCTCATTGTTCTATGGTCATTTTTTATAGTGAAAAACTTGCTTTGCCCTCTTTCTTATTCGTTTTTTTCAGTGGTTTATGTAATAAAATTTGTTTCTAATTTTCTGACTAATTGCCACACATTTAAGTCAATTCGATTTTAATTAAATTTGTTGGTCGGGTGATTGGCTCGTGAAGTGTGTACATACCCAGCAAAAAATCGGTAATCGCTTTTAGTGGTAACGTGTTCTAGAAGGCATAGCGTTATAATGCCTTCGAATTTTTCCGCTTCATTTAGGCATTGCCGGTAATGCAAAGTAGAATGTTCAACAATATTTTATTTATTTCGCTTCTTTGTTTGATTTCGGGGAATGCAAAGTAGAATGTCCTATAATATTTTTTTTTTAATTCGTTTCTTTGCTTCATTTCCGGAAATGCAAAGTAGAATGTCCTACAATATTTTATTTGCCTCGCTTCTTTGCTTCATTTCGGAGAATGCAAAGTAGAATGCTGCATCGTAGTCA
Source organism: Rhagoletis pomonella (assembly GCF_013731165.1). Lineage (NCBI taxonomy): Eukaryota > Metazoa > Arthropoda > Insecta > Diptera > Tephritidae > Rhagoletis > Rhagoletis pomonella. The sequence continues at coordinate 71,724,078 of NW_023458560.1, forward strand.
GCTGAAAAATAGAACGAATACCCAAAAATTCTTTTTCTACCGTTACTTTCTGTGGAAATTTGTCTCGCATTAAAATCATGTTTTGCTTTGTTCAATTTGCAGCGAAGTTGAAGTCAGTCAATGAAGTGAAGTACAAGAGTGAGGAAGTACAATTTTAAGCTTAGTTAAATATGCATGTATGTACATACCGATTTTTAAGAAAATCTAAATACCTAAATAAATACATATGTACATATGTATAAAAGCTGATTTATAAAAATTTTAATTATATTTAATCTTTTAAGACATTTTCTGATTTCAATTTAATATAAATAAGTATGTACTTATCTAGGCATTCTACATTAGTTTCTCTGTAAGGCATTCTTTGTTCGCTTCTCTGGATTCTGTTTATCCATGCGTTCTCCCTTCGTTTGAAGGTAATGCTGCGGGTAAGGGCTTACCTCCAATGACATGCCCATGTTAAAATAAGGCCTTCTTGAAGCGAAAGGGTAAGCGATTCCCATCGCCTAGCTCGTTTCCACTTTCGTTTCTATGGTAATCGTGTTTTTTGCTGGGTATGTATGTACGTGAGTGTAATCAAATGTGACAAATGGCTTAATGACGATAATAATACAGATATTTATACTGCTATCGATATAAACGATAAAAATATCGAAAAAATTATTATTGGGGATCACAATAAAAATAAAACTACTAATATATTTAAGATTGGGACTGAAAAACCACATTCTCCTGTCAATTTGGTATGCATAATAGGCTAGGTAACACGCACTATTTTGCCAAAAATTTAACAAAGATAAACAAATGATTTTTTTTGTATGTTTCTTTGCTCGCCTGAAGCTATCTACGCAAGTTTTTGTTACCTTTTTTTTGTTTTTTGTTCTTTTCTATTTGTTGTCTTATTTTCGTTCTCAAACACATAAATCTCGAAAAATAGTCTTAATTCATTTAATTAGACTGAGACTACTAAATCACTTTCAATTATGTATTTGCAAATCAGTTATATCTACATATGTACATTAGAGTGGTCCAACTTTTGTATGGAGAAACAAAATTTTCATCCTAGAAAACGGTGCACCCCTAAGTTTTTTCCTTTTAATGTATGTAATATGTATACCAAATTTTAGTTTTCTACTGCAACCAATACAGGGTGCTCAATGATCTTGAAATGCGCTACTGGATCGCTGTGAAACTGCCAAATATTTTGGGGATTTTTATTAAAAGGTACGTTGCCATGACAACTGAAGCTTGTGATATTTTTTTTAGATAATTTAAATTTGCAATGTTCTTAAGTTACTTAACCAATTCTTTGATTAAGATGTGTTCACAATACTTTTAGAGTAAAATATGAGCATCCTCTAAATTTATACTTACCTCTTTCGGCAAATTTCGGAAGGTGCCCAAACCCTATCTCGGGGAAAAAATTTTTGGACCACTCTAATGTACCTACATACATATATATATAAATAGTTCCGTCCCCGATTGGATTGATTTTTTAGGAGTTCTTTATTTTAGTTAAAATACTTAACTGACGATGTTCGAATGCGGCGCTTATAAAAAGTGTTTGCCACCTGTGCAAATAGCAGAAAATACAAAGTAAAATGCTTAAAAAAACTCGCTCGAAATAATCAATTTACGCATGCAAATATGTATGTTTGTATATTTCCTTAAATGCCCCTAATCGAAAGACTTTTAAACCAACCTCAATGTTATTTTTTTTTTTTGCGAAATCCAATACTAGTACGCGAGCGTAGTAACCAATATAGAATCAATATATGATCAGAATTGCCTGAGTATTGGGAGGTAGAGCGTGTTTTTACTTAAATACCATTTATTGAAAAGTACAATGATTCTTTACTTGTGGTATTTCTGCTTCAAAACAAACAAACAAGTCATTGGCAAAAGGATTTTTTTTTTGTGCGCCTCCCCACCATAAGGATTTCAATGTTGACATCCGACGATTGATCAGCCAGAGATCTTTAAGTAAGCCAGTGCCGAAATTAGGGTGGGATTAGGGAGGGCCATGGAGCCGATAAAATATTAACTTTGTTTAAAATAAAAAAAATTAAAATGTGTGCGGCGAGAGTAGAGTACCTCATCAAGATTCTTGATTTTTCGAATACCATTCTCATCACTCCTGATATGCGGAAACTAAAGAAAGCAGTACATACCAAACCCGGGAAGCTTACAAATAATGAAGTTCAAGTGCGCGGAATTTGCATCGCTGATTTGGTAAAAATCGGGACACAGTCTATTCTACCATAGCAACCCAATATAATGCATCACCAAAAAAGAAGTTACGCGTTTTCCACCGGAAATATAAAATCTATTATATTTTAAGACTTCCGCCAAAATACTTACACAAATCTCATTATTTTGATTCCGTTGATGAAACTTTTAAACATTTTTATTCTGACATTTTTAGTTTCAACTATTCTATATTTTGACGTGATTTTTTTAGAAAAAAATATTTTTAAAAACTAATTTATTTATAATAGCTCGGTTTTTGGAAGAATTTTTAAATAGCTCCCACTCAAGCACATCATAATATGTTTATGAAATATTGTGGCGGAAGTCTTAAATTTTATATTTTCGAGTACAAAACAGTACCGTGTAAGCCTTTACTCTCTGTCTTAGCAATCAGTTATTCAAAGTACCTCTTTTCTATAATCCATTCCACTGGATTGAAAAATCGTCGGCATAATAGACGCTAATATTTTCGTCCATATGCCTGCCAGCGCTAGATCGTTCTCATGTTTGAAGACGACTGTGAAGAAGATGAGTCCCAATTTGCGTTCCTCGAAAGTTTTTCCGCTTAAACTCCTTAAATCTGAGGCATTAAAAAAATGCTTTGAAAATTTTGCAACATTAAATCATCCGTATACGCTAAAAACTCCATATTTGAGTTGGAGTTAACCCACATATACCGCAGTTGAAGTACATATATATCCACTTTCATTTAATTGGTTAATTTTGCCTTTCTCAAAAAGTTTGTATGCATGCACACATATTCCAAATACAGTCACTCACAGAAGTATTTTGCATTGATTTTTTTTCGACGATAAATGAAAAATGCTTAAAATATTTTTTTTTTGTAAATTTTTGCGTACATTTTTAATTTATAAAAATATACCTTAATCTACAACAAAACATCTAGATTTAACTTCAAACTTTCAAACTTTGCTGATAATTAAAGAAAATCCAGCAAATTTTTATCAAAATTTCAAACTTTTTGCTCAAAATTTAAATCCCGTTGATTTTTCGTATACTTTTTTTGTGACAGAGTGGAGCATTTTCTTCCATATAACGAATTTCAAACTTGCAAACTGTACGCGGTATAAAACTGCATACTCGATTTTTTGTAAGAATTCCGATTAAAAGTTTGAAATTTGATTTGCATGGTTTTTGTTGTAGAATGAGGTATATTTTTACAAAAAATGTATGAATAAATTTATCATGAAAAACATTTTAAATAATGGTAAAAATACATGCCAAATACTTCTTTGAGTGACTGTATAAATATAGTGCTTATCATAATTATACGCCACTCTCACTTTATTATTATTTAATTTTAATTATTTTTAGATAAAAGCATAATTTGTTATTTAAATAAAACCATATAACCAAATTTCAATATATGTGCAATACTTA
>NW_023458560.1:71727738-71739677 GCF_013731165.1 Rhagoletis pomonella
AAAAAATAGTCAAACAAATAGTCAAATCTTGTCAATATGTGAGTGTCGTAAAGTTATGATAAGCACTATAATTATTAAAAGCTTAAAAATATCCTCCACCTACGCTCTCAAACCAAATTGTACCTGCAACTCATCATGTTTGCTACAATTTAAATAACCTTCTATAATTTTTTATGCTTATCAAGTAATTTCTTTTCAATGAAATTATCGCCAACAAGAGCAGCTCTTCATCAACGGCAACCTTGCGCCAGTTATGAAATTATTTAAGTGCATTACTTAAAAAGCAACAAATGTTTATAAATTGAATGTGCATATGTGTGTAGCTACATATGTAGGTATATTTTTCAGCCCATCACCTGCCATTGAATATATGTAAAAGCCAAAATAATGTTGAAAGCATTTCCGTAACTGCTGGCAGCCACTTTGCCAAAACAAAATTGGAAATTTGAATCTTAATTGCTATTTCTGTTTCACTTTCGTTTTGGTACATACGTAATATGCAATTACATATGTATATTTTTACTTGTATATACACACATACTATGTAAGCTCTCATACACTAACTGAAAGCATTCATCTTCAACAGTCAAATACAATAGTTGCGTTTTTTTACTCATTTCCAGTAAAATCCAGTAAAAGTTTTTACGAATTTTCATGTTTTGCCGTTTTCGTACGCAAAAACTTGCAAAGTAGGGGAAATTGAGAGAGCGAAAAATGACAGCTGAAGTTGCAAGTTTTTACTGGATTTTACTGGATAAATTTTTACTTGTAAGAATTTGCCAGTACGAAAAACAGCTGATCGCATGTTGCTGTATGAAATTTAAACTAATAAGGAACTGTTTGTGGATTTTTATTGTGGAAATTTTCAAAACAAACATATTTAAATATAAAATATATCGTTTTATTGGGAATATGCTGCGAATAAACAACAAATTTATCAGCTGTTCATGAAACTTGCAAATTATTACTGGAAAAGCGTTCGCGTACTTTTTTGCAAATTTTTTCTATGAGAGTGAATTTTTAGAAATAAAGTTACTGGAGAGTTACTGGCAAGTTACTGGATAATTTGTAAAAAAACACAACTAATATAAACATCAACTTGAATCAATTTTTCTTGTACTCTAAGCCAAGGTCAATCGCGAATTTGTACGTTAACAAATTGTTGTACATATTACTATTTATGTATCAACTACTGATAGCTATCTATTCTATTGCGACTTTTGGCAAAAGCGGAAGAGATATTTATACATACATATAGTGCAAAAACTAAAACATATTAATATCTTTCACTGTTTAAATATTTTTTATGTATTAAGTTAGCATATCTTCTAATTTTGGTCTGCATTTCAAAGCTGTCTTGAAAATGACCCAAATAGACAAAACCCGTCCTACGCCCACTTAGAATAGCTGGGTATACCCCCTATACTATAGTTTCTTTATGAGAAACATTTTCATGAAAGAATTACACCCGGGATTTGTTAGAAAATTTGTATATGCGTGGACCAGACATTGAGGACGGTTTCTGTCATTCGTCTACAACGCATAGTGAAAGTAGTAATGGAAGTAGTTATGTATCATTTTTACTTTTTATGTAAATGTTATGGGTGCCACAAAAGCTGGCCATTTTAACCAGCGTTGTCAACGAAAATTCCCTTGATCGGAATTAATTTTTGGAATTACTTGTAGGACTTAATCCGAATGAACCAGTTAATTCCCGATATAATTCCGATTTAACGAGTTGATCCGGATCAAAAATGCGGTCTGTCTATGCTTTTGGTCTGGCTTATACTGGACAATCACACATAATATGCTCAGACGACTCCTCGTCTTCATGACATAGACGGCAATAAAAACGTCTGTGTGGAAAGATCAATCCGGTGTTTAAGAGATTGCAGGTGATTATCAACGGTTAGGTAACCAATAAGCAACTTGATGCTGGCTCTATTCAGTAAATTTATATATTTCTTAGCAAAATTATTACCAAAAAGTCTGGCCCGTCTAAGGCCCCCTGCCAACTGAGTCTACAAAATGGTTCCGGCCCACAAGTACAGACCATGAGCCCTCCCTAGCCAATTCTTCCTCGACCTCATTACCTACGATACCGCAGTGTCCACACTCAGAAACAACATTCCTTGATGCCAGGAAAAAAATATCTTATTCTAAGGCAATATTACTTTGAAATGGTTCCAAAGACATAGCTGCCTTAATATGAGTAAACGATTTGACGCAGTTTAAGGAAACCACAATTACTTAGTTTTAGTACTATTTTCTTTCTTAGGAAAAATTAACTTGCCAGAAGGAGTTGTTTATTATTTAGTAAATCATTTCATCCCCCGTGAAAGAAATAAGTATGTCTTATTGCTCGTAGCCGCAATGGCTGCAAGAGCAAAACTCTGGAGTGCCAGTCGAGAGATTCGAGGTTCGAGTCCTATAGCAGGCGCCCTTATGGCCGGCCTGTATGAAAAGATAACGACAAAGGCACATTTTAAACCCTTTTCATGGTCCAGTCTGGCACAAATTGAACTACAAACTACAATAGAAAGTTTGGTAGCAGGTCCAAAGACACCCGCATCTGCTTTTTTCATCTGTTTATTGATGCTAAATTAACTTTTCTGGGCCAGTCTACATACGTACATACATATTGGACATCATTTTTTTTTCAAAACCTCCAACCCGGCTTTATTGGTTTTGCGACTAAAGAAAACGCAAGAAGTGGTAGTTAGGCTACTCTCTGCACATAAAACCACAAACACGAAGAAATATTAAAAAGTTAATTCATGAGCTTTAAATTTTTAGTTATAAACGGCGTTCCCAGCAAGGGCCGAAGGATTTTCTATTACTTTCTAAACCGACAATTTCAATGGAAAGTGAATGGTAGTGTAATGCGAGCCTTCGAAAAGTTTTACAGACGTCTTGTAAAAATCAGTAGTCAACTGGTGGTGTTGCTAAATGTCCTTATAAACAGCCATAGTATTACTAGACTGGAATACCAAATTCAGACATAGAGGCTTGGTGTCGGAAGCGTCTTTGAAATAAAAAATATTTATATGCCAAGTGATTATCTTTTCTTCAGATTTTTTTTTATTAGTTTGGCATATGGTGGACACCTCGTCTAGGATGAATCTATCATTTCTAAATCAAAATTCATCAATCAATTTGCTGACAGTCGGCTTCAGCTGTTCACACTGTAGACCCGACAAGACCTTATAATCAAATAGAGCAAAACTTACTTAAATTCCAATCGGCAGTAATGTAGCGTTCCTTTCGTCTAGTATTTCAAGATCTTCACGCTCAAGCACTGCGGCGAATAATACGTCTTTTTTTTCTCAACTCCTGATGGCGCTTCTATGCGGTTCGGATTGCGCTCGTTTACAGAGAAGACGAATATGAAGATGAATACGAACAAGAATGCAAGGATTACTAGGAAGACGATTACGAATACGAATGACGAATGCGAGGAAGAAGAAGAAGAATACGAGGAATATACGAAGACAAATACGCAGACCAATAAGAATACGAAGAAGAAGAAAATATAAATAAGGATATGACAACGAAGATAAATACGAAGGCGTATATGAACATAAATACAAGACTCAGGTTTGCGGAGTATGAGGACGAATACAAAGAGGAATATGAAGGCGAGGTAGAATACTAATACTTAAACCAACCGAAGACAAATAGGAAGACGAGTTCGACACGACGACGAATACGTGAGGCATACGAAGAAGAGGACGAAAATTAAGATGATTACGAAGACGTATAAAAAGGCAGTACTGAAACGAATACGAAGAATAAGTTTTGAAGACGAAGACAGCAACTAAAACCAATTTGAAGGTGTATGCAAATAAGTGGGAAGGAATTCGAAGATATGCGTATGCGACGACGAATACGAATACTAACACGAAGACTATTTAATACGGATACATTCCGAAGAAGAATATGAAGGCAGCAACTAAAGCGAATACGAAGGCGAATGCGGAGACAAAAGCGATGACGAATACGTATACATTAGGGTGTTTTTTTTCGCGATAATTTTTTTTTCACTCCCACCTCGAAATTTTGTGCGAAATACCTAAAACAAGATTCCCTGAAAATTTGAGCCCTTAATTCGTCTTCGGAGCTGTAAAGTTTTCAAGAAAAAAAATCAAAGATTACGTGTATTTTAAACGGGAAATCTTTGCACGCTTTGGTCGAGCACTATTAAGATTAAGAGCCCAAATTTCCAGGGATTTTTTTTTAGGCATTTCCCACTAAATTTCGGATTGAGAGTGAAAAAAAATCGTCGCGACTAAAAACGCAAAAAAAAAAATCGGAAAAACTAGTAAAGCGGCCTCAACGTACACCTACTTATTTTGTGATTTTTGTCTTACATACACATAAGTTTGTAATTTACTTGTTCATCAGAGTTTTTGTCCAAGCTTTTCATTTCTTCTAAAGTGATTCATTTTACAGTTTCAGCCCACTTGTGCTACTGAATGCATTTGCAGCTGACATGGTGATATATTAGTCATGACTGCTACCAACTTCTAAAATATCCATACTAGTAGCAGCTGAAAGTGTAGCAAGTAATAAATACGAAACACACCCAGTTATTAGATTTTGAAAGCAAGCATATCGATAATTCAAATATTGCAAAAATTCGAACGGCCAACTTGTGACAGCTGCTGCTCAAAAAATTATTATTTTCCGAACGATTTGACAGAATTGCGCTTGCTGGCCGCCAAACAACGAAAAGTGTATGGTGGAAGTGTTGCTTTTAGCCAAGTCATGAAATAAGGCAACCACTTTTGGAAATCAAGAGCTATTATTTAAAAGTCAAGAAAAAAAAAACGAATTAATAACCGTGAATTGTAGCGCCAATGCCATAAGTGGCTAGCGCATATCTACAGTGACGGTCAAAAATGGATGAATGGTGTTTCGTTTTTAATATTTACAATATTTTTCAGCTTAAATTTGTTTGATATTTTTTTATAAAAATATGGTTCATGCTTTAATAAAACTGTTTAAATCACACTTTATACAGAACTTAGAAAAATTCCACAAATTTTTATCTAAATTTCGAGCTTTCTAACCAGAATTTTTACAATTCTTTTCGGTACGCAGTTACCAAGCTTATAAAATTTTAATAAAACAAGTGCAAGGTTTGAGTGGCTAAAATATCTCATTTATTTTTAATATTTTTTTTTTGTTGACAGCGTTTTGAACTTTTTTCCATATAAACATGATATTTTTGTGGAAGAATATGCGCAAGACCGTTTGTGAAAAAATAAATAAACAAGTCAACGCCAGTTTTCCTAAATTTCGCTATTTGTAAGAAAAAAACCGTAAAAGCCGTCAGCAAAAAAAAATATTAAAAATAAAACTTGCACTTATTTTACTAGAATTTTATAAGCTTTTAACTGCATACCCAAAAAAATTTCTAAAAATTCTGGTTGAAAAACTCGAAATTTAGTTAAAAATTTGTGGAATGAACCATATTTTTATAAAAAAATATCAAAAAAATTTTAGCTTTGAAAATATTGTATGTAAATATTAAAGGAGAACGTCATTCATCCATTTTTGACCGCCACTGTAAGTACGCATGTACATAGATGTGTGTAGATTCTAACACCAACTTGGAATTTGAATTTTTATTATTTTTTTTAATTAATTTGCATGTTAATAAAATGCGCGCGCATAAATATAGTACACCCGCATGAGATTTATGCTGCATAGGAGGAATTTGAATTGACACTTTGACAGCAGCTAAAATGTATTTGACGCGCCAAATGAAACGTGACAAACAACGTCAACGATAATGACAACAACAACGACAATATTAAATGAATAAGTATATAAGTATAGTAAAACATATTTATGATGCAGTATGTATGTTGTCTTGTTATAGTTTTTGTTTTTAGCACTTTTGTGGTTGCGGAGTGATGTTGTCGCATGTTCTTAAGCGAGTGTGTGGCTGGCGTATTGTGGCCAGTTATAGGTTACCAGCATGTGTGGCATAATGTTTCATAAGCCATGCTGATATTGTGTAATGGAACGCTCAGTTGTTTGTTGGTAGTATTGTTATGGAAGCTGCCAAGCTAGCTTTGCAGACACTCGAAATATTGGGGCTCGAGTAGTTGCTCGTAAACGAAATATCTGTATATGAATAATGTATTTTACATATGAAATCTGCACATACAAATGTAAATATGTATGGACATATTTGTATGTTGTGATTTCGTAGATTTTTCGCCCAATTAGGAAGCACGTGATTATTTTCACGGCTAACAGTATTAAATAGCCAATTTTGGTGCGATTTTTATTTTTTATTTTTTCTGGTACACGCATTTATGTACCCACGCTTCCGCTATAGCCCAGTGGAATAGAACATATGAGTCATTGTATTTAAAAAAAATGCTAATAAAAGGTTAAAGAATAACACTTAGAAAAATACCAATAAAAGAATGAAAGGAAATGTGACTATGTACATAGATAAAGAAAAGGATAAAGGCAAAGGTAAAAATAAAAAACAAGAACAAAGTTGCGTAAAGATAAAGGCAAAAATAAACACCAAGGTAAATTTAAACTTTTATAAGGGCAAATGCAGAGAACGTTTAAAACAGAGAAGCAGCAACACGCTACTCGTTGGTATTTTGTAATAGATCAGAAATCGGCTAGAAGCTCACCACGTTAAATTTTTAACATCAATAGCTCTAGAATCTCACCATTTTTTAACAGCGTGAGCGCAGAGCGGCACAAAATAACAGAATTTGAATAAATTAGCAATTGTGAAATGTTATTTTTGTGCACATTTATATCTATCAACAAAAATGACTTTTGATAGTTATTTTAATGCCCCTTTCATTGAATTAAATCTAAAACATTAATTAGTTATTACAAACAATTTCTGGATAAATTTTGGGAAAACGTTATTTTCATAAAAATTCCAATTAACTAATATAAATTTGCGAAAATTTTGTAAACCATATTTTCGTCAACAATTAGTAAATTCTTCATTAAAAAAATTTTAAACACGCTAAAAGGCAAGCGCATAAAAATGTATGTAAATACATATACATAGTACCTATGTATGTAGATGCATTTATATGTATGCACATATGCAAATAAACAAATGCTGCGCGCGGTTAAAATTTTTTCGTTATTTTTTTGTATAAAAATATGGTTCATGCTTTAATCAAAACCACAAAGTCAAACTTTATACAAAACTTAGAAAAATTCAACAAATTTTCGTCTAAATTTTGAACTTTTTAATCTGAGTTTTTAGAATGATGGATCTGTAGAAAAGCAAATGCAAGTTTTAAGCTTCTAAAAAATCGCGTAGATTTTTAATGATTTTTTGTTGCGGACGGCTTGTACTTTTTACCATATACATACATAAAAGCGAATTTCTTGTAGAATAAAATGCGCAAGACCGTTTGCAAACAAAATAAAAAAATAAACACTATATTTTATAAATTACACCTGTTATATGCATAAAACCGCAAAAAAATTCATTAAAAATTAACGCGATTTTTTATCCGCTTAAAACTTTCACTTGTTTCACTAGAATTACATATATAACCATCTATCTACGTACCCAAAAGTAGAAAATTTAGATGAAAATTTGTTGAATTTTTCTACGTTCTGTATAAATTTTTAAAGTTTGACTTATGTGGTTTCGATTAAAGCATTAACCATATTTTTATAAAAATATAACAAAAAAATTTTTACTTGAAAAACATTGTAAATATTATACAAAAAAGAACCATGCAATCACTTTTGATTGCCCGTGTATGTACGTATGTGTGTCTAACAAATTATGGCTTGTTATCAAAATACCGATATTAACTAACAAACTTAATATTATATAGTACAAATGTGTTTGTAAAATTAATTTCATTAAAATTATTTCTGCAATTAAATTTTCTATTCATGCAAAAAGCCAAACGCATAAATTTGTACGTACATATATACACATGCCTTTGTAAATATGTAGGTATGTAATGTATGTATGTAACATATATATGTACATACAAATGTACGATTGGTCGGCTTTCGTTTCCCCTCGCCGCTCCCATCAACACACAAATTATTCAATTTCTGCGAATCGGCACCAGATTGGCACGTGCGCGAAACCATTAACCCCATGTTTGCGAAATATTTAGATTTTCGCATAAGTTTGCATTTAATAAAGCAATACTCGTACATTTTGTATGGTGAATAATATTAATTAATTTAAAATTCTGCATGTAACAATGTTCTCGACGATACATGTAACTTTCATAAAGATTAAACATAAAAATTGTGCTTCATTAACAGTTGCAACCAGCTGAAACCAAAAAAACTATGTCCGCTAAATGGATTAAAGACCAACTGGAATTGACATTTTTTACACGCATACATGCATACATTCATATACACACGTACAGTGGAGTAGCACTAGGTTGAACATTGCATTGCTTGTACTTTGATGTGTTTGAATCTTTTATGGTACTGAAGATTTGCTTAGGGATGAAAAATATTAAAAATCGTTCGTGCATATATGTAAATATATTTTTATAAACGCTTGGAAGTATAGAAATTTTTAATATTAAAAAATAAATAAAATAATTTTTTTGTATATATATAAATTTTGTTCAAGGCACATTGACCCACCTGTACAAAAATTGTGGCGCGGCATGGACAAAAATTTTACAATTTCGGACCGAAAAATATGAAAACGAGCTAAGTTGCCACGTTACATCTGTGAACTTCCGATAAAACCACATATGTTTGTGATTTTACAAGTTTTGATTTTATTAAAAAAAAATTAATGTATTTTGCTGCAGAAAACATACACTTTTATTTAATGTTTATTAAAATGACACTTTAAAATACTAGTTAATGATTGAAATATTGGTATGGAACAGAGAAATAGAGTGTTTTGTCAAAAATTACCAAAAATTGCCAAGATTCGAGATAACTTATTTTACTGGTTATAGAGAAATAGTTGCCACTTTTCACTTGGCTGGCCGAGATTTCTTCATTTTAAGATTTTAGAATTTTTGTGTCGGATTGACAAAGTTGCGCTTGTTGGTGATGAATTTGCGGGGAGATGTGCTGCTGTAGTATTTATGAATGGAATGATCTTGACCTTGAGAAATATGCGCATGCGTTATGAATGAAATAGTTATTGTTGTATTTGAGTATACGTGTAATTATGTGCATATATATGTATGTATGCTGCCGTGATTTGTACATATGTACATTTATATGCATGTTCGTAGTTTTTTTGGCAGTAATATGCACATACATATATATGCATGCAAAAACGTTATCAATTAATGGAGCATGTACATACGTATGCGTAGAAAATGCATTTTCATTTGACTCCAAAACTATTGGGGCATATTAGTAGACGAAATAAAGTCGACACTTAAGTTAAAGTTTGTTTGTTTGTATGTATGTACATACATATATGTAATATTATGTGCATGTGCAAGAACGTTATCAATAAATGATTTTGGAGTATGTGTATTGGGTACATGTGTACATATGTAAGTATGTACATACATATACACATTCAGATGCGATCAACTAATTAGCAACGAAATTCAATATGATATTGTTTGCAAATTATGTTGATTTATTTTTAATGATTTTAATTTAAAATATAATTCAATCTGTAACAAGATCCACAATAATACAAGTTTAAAAGCTTGCACAAATTGCAAAAAACCGAATCAAACTTCAAGAAATGGTCATCCAAATTTTTAATTAGAATACAGTGAAACCTCCCTTGGGCGGACACTCACCGTCAGTCATTTTTTGTCCGCCCAAGAGAGGTGTCCGCTTAATGGAGGGGAAGCCTATTTTAGAACTTTTCAATGTTTTAATTAATTGAATAGTCACTATTTCTTATTTGAATAAAATATATTGATATTACATCGTTCAAACAAAAATGTGCAAGTATTTTTTCAAAAGTGCACATTTCATTTATGTGCGTAAGTACATATTAAGTAATAACAAAATAAAAATAAATATTACATTTTAGTGCATAAACTTCACTAAGTTTTATTTTTAATTTTTTTCAGTGTCAGTACCTTTTTCATCAATAGTTTTCATGTTTTCATCAGTCTCCAAGGGTTTCTGACAATTCAAATAACGAACCTAAACCACTGCGCAAACCAAACTAAATGTGTGCATAACAATCACATTTTGTGCGGGAAGTCCCCTTTTTCCATTTAGTAGTTCGCCTATGAGGAGTTCGCGTCCGCTCAACGGAGGTTTTTGTTTGATTTGTTATGAAAAGAAATCTTAATGTCCGTTGATAAGAGGTTCGCGTCCGCCCAATAGAGTTTTTGTGTGAATTTTATGCAAAATAACTGTCCGCGTCCGGCCAAGAGATTGTCCGCTTAAGAGAGAGTAATTTGTTCCGAAATTTATACTTAAAACTTGGTATAGGAAAAAATGTCCGCCCAAGGGATGTGTACGTCTAATAGAGGTGTCCGTTAGGAGAGGTTTCACTGTATTTAAAAAAAATTCGGGTATGCAGTATTGTAGTCCATTCAATTATAGTATAAGAAAGTGCAAGTTTGAAGTTGTTAAAAATTACCATTGATTTTATAGATTTTTTTTTTTGTGGGGGTGTTGCTGTTTTTTTTTTCATACAAAAAAAATTGTGATTATGTGTTATATGGAAGAAAATGCGAAAACCCTCCACAAAAAAAATTCTAAATATTGGCACCCTGAAATTGTGCATATGGAAACTGTGCATACGAAATAATGCATATGAAAAAAACCGAAATAATGCATACGAAAAAAACCGAAATAATGCATATATGCACAGTTTCGGTTGAAAACCGAAATAATGCATATGAATAAAACCGAAATAATGCATATATGCACAGTTTCGGTTAAAAACCGCAATATTGCATATTAGAAAAACCGAAATTATGCATATGCACTCTTTCGTTTGAAAACCGAAATAATGCATATGAAAAAAACCGAAATAATGCATATATGCACAGTTTCGGTTGAAAACCGAAATAATGCATATGAAAAACCCGAAATAATGCATACATGCACACTTTCGTTTGAAAACCGAAATAACGCATATGAGAAAAACGAAGTAATGCATACATGCACAGTTTCGGTTCAAAACCGAAATAATGCATATGACAAAAACCGAAGTAATGCATACATGCACAGTTTCGACTCAAAACCGAAGTAATGCATATGACAAAAACCGAAATAGTGCATACATGAAAACGAACTTCTTTCTGAGTAGGCGGCCTTCGGCCGCGCTTAGGGATTATAACCCTTACTAAGTAGAATTCTCCTTTCTGTGTTGCCGGAAAAGGGGGCCGGAAGTATTTTTGCGCAGAACTTCTTTCTGCGTAGGCGGCCTTCGGCCGGGCTTAGGGATTATAACCCTTACTAAGTAGAATTCTCCTTTCTGTGTTGCCGGAAAAGAAGGGCGGAAGTATTTTTGCGCAGAACTTCTCTCTGCGTAGGCGCTTAAAGATTATAACCCTTACTAAGTAGAATTCTCCTTTCTGTGTTGCCGCAAAAGGGGACCGGAAGTATTTTTGCGCAGAACTTCTTTCTGCGTAGGCGGCCTTCGGCCGCACTTAGGGATTATAACCCTTACTAAGTAGAATTCTCCTTTCTGTGTTACCGGAAAAGGGGGCCGGAATTATTTTTGCGCAGAACTTCTTTCTGCGTAGGCGGCCTTCGGCCGCGCTTAGGGATTATAACCCTTACTAAGTAGAATTCTTCTTTCTGTGTTGCCGGAAAAGGGGGCCGGAAGTATTTTTGCGCAGAACTTCTTTCTGCGTAGGCGGCCTTCGGCCGCGCTTAGGGATTATAACCCTTACTAAGTAGAATTCTCCTTTCTGTGTTGCCGGAAAAGGGGACCGGAAGTATTTTTGCGCAGAACTTCTTTCTGCGTAGGCGGCCTTCGGCCGCGCTTAGGGATT
>NW_023458560.1:71739687-71744778 GCF_013731165.1 Rhagoletis pomonella
CGCGCTTAGGGATTATAACCCTTACTAAGTAGAATTCTCCTTTCTGTATTGCCGGAAAAGAAGGGCGGACGTATTTTTGAGCAGAACTTTCCTCTGCGTAGGCGGCTTTCAGCCGCGCTTAGGGATTAAAACCCTTACTAAGTAGAAGTAAATAATTCATATTAGAAAAAACGAAATGATCCATATGCACACTTTCGTTAGAAAACCGAAATAATGCATATAACAAAAACCGAAATAATGCATGCATGCACAATTTCAGTTCAAAACCGAAATAATGCATATGGCAAATACCGAAATAAAGCATACATGCACAGTTTCGGATGAAAACCGAAATAATGCATATGTGAAAGACGAAGGTATGCATACATGCACAGTTTCGGTTGAAAACCGAAATAATGCATATAACAAAAACCGAAATAATGCATGCATGCACAGTTTCGGTTGAAAACCGAAATAATGCATATGAAAAACCCGAAGTAATGCATACATGCACAGTTTCGGTCGAAAACCGAAATAATGCATATGAGAAAATACCAAAATTATGCATATGCATACTTTCGTTTTAAAAGCGAAATAATGCATATGAAAAAAAACGAAGTAATGCATACATGCACAGTTTCGGTTTAAAACCGAAATAATGCATATGGTAAAAACCGAAATAAAGCATACATGCACAGTTTCGGTTGAAACCGAAATAATGTCTAAATGCACAGTTTCCATATGCGCAATTTCGGTGCCCCTAAATATTCAACGGTAATTTTTAATGACTAGAAACTTGCACTTTAGTGTACTTCATTGAATGGGCTGCAAAGCTGCATACCCGAAAATTTTCTAAATTTCAAAATAAAAAATTGAAATCTTGATAACAATTTTTTTTGAAGTTTGATTAATTTTTATGCAATTTATGCAAGCTTTTAAACTTTTATTATTGTGGTTTCTGTTATAGATTGAATAATGTTTTAAAGGAAAAAATTAAAAACAAATAAATAAACATAATTTGCAAACAATATCATTTTGAATTTCGTTGCTAATTAGTTGATCGCATCTGTGTGTACTAAAATGCCTAATAGGAAGTTAGTTGCAGCTTTTCACAGATACCTATTCCACTGAAAATGATGTGTAAAAGCTGTAACTAACTTTAGTGTCAACTTTATTTTGATCATGAATAAGCCCCATTATTTACATGTAATACGAGTATTGCAGTGAAAAATCATCATTCAACACATTGGTCCGTATGCATAAAAACTAAGCAATTGCTTTTACTTAAAATTTCATAACTTTCACTTAAATGTATTTGAACAAATCGAGTAAAAGGTCTGAGATTTTAAGAAAAGGTATTTGCTTAGGTTATATGCATATGGCATATTTTCTCGAAATAACTGTTCATAAAACTCAAACATAACTTTTCGAGAAAAACCACTTTGCTAACAAGTGCAATTGCTGCTTTTGTACGTTTTTGTCAATGTGTCCATCTTTAAAGTGAGTTTGGGAAAAAACTAAGGCACCTAGAAAACTGGGGTTTGTTGCATTGAAAAAAGCGCAGCAACTACAATAAGAATCGTTAAAAGAAAAAAAACGATTTTTGCGATCCAAATGCCGCCGGCAAATCACCAATGAGTTTGCATATTTGCATAGCTTTCACATATTTATTAGATAACAAATCTACGTTTTGGTGTTAAAGCATTCCCTGGCATATGTTTTAGTAAATTAATTTTCATTAATTTAACCAAGAATTTTAATAATTTTTTTATTAAATGAATGCCGCGAAAAAGAAAATCCAAACCAAAGCACTTAACATTGATACAAATTAACAAAATTGTATCTCCGCTCAGCTCTGTTAATTTGCCGCTCAGATCTGTTAATTTTCCGCTCTCAATTTTCGATTCGAGTGGTGAGCTTCCAGAGCGATTTTGGTAGTGTTTGACAATTCACACGGCTATTCGTAATTGCTGCTTCTCTGTTTTAAACGTTCTCTGATAAAAGTAAAAACAAAGATAAATGTAAAGAAAAAGATGAGGATGATGATATCGATAAAAGTAGAGATGAAGATAGAGGAAGAAAGATTAAAATAAAGGTAATTATAGAGAAGAGGATATAGATAGAGACACAGAGACTCAATCTGCGAACTTTTTTGGGATTTTAGAGATTTTCGGGATTCCCGCGACTTATCGATATAATAATCGAAATTTTTTCATTGTTGTTATCTACATTTTTATCGATTTTGTTATCGAAATTTTCATTGATATTGTTATCGATTTTGCTATCGATATTTTCGGAACTTGCCGATATAATAATCGATTTTGTTATCTATTTTTTAGTCGATATTTCAAACGATTTTGTTGTCGATATTGGTATTGGTTTTGTTATCGATATTGTTATAGACTTTGTTATCGATAATGTTATCAATTTTGTTATAAATTATTTATCGATTCTGTTATTGATTATTTAAAGATTTTTTTATTGATATTTTTATCGAATTTGTTATCGATATTGTTATCGATTATTTATGGATTTTGTCATCGATATTTTTGATCGATTTTGTTATCGATATTTTTATCGTTTTTATAATCGATTTTTGTTATCAATTATTTATCGCTTTTGTTATCGATGTTTTTTATCGATTTTCTAATCGATTTTGCTACCAATGATATTATAAATTTTGCTATTGAGATTTATATCGAATTTGTTATCGATATTTTATTGGAGGTTACTATAGATTTTGTTATTGATAGAATATAAAGATAAAAATGAAGATAAAGGAAAACAGAATAACATATATGTTATTAAAACGAACAAAGGTAGAGGATATAGATAGAAAAAATACAAAAAATATTGCCTTACGCAAAAGCAGATGTATGTATGTACATATGTATATTGGTTATGAGATAAAATAGATATGTAACGTAAGTTTCACTTCTCTAGTGTGGCCCAGGCGCACTTACTTGTTTGTGTCTCCCCTCTATTCCAGTTTAAAGTAACGCATGTTTTAAAATTGCCCAAAGATTGTTGCATCTTCTTCTTTATTTTCGAAGCTGGACAGCTGGTTTGATTTGAAATACTACATATGTATATTCTTCCACATTGCTGAACTTGCTTTGCATTAATTAAGAAGGGCTTTTAAATAACATTTTACACAAATCCCGAAGTAAAATAATGGAAGACTGTGCCTCATAAAATTGAATAAGTTCACTTTGAAACGAATATTTCTCAAAAATGCGCAAAGTGCTTTGCAGATATTTAAGCTTACTAATATATAAAACCTAATTAAACAAGATCAAAAAAAGAACCTCGCGCATTTTGGGAAATAGACGAATTGAAAAATTCGTCATGAAAAAAAATTAGTTTACAACAATTTATTCCTTACACCTCAGAAAGCAAAGAAATTATGTAATGATGAAGAGCTGTAAAAGAATCAACACACATTCCTACTTCAATGCATAGTACTTTATAAACTTATAGTAACCGTAAACATTATAAAACATACTTTGATAACACATGTGAACTAGCTTTCGATATCGGAAGGAATTTTTTTCTGACTGAAAAGTAAACTTTGACTACTGGTAGCAGTTAGGAACTCAATGTTTATACACGAGATTTGGTACTTTGTTATGACTCTGCTGTATATATATTTTATCTTAAATACCAACTTTCGAAACTTTCTCTATAAAGCGGAACTATTGTGCGACGGTAATATATGTTCCCACGAATATAAGATTCTGTCTCAGATGTGGAATAATATCTCGTGTTGTCATAGAATTTTAGAATTTAGACTAAGGCAGTCTGCACTCGGCTCGTATAGCTTTAGACGCGTATAAAATTGTTTATGCAGCAACGATTCCTCTACGCCTCAAGATCTGCATACGAAGGAACTTCAAAGCGTCAAAGTATCAGGAAAAAAATGTTAAGTCATGCCAAATAATTATTTCTTTAATTAATTTTCAGTTATTTTTCTATTATTTGCACGACTTTTATTGTTTTATCGGTTTTTTTATGAAACTTCTTCTTCTTTCTCTTTTCTAAGCGTACGTACGCCTTGCTTTGACGAATTCGTGAAGCTGACGACTCGTATACAGCCCTACATTTAAATGCACGTGTGCGGCAACTTTCGTATGTATCATCTAATATGCATCTAATTGCTATACGGCCCATGTGTAGACTGCCTAAGACCTTATTAACACCCATATTTTGATACACATTACAATTACCTAATGCAGGTGGCAACCCTAATACATATAGTTTAGAAAGAAACCCTTTTCAAAAACATTTCGATTGACACGCATATTGCAGCAATTACTTAACATTAGTTGAATTTTATTTTTAATCGGATGGCAACCCTAGTAGAACACCTCAATAATATTCTAAATGCTTAATTTGAAGGTTACTTAACAAACTTGAGTTTTATTTTAATTTTTCAAAGAGAGCTTATGAATAATTAATTTAAATTTCACTTTTCAAACAGGTGGCAACCCCTTTAAAAATATTTTCATACTAAAACTTTTTTAAGCCTCTTGGCAGCGTGGCAGCGCTCCTCCATGAGTCTAGAATTGATTTTATATATTTATCTCCATACCAAGTTCCAGTACTCTATCATAAATATTTCCTGTGATATGCAGCATGAAAAATTTATCGAAAGCATGAATTTTACTAGATGCATCTGCTAAAACTTAAGAGAGATATCATATGTGTTAATCTATATGTAGTGTAAATAAAAGAAAAGATTGCGCTTGCAACGATTTGAAATAAAATAAAATGTATGAAATCATCAATTACCAGAGACTGCCCACTGTCAATCTACGGTTTATAACTGCCCAATCAAAAAGTAAATATAAATAAGCGGCTTGTAACAACATAACATGTAAGTACTATACAGATGTAAACTTGTATAAATAAAAAATGTGGCAAAAGCGACGTGTAAAGGATCGACTGCAACAAACG
Organism: Rhagoletis pomonella; assembly: GCF_013731165.1. NCBI lineage: Eukaryota > Metazoa > Arthropoda > Insecta > Diptera > Tephritidae > Rhagoletis > Rhagoletis pomonella. Next base: position 71,744,623 of record NW_023458560.1, read on the forward strand.
ACATGCAACTGCAACACTGCGCAAAATGTTTGTGCATACGGACTGATGTGCTTGCGTTTACTTACCAGTGCGCGCATGCGTACTGCGTTCGAGATATGGACGCTTGCTTTGTGATAGGTAGCATGTATAATTAACAAATAATTGATGCATGAATTA
>NW_023458560.1:71744788-71777898 GCF_013731165.1 Rhagoletis pomonella
TGTGATAGGTAGCATGTATAATTAACAAATAATTGATGCATGAATTACGCGTGAAGGTATATACATATATGTATATTATGTGACCATAAACTTCAACATAAATTGACAGAATGAGAGAGCGGCGAAGCAGCAAACCGTTATTCAGAAAAAATATGAGTTTATGCGCTGCGGAACATATCATTTTAAAAATGTTGTGCATGTGAACAAATGTACTGCAGTGCAGTGAACACATACACATACATACTCATGGACATAAATATGTTACATTCAATTTGCTACAGCTACTTTATGTCATGACTGATTGCCGGCCACTTTCTCAGTTTGTTTGTTTAATTGCAATTTATTGATAGGCCTGCGCGCGATTTTATTTTTCCTTCTGTCTCTGCAATTGAATTAACCGATGACAAGCGAAAACTTTCAAAAAGTTATGTTGACACGTGTTAATTGTGGTATTTTATAAATAAGCATTAATAGGATTTATGAAATGAGCGATGAGCTACGACAAAAATATACGAATCAGATCTTCTTTTTAATTTTTTGTAATTTTTGTTGGTACACTTATAAATTAATAAACTTAATTCAAGGTCCACATCATTTCGTGCAACATTGTTTGCATATCGCATTTCATAAAAATCGCCGCTCAGTAAATCGCGGTTGCGTTTTATCCAGCGCATGGTAGTGAACAAAAGACTTAAGTAGCGAACCTGAGTGAGCAGCAAATTTTTTAAAGCTGTCAACAACGGGCGTCTCCCACTGTTCTATTTGCATTACAAAACAGCAAATTCACTTTAAATAGGAAATATGTTGGAAATCTAGTTGCTAATATATATTTTAACTATATTTCAGCCACGCATACATACACACATACATAAATATATCCTACATATGAAATATGCATAAAATAGGAGAAGGTGGAAAATAAGGTGCGAATGCTCGCCTTAGAAAACTAGTGCAATTATTCATTGGCCCGTTTGGCGAGCATGCTGCAGCTAAAGCAAATTTAAATAGGAGCGTAAAAAGCGGCGTGTTTATGCACATTAATGCTTACACACCCATTAGCACAAAATTAGCTATAACAACAATGGAAAGCAACAAAATGACACTGAGGGTGGTACTAATTTTCATATGCAAATATACATATACGAGTATAATAAATATATCTGTCAAAGTGCGAATTTATATAGAGCAGCTATGTTAGTATGTAGTGCATAGGATGTTAATGGTCTTCTCATTTTTCTTTTGAAAGCCCACACAGCTCGGAGCTTAGTTGCAGTTATGGCAGTTCGTGGCGCCAATGATATTTTTGTAAATAATTTTTACTACCTTTTAGTGGTTTCCTGTTCCCATTAAAGTAACACTTAAAGAATTTTACAAAAAAAATGTATGTGCATGCGTGGCTAAATTCGAATTCGGCATAATTAACAAAATATAACTAAGGACTTCGCGCCATTTGGGAGGGGGAGTCTTTAGATTTCGCAAAACTAATGACGTTTGAGTCGATCTGATGCTTAAATCGTAAAATTTTACGTTTTTTAAGTACAAAAAAAAAAATATTCAAAAGAAAGTTTTCGTATACGCGAAGAGATTTTTTGTCCAGGTTATCAGATCTGCACCGTTCGTTCGAGTTTCAAGAGTGAGGTGTCAAATGAAAGGACTTAGGTGTCAAATGAAAGAGTTGCCACCTGTTAAAAAATTTAATTCAAATTATTTAATAACTAATGCCATTAGATCTGCATCGTTCGTTGGATTTTCAAAAATGCGATGTCAAATTAGAGGGCCTTGGCCTGTGGCTGTGTTATAAGGAAAAGAGTTGCCACCTTTAAAAATTAAATTCTAATAATTTAAAAAGTTAAAATAATTATTACGATGTGGATATCAATCGAAATGGTATTGAAAAAGTTGTATTTTTTAACTACATGTAGGAGGGTTGCCACATGTTAAAAATACAAAGCTTATTTGAGTTAGAGGAATTAGATTATCGAAATACGAAACATGTTTAATATTACATTCCCACTGCACTGAAATCTGAGATTTCTTTGGATTTTTCTTATATTTGCTAATATGTTTTTGTGTTTGCGTGCTTTTTTTATGTAGAGGATTTTGACAAGTGAATCAGTTCGCAGTTATAGTATCTAAAGGTTTATTCGTTTTACAAAAGTGAGGATTTCGATAGGATTTCATTGAAATCTGATTGAAATCTAAGCAATCGAAATCATGAAAATATATGGGAAATCCTATTGGATTTCGAACGATTTCGCGAAATCTCAGATTTCAGTGCTGTGGGAATGTGCTATATGAAGCTAAAAGGTTGAAAATACTTTGAAGAATATTGCCACCTTTTTTAAAAGTCGAATTTAAACAAATTGGGTGTAATACTATGTCTCCAATGAGAGATTTATCCATTAAGATTTAATAAATCCAGTTGCTAAATCACAACCGTCTCCATTACCACAACGAGATATGTTTGACGTTCATATTTTTAAATATTTGACGTTTGCTTATGTATGATTTTATAAATACAGTTGCGGACATTGATATACAGACAGATAAAAGGAAGGTACCAAGCGGAATTTCATTATATGAATTCTGAATATTATCGGAATCCGAATCATTTTCCGGAATTTAAGAAAAATTATCAAAACGGTAAAAAACATTTGCGGAAAGAACAATTTTTGTAGAACTCTCTTATTCATAGGAGGGAACCTAAAATCCAATCGTGGGCCTTTGGCATATCATGAATACGAACTGAGTTCTAGAGAATGTTCGGTGCAATGTTATCGAAGCAGAACCATTACCGAAATTTATAAATTTTGATATGATATTACTATAAAACATTTCTTCTAAATTTTTAGTTTTTAAAATAATATTTTCTTAATTTATTACAACCAAAGTTATGTAAAACTATGTTCACATATCAATATTACCTCAATCAAAGCTCGTTTTTTAATCACCCCGTTCACACAGGCAAATCTCAGATTATTAGCCGTCAAATTTGTTGTGCTTGTTATTCTCACATCTCAAGGAAAAGTTATGTTTTTTCTCTGTGCCACCGTGATCACGTTTTTCTGCTATATTGAGCAGTATAGATATATTTTAACTTAACATTTTATTAAAAAATACCTTTAGAACCCTCTTTTCCTTGCTAGCGTCCATTTTTGTTTACTTTTACATTTGCCATTTCTCCTCTTCTTCGCAAAAACAATCGATAAAACTAGGATGGACACCGAAAAGTTATCGGTTAAATCTGAGATTATTTTATAATTACAGATTAACAAGGGAGGAACTTTAAATGGCTAATCTCTTTTTCTAATTACAGATTAGGAAGTTAAGCTCGAAAATGAAGATAATCAACTTATATGTGAACCTAGTATAAATATGTATTACTAATTTTCCTCCCAAACTAACAAAAATATAAAAATCCCTAAAAATACGAAAATTCATGTTTTTATGATAGGCTAGATTTCAATGTCCTCAATTGTATATTGAAAACACAAATGTCATTTGACTTATGGCATGTGAATTTGTGGTTGCCATATCCAACAAATTGTACTTATTGGTCAATATTATTGAAGATTTGACGAAGATTTAACTTAAATCTACTGCCTTTCGAGATTTAATTTTATGTGGTAAATCTCAAAAGATTTAACGTCAAATCTCGTCAGAGGGCTAAATCCTCGTTAAATCTCACAATGGAGACATAGTATAAAGCGATACAATTGTAAGAAATCTTTCAAATCACCGTTTAGAATATTTTTGAGGGTTGTCAGCGATTTAAAAAATTAATTTCAAATTATTTAATAAGTTGAATGAATTAATCGTAGACGGGTATCAATTGAGATGGATTTGAAAAGTCTTTGTTTCAGAACTATTCCAAGGAGTGTTGCCACATGTTTAAAAATCAAATTTAATTTGAAACAAGGCAATTATGTTGATAATTGAAATACATACATGAGCATAACAACATGGGTGTTGGGCGAGCGAGGTTTAAGGAGGTTTAGTTTAAAAACATTTTAAATAGGGTTGCCACCTGTTTAAAAAGCTGAATTTAATTTAGTTATGCACATGTTATATGAAATATCAGTATAATTTGTATGGGTGACAAATGAAAGAGTGCTAAGAAATGTTTAATTTTAACATTAGAAATATTTTTGAAGTGTTTGAAGAGGGTTGACACCTGTTTTAAAAATTAAATTCCACTTTATTCAAGTCGGTTTGGTAGCTGAAGTGTGTATGAAAATATGGATATCAGGATATGGATATTTTTTTATTTTGAAAAAAAAAAAAATGGGAGTGCTCAAAGCGCTCAAAGTTTTCCATCTATTTTATATGGGGGAAAACAACTTTTCGTAGAAATAGTGTAGAATTCTTGAAAATCAACAGTTTTCGATCGGAAAACTTTTCTTATCTTCAGGAGATTCCCAATAATAATACCCAACTCTTTAACCATTTTTTCATAGTAACTATATTTTATGGGTCCTCCAAAACCCCTAAAAAATGCAGTGAAAAAATCTTTAATCATAAAAAATAGTTAAATAAACAATTGGATATTAATACTGGAAGTCTCCTGAAGAGAACCACAGTTTTCCGATTGAAAAATATTGATTTTTAAGAGTTTTATACTATTTCTACGAAAAATGGGTTTTTCTCCATATAAAATACATGGAAAACTTTGAGCGCTTTGAGCACCCCCTAAATATTTTTTGATTTCAAAATAAAAAAATAGGGGTATATTTTTTTCGATTTAGAACAATCCTAGGGGGTGCCGGCATTAAAATGCCAACTTAATTTTTTTGGACCACGCTAATGTAGGTAGTTACATATAATTTTTGTGAGGTCATCAAATCTGCACCGTACTTTTGAATTTCAAGCATTAGGTGTTTAATAAGGCTTCATTTTTTGGAGTAAGAACTTTTTTTGTTGATACAGGGTAATTTTTTTTTTTTTGATGAAATTAGGGATGTGCCGGGTATCCGGTAGATATCCGGAATCCGGCCTATCCGGCCGTTTTTTGGTTATCCGGTTATCCGGCCGGATACTGGCTAATAGAAGATTCAATTTAGAAATTTAGAAATTTAACCCAGATTTTGTATTTTTGTAATCCAATTTAATAGTATCTAATTATTAATCAAAGTTTCCGCATTATCGGGCAATAACCTATTTCTATTTTCAACATAAATGTTACCCGATGCACTAAATACTCTTTCCGAGTTCACTGAGGAAGGTGGCGCGCAGAGATACTTCATTGCCAGTGTAAACAAATTTGGAAATTCTTTGCGGCTATACTTTCACCAAGTTAAGGGATCTTCTTGTCTGGATATAAGAGGTAGCTGCAAATATTTCTCTATTTCTAGTTTCATGTACGTTCGCTGCCTTGTCTACCAATCGTTTGGCTATCCAAACTAGAATCAGCATCAGAGCCGTTGGCGATTTCCTGAAAGCATTGCCAAATATCCTCGTGAGCTCGATCTTCGATGGAAGCTTTCACTATAGTGCGGCATTTTTCATATGATTCAACTGGTTTCTCCATGCTAACTGATTTATAATTTCGAATTAGTTCATCAACAACCCAGTTTTTAGCTTTATTGGCATCAGAAAAAAACGAGTTTTGAAACGTAGGTCACAAAATGTTGCAAAAGTGAAGCATTGTCGTTGTTTAGTCCTATAATCAAGTAAATTTTTTTTATAATAGTTCTATGAATACTTTTGATAAGTGAATCGCAATTTCATACCTTTTGCGACAGAGTTGCATTGGCTTCAGCTTATCAGGTTTATTCAGTGAAATCGCTGTATAAATTTATCACAAATGTGTAAACGAGTTTCCACACAAATTTTGACAGTTCATTTATAAAGTTTACACAATTATAAGTTTATACGGTTTACATTGCATTTGATAGTCGTTTGACATGTGCTGTGGACCGTGTAAAGTGCTGTTTGATCAAAATGATAAACAAAGTGAAAGAACAAGTGCCCGATAATTTAAATAAAAAGAAGAAATGAGCAAGAAAAGAAAATAATTCGACTTCCTTTTAGAACTAATAAATTATTTCAAAAATCTCCAAAACCTTTTTTGTGGTGATACAACTTCAACAAAAACTGAAATTTTATGGGTTTTTTGACGTGTGTAAGTCAAACCATCTAATTACACAGAAGACAGTTAGATCAAACAATGTGACCATGTAAGGTAGATATAAGGCATCAACACACATGTGCGATTCTGACGGTGCGAATCTGTTCCGAAAAAATTACAACAATGCCGCAACTATTTATTGGAAATTGCAGACCTACGCGTTCGGAAACGAAAAAGGTTAATAGGCGGGTTCTGTATAATTTAAACAAAAATTAACGTAAGAAAACAAAACATCTTGATTGTTCAAAAGCAAAGAATTTGATGAAGATTGTTTTATGTTTGTTTATAAGATGACATTTTTCACTGCGATTGCATCGCACAGATGTGTGCGTAATTGTGTTTTCGAAGTGGTAAATTCTGTAGCATCAGAAACGGTGCGGAGGTCGAGGTGAACTCGAGCCGGCAAAAAAACAATATTGTGAAATTTATTAAGGGCAGCAGTCTACCGGATATCCGAATCCGGCTGTTATTTTTTACAGGATATCCGGAATTCGGTTATCCGGCAAAATCTGTATCCGGCACATCCCTAGACGAAATCAAATATCGACTTTATGCGAGACCTCACTTCACTTAGAAATGACTGGATAAACATAGATATATGATAACTTGAAATAATATTTGGAATATTTTTAGACATTTTAAGAGGGTTTCTTTCTTTTTAAAAAGTTAAATTCTGGAAAACTCCACTTGATTTAAGGCCCCTGGTTTCTTTGGCAAATTTGCTTAGAATTACATGTAGAATCCGCCTATTCCATACACGCATAGTCGAAAAAATCTCCCAAAAAGAGCTAAAAGAAGTACATTAGTCGCGAAGATATATTTTCAAGAAGTGCTGGGAATATGCTATCCCCCTATAAGGCTTCTTTTGGGCACAAGACCGATGTTATCACTGTATTTTTTTCTCGCTGAAAATTGTCTTTTGAGATGCCGTGAGAAGTGTATTCGAAAAATTTTCTTGTTATCCTTGAAACTGCAAAGGGAAAAAACCAATCAAAACTTTGAAAATTAATAGTTTTTTCGCGTACACACCTTCACCTTTACATTTGCCATTCCACAAGCTCAATAAGCTTATTTACCAGTCATTAATCCATTCATCATCATTCGTGTTTTGCTACCGGACATGCTAACCGCTGCAACGATGCTTAGCTTACTTTTTTACCACTTTTTATATACTTTTCGGAGCTTAAAATCACTTCTCCATTTCGCTATACTTAGCGTGGCTCATTCCCGCTAAGTGTAGCTCAACACACCACTCAACACACAGCTGAGCTCAGATTAGAACGGTATTGGCTAAATGCGGTTATTAATGGCGGAACCCTTTGCTTTGACATGCTGCCGGTTATTAAAAATATATGCCAATTAGCAGCATAAAAAATTATATTTAATAAATGTTTAGAAGTGTCACATTCAGAGCGCGAAAGTAGTGTAACGCGGCAGGCGATAATATGCAAATTACTTCGCAAAACGAAATGACTAAGCTGGTAAGTAAGCGGGCGCCGCCAATGAGTGAGTGGGAAAGGCATGCAAAATTGAAAAAATCGAACGAAATGCATATATGAAAGAATGTAAGATATATATGTAGATCAGTAAGCAGATTAGAGCTAAACGCTGATCAATAACGTCCACGCCAATGGAGTGAAGCGGTTGTGGTTTAAGGGGTTTCCATATCAGCAAACAGATTGACAGCCATTTCAGCGTGGATATCGGATGACAATAGGCGGGCGGACAAGCGCCAATGACTGACAAAGTGGCCAACAGTCACCAGAAATATAGATAGGAGGCAGCCACTTGTAGAGCTGGTGTATGTTTACTTAATTGAATGTTTGTTGGCTTAGCAAAATCTAATTAAACTGTGAAATTCCAATGAACTTTGCAAGGTTGAAAATCACTTAATTGGCAGGAGTGTTGCGTAAGCATTCGGAGCTGGGGGCTAGTAAAGTGTATGAAAAGTAGTCTATCAACGCAATTCACTTTGCCCGCTAAGACACTTCCTCATAATGTTTTGTGTTTTGTGTGAAAAAAAAAACCCAGTTAAAAGGTTTATAAATGTAAAAAATGGAGCAAAAATGTCCAGGGGTATAAAATAAATAGTTTTTAATTGTTATCTTTTTCCATCATTTGTTTGTTATCTTAACAAATGGGCGTGACAGCGGCTTTGCGGCAATAAACAGCCAACAATTGAATGGTGAAAAAAAATCGTGCAAATATATGTCCGAATTCTTTATGAACTTTTCAAAATGAAATATGAATACCCGAATAAGTACGTGCACATTTTGAATTGATAAACAAAATCAAGCAACTGTTTGAGAGTGGAAAAAAATTGGCGTGCAAAGAAAACGAGATAAAGGGTTTATTAATTAATTATAATAAGCGTTAAGAAAATAATAAATTTTACAATGTGGCTCATACATACATACATATGTGCACTTATGCATATTTGTGTACACGCTCTTTAAATTCAAATCCGCTTTGAATACAATTAAAACTAGTTCACTATTATGTATTGCTTTGAATGTGGCGGGACCGCATGTTGACACTGCTACATAATGGAGGATATACCATATATCTAGACATGAATTAATGTAACTATATATGTACCATAGTATACTATAGTACTTATGAATGTATTCAGTTATGTGGAATTCCAAAGAATATATAGGTGAGTGATTATGAAAAAGACGCCGGTAACTTTTGGTGGACGGACAATGTCCACTGGACAGTAATGTGTTAATGGTGATCAGCGTAAAGCGTGATAAGCATGTCTTCGTAGAAATTTATACAGTATATGTAGGTACCAAACCAACGGTTTAGAAGAGCATATCGCACAGTGGGAGAAATCACGAAGACACTAGCCAAATATATATATAGTAAAAATTAACCCAGAGGCTTCAAATTTGGAACGCAAGCTCCATTTATGAATATGTTAAGGTGTTAATATAGACGAAATCCGCCCACAACTACGCCATTTTCCATGTAATGGTGTTTTTTAAAAACTCATAGTCTTTATATTTAGGAAGCTCTAGCAAAGAAACAAAGGTGATATAACCTCCCACTTAAGCTTAAATTAAATCTATAACTCTCGCCTATTGTTCCTAAAAATACCATCGCCGTTATTTTTGCTATTATCTTCAAAGTGCAGAATAGCCCGGTCTCCCGCGATCATTTTTTTTTAACAGTCGAATAAAAAAATATTTTTATATATGTATATTTTTTTAACACCTTTTTGACAATTAGTTTTTAAATATATTTACTTGTGTCAAAAATTAGAATTTAATGACTTAGATTATTTAAAATACCGTCAGATACGCTCTCTATCTCGCATAAAATAATTAAGTGATTTAAGCGCTATTTTAAAATCAAATTTCCGAAGCACAATTTTAGAGTCGATGAGAATAGCAAGTTGAACCTGCTCTAGTGAAGAACATACAAAAAAAAGGTGCCTTATACATTTCATCCATTACGCAATGGACCTCCCTCTTGACAAATTACCATGTTTTGAAACAGTCGGACAACTTTGATTTTTGAAATATTGGCAAACGTTTTCGTCATTTCTCCCACTGTGTATCATTCACGAAGGCCCTAACCAACAATTTTTTGAAGTGAAACTTCTTTAGCGGCGGTTGGTTGGTTGGGAGTAAATTGGCAAATTCAACGGAAATTTCACACGAAAAAGGTGCTTTTGTTATCGATATTTTTATCGATTTTGTTATCGATTTTTTGTCGATTTTATTATCGATTATTTATCGAGCAAGTGCAAAGGCACACTCGAATACACAGTTTTCCTCCCTGACAGATATTGCGGATCTGTGTGATACCTACCTTAACTTATGTAGAAAATAAATTTAAGCTTTTTACCACACACATACATATGTAGATATGTATTACCCTATTGCCACGCCTATGTCAATTAACATTTCATAAATTTTATTTTAATTTCATGTACGTTTTTGGCTGACGGAGATAACCTTTGACAGCAATCTAATAATTACTCATTCAATTGGAGTACGATTGCGGTTGGCAGCCAATAGCTGCCGCATTGCACAAGCTAATTACATGTATGTACATATGTGTGTTAGTACAATGCTAGTAGCTACCTCATTCAACTAAATAATGAAAACTTAATTGTGTGGCAAAATTAGCATTTTACTGTTTGGTGCTAAATATAAAAGAGTAAGCAACTAAACACACGCATATGACAAACACAAACATCTTTATATACATGCGAGATAAAGCATCAGATATAATGTTCATAACTAAGTACATACATATGAACATACTATAAGCTATATATGTATGTATAACCCAACATGAATGTTTGAGTAGCACATATGCACGGTTACGGCCAGACATAGTCGTATTGAATGAAGCAGGAATCAGATCAGAGCACAAAGTTCAGCAGCTGTTCAGAAAACTAAGTAAGTATTCGAGCATGAATTGCAAGAATTACTGCAATTGTTTCGGAGAATGTTATGTTTCCCTAATTGTTTTGTCTATCTAAAAACAGCTGGTTTAACTCAAATAGCATCTAATAAATATTAAGCGCATGTTAAATGCTATAAAGGTTTTGAAATTAATTAAGTTTGAAACTACCAGCGCTGAAAAACATTTGCACAATAATTAGCATAACTAGTAAGCTGCAAATGAAGGGGGGTTAGTGATTTCGGAAATAAGTTTGTGATTCATTTTAAAAACGTCCGCCCATAAAAAAGCCAAACTTTTCACCATTTAAATTGGAGTTTAATTTTATTGTTTAAGTATATACATTAGAGTGCATCACTCTCCATACAAGACAAAATCGTTACTGTTTTTCCATCGGAATTATAAAGTTTATGATATTTTTAGACTTCCACCAAAATATGGATGAAAAATATTGCGATTTATTAGAGGTGGGGGTCCATTTGAAATTACCTTCAAAATTATAATTTTTTATAAATAAAACTTGTTTTTAAAAATCAATTTTCCAATATTTTACACCAGCTGATAGAAGAGTTAAGCTCAAAAGTCTGCATAGAATAATGGGATTTTTTGAGGTACGAGTATTTTCACATCATCGCAACCAACTTATGGTATATATTTTGATATTTTTTATCAATTTTGTTATCGTTATTGTTATTGATATTTTTATCGATTTTGTTATCATTATTTTTACCGATTTTGTTATCGATTTTATTATAGATATTTGTATCCATTTTGTTATCGAGATTGTCGTAGATATTTCTAACGATATTTTTTTATCTAATTTGTTATAATTTTATGGGACAAAGTAGATATGTAACGTAAGTTTCACTTCTCCAGTGTGGCCCAGGCGCACTTACATTTTTCTGTTTTTTATTTTTCTAAATGAAGAAAAAGCATCCGTAAAATGCCGAACATGATGAATCGTTCCTCTTCAGGAGAATTGTTTATTTTACCAATTTTAATACTTACTTTTTGTTTAGCACGATCCGTACTTGCTTTTAAAATATCTATTTTGTATATCAGACTTTAAACGCGGGTTTAAAAGTATCTCACTGCCCGCTCTGGACAAGAATACTCGGCTTTAAATCTACATACTTACAACATGAACAATTTTCCTTCTACGAAAGACAAAAAAATTAAAACACCACTAAATTTTTTTTGGTATAAATTTTTGAGCTTATCTTCAAAAATTTCGCATTTGCCTAGGTGCTCCTGTAATCAACTGCCTGTGCAAAAAGTTAAAAGGTATGCACACAAAAATTCATTAAAAAATCAATTAACAATTTTCCTTGAATTAAAGCGAATCACACGAACTGGAACAAAATCATTCATGAAAGAATGCGGGTTTTGTTTGCGCTGAATAGCTGTTTGGCCAGCCAAATTAACTGAACTAATTTCAATAGTTTTGAATTATTTGGAAATGTTACGATGTTGGACACTAAGCATGAATGGCATTCCCTTTCATCTTTGGATTAATGCGTTCTTAGACAAACCTATTGAAACAATAGCACTACGGCTAAATAGATTGTTTTTGGTTAATGCCACTAGTTTTAAGCACAAGTTGGTGAGCGTCAATCACTAACAGTGCTGATAACCTTGTATGCTGATTTCATTTTAAAGCGAATGGGTTTTAAAGGTATTTGCAGAGCATTTTTTATTTATTACTAGCCAATGCCCGCTTACTTCGCGGCGCCTAATAAGAGCTTTTGGTTGGCCAATGCAAAAGAGCGTTTAAAAACAAAATTAGTCTGTAAAGTCAAAATTTTTGATTTAAGTTGAAACCACTAAGGTGCAGTATCCTCCTCACACATAGGCCAATAATAGTAACGCTGTGATTCCATATGGAATACCTTTCCCTTTTGGTGTTTTGTATGATCTTGCAACTACAACATTGGTGCGATGCGTATGCCAATAAAAGTTCTTATAGGGAAACTCAAGAGCACAGAAGTGAGTTTTCTGTTATAGGAGGGCCAAGAATCCTCGCTGTCCTATAGGATGAAAAGTTTTCCGGTACATTGCTAAATGAGTCGTGTGATCTGTTAAGTATCTTTCAAATGGAGCAATTGATATACCTACGGTGATCTTTCCTTGTTAATTCACCACTTTTACAAACTTAACCCCATTCTTCATTTAGACATCTGAAAACTAAATTCGTATAACTTAAACATAGGGCCAAAGCAGACCAACCACTGGGTTTCTATACATTTCAGCTGCAGCGCCATCCATTGGGTTCATTTTCTGCAAAACCATTGCTTACCATAAAATGAATACGTGTTATGAATTTCAACCTTAACTCCAGCGGCACTAATCGGGTAAATTTTTATCAAAAGAATTTTCCATCATACAGGTACATAGCTCACATTTAAAATTTGAACGAAATCGGTTAATAAATACGATTTTTATAAATAGGTCTACTCCAGCACCACTTAGCGAGTTTTCTAGTAGCATGTAATATATGTATGTCAGATAACCTCCGACAATCTGACGGAACTCTATTCAGTGGTTTTTGAGTTTATTCCGAACAACGAAAACGGCTGTCATTTTATGCAAATAGGTATGTAGATATAGGGCAGTCTATAACGAAACCCGAAAAATCAAAGCTCCATTCTTTGTACAAAATTTAAAAAAATTCTTCAAAATTTTCACATAAATTTTACCTTTTACTAAAAACTAAAAACAAAGTTACAATATTTCAATGGGATTTAGAAATCTAGAAGAAAATTGTTCCCAATCGAGTGATACTTGCGCGTTTACGTAAATGTATATCGATGCAGTCTTTCCAATAATTACCACTTTTCGCCATAAGTACGGTATTGATAAAAACTGTAGCTGTGTAGAATTTCAGGACGTTAGCGTAAGTAGTTCCAGAGATAAGCTATATGGGAAGTTCAGTTTGTATGGAAGGAAGGAGCCACGCCCCCTTTCCCAATGCATTTGCAATATATACATCAGTGCTAAGTTTCAGTTCCCAGCGTAATTGGTTTTAGAGATATATTGGTTTTTTACAGCCCGATTCTGTGTACTTGATAAATTTAAAATCTTTATAATTTGTCAATTTTTTATTATTTATCAAGAATTGGTATTCTAGCACAGAAATCAAAAGCCCTTTTCTTGATAAATTATCAAGATTGAAAATGCTATTGACAAATTGAAATTTCATGTGAAATGTATAAATTTTGTATCTTAATAAATTTGTTTCTAACAATTAAATACTCCATGTGCCGGCATTTGAACCTGCGACACACGGAATTATAGTCGACATCTCTACATACTCGGATACGGCAGTCAAAAGCCTTTTCGCTTTTAAATTCATATTTTTCATATGTGACAATGAAATCAGTTGCACTCATGTGGAAATCAGTTCCACTAATGTGGAAATCGTAGAGCTTATGTTTTATAAATATTGACACAGAATGCGAACGAAGCTTTTGCTTGATACAAATCTTGATGAAATTTCTTTACAAAAAATTTATCAAGAAAACATAGAATTGGGCGGTTAGTCTGTATAAGAATTTTAGGAATATCCCGAGCTACATACCGAGTAAATTTTTGGTTAGAATATTTATTTTCAAGATTTATTTTGCCAAATATGAACCAAGTCGGTGCAGCCGTTTAGTAGTTTAGTGAAATACATTGTAAAGAGAACTGTATGAAATTGTAAAACGCGACGTCTCAGATTTCTTAATTTTTTGGCAGCAACAACGAAAAGTTTTAATTTTTTTTAGCGAAAAAACCTTCCACACAGAAAAAAAAAGTTTGTGGTTATATCAAGGCGAAATTTTGAGAACGGTCCGTTGCTAACTCTAAATATAAACTACGACACACTGGAAAAAGTTAATACGTTCAAATACCTAGGAATAATGATCGACGATAAACTAAAACAAAAAAAAAAATGGATTCTATATTTTCAATTAGAGCTCTAGCAAGATGTACATCGGTGAAAACTGCATTTTACTCCATACATTAGCTTTTGCGTGATGCGCTTACAAACATACAGACAAACATACCAAAATTTTTTATTTGGCTTCTGTTGATCTAATAAACCCCCTATTAATTTTTCTTTAACATATTCTCAAATACTCTCGTTTGATTCCCATATGGCAACACTTAATTTATATTATAAATTTAACTGAATTAAAGTTTTCGAACCCGCTTCAAGAATATTTCATTTATTTTACAAATTTTAATGAATACAATTTTTCAATCACTTGGCAAATCCCCTAAAAATATTTTAGCATTAAAATTTCCTAGCCTCTTTAGTTTGATGCCAATATTGCAATATTTAATTTATGCTATCAATTAAATTAAATTAAAGTTTTCAAATAGTTGGCAACCTTCCCCAAAAATATTTTCAGCTGTAAGCCTTTGTAAATTTCTTTCTTTTGACAGCCATATTGCAGTATTCACTTTACCGTATCAATTGACCTAAACTGAAATTTTAAACACAGGTGGCAACTCTCTAATTTCTTCTTCTATATTGGAAGCTAGATCTCTAGCGATACATCGGTGAAAACTCTGCATTCAATTCCATGTTTTCGACTGATGTGCGTACAAATATACAGACAGACAGAGATTCAAAAATTGTTTATTTGGCTTCTGTAGCTTAAATAAAAACCCACCATATTAATTTTTCTTTAATATCTATAAGGTACAGACATCGACCTGTTACAATTTTATTATATGTATAGATGTAGATATAGATTTCATTTATTTTATCAATTTAATACAATAAAATTTTTCAAACAGGTGGCAGCCCTCCCTAAAAATATTTTCGGCAATATAATTTCCTAACCCCCTTGAGTTTTACACCCATATTACAATATTCAATTTATCTTATAAATTGAATTAAATGTACATTTTCAAACAGGTGGCAAATCTAAAAAAGTATTTTTGGCTGTAAGCCTTCTTTAGCCTCTTTCTTTTGACGCCCATATTGCAATATTCATTTTTATACCCGAGCGCACTTGTGCACAAGGGTATTATAACTTTGTTCACATAACGGTTGTTTGTAACAGGCAAAACGAATCGAGATACATATAGACAAATGTATACATAAATGATCAGAATGAAAAGAGAAATCGATTAAGCGGTGACTGTCTGTCCGTCCGTCCGTCCGTCCGTCCGTCCGTCCGTCTGTGCACACGATAACTCGAGTAAAAATTGAGATATCATAACGAAAGTTCGTACATGCACTTCTATTGGGCGTGGGACGGATGGTATTGAAAATGGGCGAAATCGGACAATAACCACGCCTACCTCCCATATAACGGTAATTTTCAGAAATACGAAAACTGCGATATTTTAGTAACTACTGAAGATAATTCACTCAAAATTGACATTTAGAATAACTTTTAGACGAGAAATAAGAACATTAAAAATTTTTGAAAAATGGGCGTAGCCACGCCCACTTATGATCACATTTATGTATATCGGTAACAGTTCTAGCAATTTGTACCAAACTCGGTATGATTATTGTGCTTGCCACATAAAAGCAAACCGTTGAAAATTATTGAAATCGGACTAAAATTACGGCCGCTTTTCATATAACGGTAAATTTCAGAAATGCTTGAAATTTCAATATTTCGAAATTTAAGGATGCTAGTTTACTTAATATTTATACACCCGCTTATCATGTAGCGGTAGCTTTCGGAAAGGTGGAAAACATATATTTAATACTTGCGCCGGGTATTTAATGTTCGGCTCCGCCCGAACTTAGACTTTCTTACTTGTTTCTTATCAATTTACTTAAACTCCAATTTTCAAAAAGGTGGCATCTTTCTAATTTTTTCTTCCTACATTTTAAGTTAGACCTCTCGCAATACATCGGTGAAAACTACATTGAAATCCATGCATTCGTTTTCGGGTGATGCGCGAACAAACATACAGACAGACAGACAGACAAAAATTCTAAAAATGGTTGATTTGGCTTCTGGTGCTCTAATAAAGACCCCACACATTAATTTTTCTTTAATATCTATAATGTACAGACATCGACCTGTTACAATTTTATTATATGTATAGATATCTAGATGTAGATTTAGATTTCATTTATTTTATCATTTAATTCAATAAAATTTTTCAAACAGGTGGCAGCCCTCCCTAAAAATATTTTCGGCAATATAATTTCCTAAACCCTTTCAGTTTGATACCCATATTGCAATATTCAATTTATCTTATAAATTAAATTAAATGTAAATTTTCAAACAGGTGGCAACTCTAAAAAAATATTTCTGGCTGTAAGCCTTCTTCATTCTCTTTCTTTTGACGCCCATATTGCAATATTCATTTTTTCTTATCAATTTACTTAAACTCCAACTTTCAAACAGGTGGCAACTCTCTAATTTTTTTCTTCCTAAATTTTAATTTAGACCTCTAGCAATACATCGGTGAAAACTGCATTCAAATCCATGCATTCGTTTTCGAGTGATGCGCGAACAAACATACAGACAGACAGACAGACAGACAGACAAAAATTCTAAAAATGGTTGATTTGGGTTCTGATGCTCTAAAAAAGACCCTCCACATTAATTTTTCCTTAATATCTATAATGTACAGACATCGACCTGTTACAATTTTATTATATGTATAGATTATAATACTGCTCTTGTGAGCTGAAGTTTGCATGCAGATACATAGATTAATACCCGCCCTCCAACATATTGCTTACAGTTGCAGCTAGCTATATTGCTTTTGATTCGGTGCCGCCGGTCACCTCCGACGCTGTCAACGAACTTCTCTACATCGCCTGCATTTGCTGCTGGCTCGATGCTGTGACATACATACATACATACGTATGAAGAATGCCGCAATTTGAAATGGCTAATGGACTTGTCAATTCTTGTTGTGACTATTGTCATTGCCATTGACTTTTACGAACAGCGGAACGCTGGAAGTGTCAATTTGCCACGGCAATGAAAATTTAACGCCACAAAATATCTACCAGCATTGACCGCAAATGTCAATAGATTTAGTGGTGTAAAGGTACTTGTATCATAAAACGAAATAGTAATAACAAAACCAATAACAACACCAGAAATCCGAATATATGCACCAATTTTTTGTATCAATCTATCCAAAAACTTATGGATATTGTAAACCTATTTATGTAAACAAATTTGTCATACATTTGCCTTAGAGCCTTACAACGACTTAACTATGTATATAAACAGTAAAGTGTGGTATTCATGTTGAAAAGGTTTATTCACTTGAAATGCGCCTGCAGCCATGAAATCGAGAAGCAAATGAAAGCTTTAGTGGCCAGTAACAGCTTAGAAGCAAAGATATCACCAACAGTTGATTGGCTGCTTGAACTGTTCTTGGTCATGTTTTGCTAAATGTGTTCCTATAGGTATATATATGTATGCATGTAAGTATTTACGTGTGTATGTACACAAATAACATTATAACAATTAAATAGTTATTGACGTAAAGCTTGAGATAAGCCAAGGCGATGGTGGATTTTACAGAACCTTTCCTTTTTTGCAGCTGTCTCAGGTTGCCTGCTCGTCTCACAGTGGTATAAGTTGGGAAAAACTTGGCCGAATTTCAAATGATTAATTAGTAAGGCCTTCGGCTATGTTAAAGGTTTCCTCCCTTTTAAAACATATTTGACAGATTTTTATTTTTCTTGCCATCCACCAAAAGCTGTAAGGAGCTAAAACCATTTAAGTTACAAAATTTCGCTATTAAGAAGGAACATATGATCAAAAAGTAGCTAAAACTGACCTTTTGCAAATCGGCTTTATCACTCCTGCTTAAGATTTTTGAACTCGGCCTCGTTTGAGACTCTATCTCGTTATTGGAAAGGAAATTTTTTAGCCTTTCTACTGAATATGATTTGGTTAAAATAAATTTGGAAATATGGATCGTAGTTTTAAAAATTTCAAAATCACCGTAATTTTAAAAGATATTTTGTTTGCAAGATTGTTGAAATGGTAAGGCAGATAGAGATGTAGCTTGATTCATTAACTTTCCAAAGAGACCCCAAAAATATTGAAATTATATGACCGAATATCGTTGACCAAACTTGACTGTTTTATCAATATTTGCCACGTCCATAATTTTTAAGAAAATTTTTTGAAAATTTTTAAGCCCAGTTTTAGTATGCAATATTTAAGCCAAATCGAGGGGCATCGCGCATAAATGTTCACATTTTATTAAAAAAAGCAAACGTCAAATTGTTATAAATATTTGTTTTATGATGATTTTATTATTTAACAATTACTTTTTTTGTTATTCACGCTATCATAAAAAAGCAATTATGCAGAAATATGCGATAATCGATTACATTTAATAAGTTGTAAAACAAATTTCTCTGCTATCATTACTTTCGAAAATATTAATATTTTGACACCCGACTTGTGAAATTTTCAGTAATTAATAAATCGTGAAAATACCACTTTAAAACTACTTTCGACGTAAAGCTTTCCTAATCCGTTTTCGTTCCATATTACCATATTGGATTTGTTTTAAATTTAATTAAAAGAAAAGTGGCAACCCTCTTTAAAAACATCTTCTAAATAAATATTTATTAAAACTATTTCGTTTGACATCAATGTTGTAACATTTCATTGAACAGATTGATTCAATTGAATTTGACTTTTAAACAGGTGGTAACACATTTTCAAAACATTGATAAAATAAAGATTTTGCAACCTCCAAAACCTATTTCGCATGACATCCGTTTAACTCATAACTTTAACCTAGTTTTTAAAAGTAAAATTCTTCAAATCTTTTTCGTTTGACGTACATATAATAAGGCTTCATTAAATTTATTAGTTAAAAAGAATTCGACTTTTAAAGAGATGGTAATCTAATTTTCCGATATTGTTGGTTCCAATCAAAGATTATTGCATTATAAAAAAAGACGCCCGCGTTCCCAACTTCAATCGAATATTTTTTAAATTTCATTCAAACAGGTATGGAGACGGACATAGCGAAAGCGACTCAGCTTCACCATACCTGCTTCTTCTTCTTGTACTAACAAACCGCAGACCAATATTATAATATCATTATACTTATACCAGGGAATCATATATTTAAAATTGACAAATTATTTGTTGCCTTGAATATAAAAAGTACAAAGTGGTAAGCTTATTTCTGATAAATGCTCTCCTGGATCCGAAAAATACGGTCTTATATTCATCACCATTTGTGACAGATACACGTCGGGATATTTCTTCTGAGAGTCTACACTCGAATTTAGGAAAACATTTTCCATCAGCTAGCTTACTTTTGTTATTAATTAATTTTTTTTCAGAGCCATATTAACGCAGTTAGAACAGCTAAGTATTTATGAATTTTGTCTAGCGGTTTGTCACTTTAATGTCATTTAATTTAGCATGCAATGCGCTGTACATATTTATACTACATTTTATTGCCATTCCATAGGTGTAACATAAATACAAACATGGGCTACCGTTCACGGCAGTGGTCAAGAATTTCATTCAATTGCTGTTGGAAAATCGCCTGCCTTTGCTCGGTTGTTGCTATGGCTGTCGCCTTAATTGCCATTCAAATTAGCTTTTATTGTTTCAACTCATGCAATTGTCTCTTGCAAATTGCTGGTGCTACATCATGTGCCATGCCTTGGGCAATAAATGGGTGTTTAATAACTTAATTTTTACAACGCCAATGTTACAAATGGCCATATACCATTTGGTTGAGAATTAATAGCCTTTTTGATTTTTCCATAAAAGGATTCTATGTATTGTAATTACTTGCACGGTTAAAAATTTCGGTTTTAATTTTAAACTTTTTGGACTACATATATGACCAAACTAAATTCAGTTTCAAATACAAACCTTCCAAGTTTAAAAAAAAGAGAGCACATATGTTGGGTTTAGAATTTAAACAATTCGGTTTAAATGTTAAACCCAAACATTTTCATAATTAAGAATAAAAAAAAAAAAACAATCTTAAATTTCATGCTCCGTCTGGTTGGGATTGAACCCGGACAGCCTTGGTAGCAACCAATTGTATCAAGCATCTTTGCACATTCAGCTACAGCCACGCATTTAAATGTGGTTTCATATGTTGAGTTTGAATCAACACCACAATTCGCTGTGCAAACATATTCTATTTAGATTTAGATTTTAAACCAAAGTTTCTATATTTGAAACCTAGAAACTAGAATTAAAACATTTTGGTATGATTTTTAAACCACAAACTTTTTGGGCTAAAATTTAAACCAGAATATATTAAAAATTGCGTAAAACTATTGACTGGTTTAAAAAGTAGACTATAAAAGTTTTAAAAAGGCAGTAGTCCCAGCGCGGTTTAAAAATTAAACCCAAATTTTTGACCGTGTGGCGCTTACCCATTTTGCTAAGTGTTTGGCCGAGCTTCTACTCCAATTTGTTGTATACGTCTTAACGCATACATGCAACATGTGAGTGGTTCCTCGTCTCTATCTATCATTTTTTACTGCTTCTTTTTTATTTTTTTTTAATATTTTCCAAAAAAAAACTTTCTTATACCTCCTTCGATTGACATCCATACTGTAATGCTTTATTTAACTTATGAAATCTCGGTATTTGACTTTCAAAATATTTTCAAAACAAAGCTTTCTTAAGCCGCATTCAAAATTTAATTTGACTGTTTAAATAGGTGAAAATCCTCTTAAAAATATTTTCCTAATAACGATTTTTTAAATCTCGTTCGTTGGGCATCCATTATGTTGAAATTTCATCGGGCTTATAATTTGAAGTGGAATCTCCCCTTTTTAAGCAGGTTGCAACCCTCTTCAAAAAAATATTCAACATGTTAACTCAGGTCATAAGCTATCTGAATGCCAAGTGGTTATCGAGCAATAAAAATTTAATTTGTCAAGTTAATGAAATTTATCAAGTTATCGACATTTACCAAATTATCATTATTTAAAGAGTTAACGAAATTTATCGAGTTATCGTAATGCATCGAGTGCGTTTAATTCATAGGGTTATCGATACTTACTGATTTACTGAAATTTGTTGATTTATCGAATGGAAGTTTTAGGAATTTTCGAGTTATATAAATTTCAAGGTTATTTAAGTTTATCGAGTTATTAATGCTTATCGAATTGTATCGTGTTACCAGAGTGTAATGAGTTATCGAAATTGGTCGATAGCTTTCGTAAAATAAGCTTTCAAAATTGGCCGAGTTTTCGAAGTTTATAGAGGTGTCCAATGTTTATCGAGTTATCGATTTAGATCGAGGTACATACGTTGTTAAGTTATCGAAATTTATCGAAAATTATCTAAATTAGTCGAGTTATCGAATTTTGTGAGTTATCGGTATTTAATGTTCTTAAAATTCATAGAATTATCGATATGTATGAAATTATTGAAATTTTGCCGACAAATTGGAATGCATCGGGTCAATTCGAAGTCCTGCCAAAGTCCAACAAAAACCTTCAACGATATAAAAAAATTAACAACGTTTTAGTTTCAAAGCAGGAGATTTTTGTACTTTAAATTACGTTTACATATAAATATAATCTCAATCAAAGCTCGTTTCTTAATCACCCCGTTTACACAGAAATCACAAATCTCAGATTTTTAGCCGCCAAATTTGTTGTGCTTGTTATACTCACAACACAAGGAAAGTTTCTTTTCTGTGCTACCATGGTCACCTTTTTCTGCTAATTAAGCAACTGAAATATATTTCAACTGAGTATTTCATTAGAAATACATTTACAAACCTCTTTTTCTTGCTAACGTCCATTTTCGTTTACTTTTACATTTGACATTTCTCCCAAAAATAATCGATAAAACTAGGTTGGACAATGAAGAGTTATCGGTTTAATCTGAGATTATTTTATAATTACAGATTAACTAGGGACGAATTTTTGCATGGCTAATCTCTTTTTCTAATTACAGATTAGGGAACTTAGTTCGAAAATGAGGCTAATTTACTTATATGTAAACCTAGTATTATAAGTTAAAAGACGTGATGAATTAGAAACCCTCTCCAAAGCGCTTAAAAACTAGATAAACGGTCGAATTTCGCCAGTAACTGGCACTCCTAGTCCATATTAATATATTTCGTTTAACTTGTTCATTAAAGTGATTTAAATTTTTTTAGCAGGTGGCAACTTTTTAAAGATTATTTCCAAAATAAATCGTTTGACTTCCAGATTGTTTTAATACTGTATTTAACTTATTAATTAATTGATTTAACTTTAGAAAAAGGGGAAAATCTGTTTAAAAAAAACAATTATATATACAGGTTAAAACCCATCTGTGCACCAAATTTCATTGAAATACGTCCAGCATTTTTAGCATGGCAAAGCAACAAAGCATACCCACACACACTCACTTACTCACAAACTTTCACAGATATAATATTAGTAGGACTATATCCATTCCAAATGCAGAAAGTATTTCACATTCACTGTCAGTATTCATTCAAAAAGCTACAAAGCGCGCTTGAACTTTGTCAAAATATGTATGCATCCATTTAGCAAACGCCACTCATTGCATGTGATAGATAAAATAGTTGATTCAGTGAGTGATATGCTTCAAATAAGTTTCCCATAAAATTTTCCCCAATCTACAAACTAAACTGCAAGCTTGACAAATTTAAGGGAATTCCACGCGGAATTACAAAATCAGAGCAGCACAGCACCCTACAGCTATTAACACTTACCAATAGGAAATAAGTATTTACTCACATTGCATCTGAATGATTGAATTAATAAATAAGCTTAAATGAGTAACTATTTATTAAAGAACTGTTAAGATCCGATAAGTAAATGAGATCACCTCAATAAATCAAAATGCTGAGAACCGTACTATTACTTGCCAAGAAAAAACTAGAAGGCGTACATAGAAACTATTCACAATACACATTTGTTGGGGATTCCAACTAAACGAGTAGTAGAATA
This sequence comes from Rhagoletis pomonella, assembly GCF_013731165.1. NCBI lineage: Eukaryota > Metazoa > Arthropoda > Insecta > Diptera > Tephritidae > Rhagoletis > Rhagoletis pomonella. The sequence goes on from NW_023458560.1 coordinate 71,768,239, forward strand.
AAACATGAACAATAAATAATAATAAGAACAACAGTACGTATGTATGATTGACAAGCTGTGTGTGAAATTACTCAATGAAATTAATGACGTACTACTAGCTTATGATGTGATGGCGGCACTATAGGATTTTACACTAACTATATACAATCGTATCGCAAATGATTGGCAGCAGATAAATTTATTTGTTTACCTTACGTTGTATGTATGTATGTAATTGCGCGCGAATACCATCAACATTGCTGCATTATCTAAAGATAGTCGCGCTGACAGCCAGCGCTTATTCAGCTGAGTGATGCGCGCTTGCACTCACACACAACATTCCCGTCAACGGTATTAGTCAGTGTGGCAGGCAGGCGTGTAAAGCTCAGTATATCCAGTAAAAAAACTGTGGTGAAGTCCTTTATGGGGATAAAGTTTCCAGAGGTGAAATTTTAGGTAGCACACAATTTCTTACACGCATGGTTGCTTTTCTGCACTGATGAAAGAAACTTAAGAAATATTTGAAAAAAAAGTTCATATAGTACATTAATTTTGAAAGAAATACCATATAATGTATGTACTCTGGTTAATAATATCAAAAAATGTATTAGAACCACCGTTTAATGTTATATTTGATACAAATTAATATTGCTGCCCCGAACGCTCTGCGCCTTGCCACTGAATAATAGGTTTACTTAAAATTACATCCCTGGTCCTTGTTCTTTCTGTATCGCATCGTGGTGAATTCACATTTCTCAGAAATTTGACAACAAAACAAAACAAAGCGAGTATTTTATTTGCTAATTTTTGCGATTTCTATTGTTTAATGTAAATTTGTTTTTTTTAGGATATGTCGAGCCAACAAAGAAGGCGCAGTTGGAAAATTTAGTAATTAGTAACGAAGTAGCAGGCATATTTGGAAAACTATGCCGATAAACAGGATTGAATTTGGGAAAGTAAGTGCATGGTTGCAGCATATCTATGTATAAAAAGTATTTAATTAAATTGTTTATAGAAACGTTATAAATCGAGTGGCTCATTTACGATGTGCTCCAAACATTTGGCGAACTTTTTTTCGCCTTTTCAACGTGCTAAGTAACAAGTTAAGATGACTGCCATCATGGGCCGGTAAGAAACCGCAAGCAAAGGGCAGACAACCTTCCAGGAAGCTGCCTCCTGTCCCCGAGCCGAAGCTGCAGGTCAGCAAATTGCTACCCTGATCAAACGTAAACTAAAGCGCTCTGCTGTGATTGCACTCCGTAAATGTGAAATTTTGGTGCATGCTGAGAAATATCAAACAAGAAAACTCCGTGATGGACGCCGTGTGATGGAGTACCGCTGTGTGGCAAAGAAATGCGGCCAATTCGACGGGCCTGAAAAATCCAAATTGGTTTTTGTGATCCGCATCCGCGGTATCAACAAAGTTGCACAAAAAGTGCGTAGTTTTACAGTTCTGTTTTCGCCACATTAAAACGGTGTGCATCAAATTGAGCAAGGCAACCATTAATATGCTACGTATGCCGAACCCCCTATATGGGGTTATCCAAATCTTAAATCAGTTTGTGAATTGATGTACAAACGTGGAATGGTCAAGCGTGTCCCAATCTCTGCTTTGTGATCGAACGCAAATTTCGCGAAGCGCACGAAATTCAGTGCGTTGATTCACTTCACTTCAAGAAAGCCCCCAACTTCCTGTTGCTATTCAAGCTCAACACATCAACCCGAGGCTGGCGCAAGAAGGCTAATCACTACGTTGAGGTTGGTGATTTCGGTAGCCGTGAGGATAAGATCAACAAATTGCTGCACAAGATGGCTTAAAGAAATTGTTGTTTTGTATTTAAGGCGACAATATAATTTGGCACATCTTTAAAAGACGCCCAAGCAAAAAAAAAAAAAGAAAATTAAAAAATTCCTGAAATTGCCTTTTCACGGGTCGATTTCTGTCGACTGGAAAATTTACTTAAGACATCGACTAGCCAAAACGCTTACATTTTACGGTTGAATTGCAATTTACACGGGTAGATTTTGGTTAAACGACAAAAATCGACCGTGTAAAGGCAGCTTAAATAACGTTCAAATTAATCACCCCCTTTGAGATGGAAAATACCAATGACCATTTCATAATTTCGAAAATTATTCCATTTATATTTGTTCTTGCATTTTCCACACCACTTGTGAGGTATGCTTTTACGCGAGTTACCGATTTTTTTTTAATGTGCTCGGTTGCCCAGGAGGCCTATTTTCACCTTTACAACTTAACTTAAACAGAATTAAAACTAAAGCATGCAATATATAAAGAAAATTAAAAGTTTGTCTTACATCTAGTCAACTTAAAAAATTGCACATTAAATTCATTTTTCATTATAAAATAAAATTACATATCACAATTCAGTTTACAAAATGTGGTCTGTTTGCACCCACAGCAAGTTCCCATGAAGCCTAGCCTAAATTCAGAATTGGAAAAAAAAACGAGCAAATGGGGTCGGAAACTACTAGCCCTAAAAGCATAATGTGGAAAATGTTTGAAGAGCTGCGAAATTGTATTGCAATAATAAAAATAACAGTGCATAAATTGGAAAAAATGGTTTTTGTTTTGCTTTATAATTTTTGGGAATATTGGTTCAGATGGAATCTTTTTAATTGGTTGTTTTTTCAGCTCGTTAAGGATGCACCCAGGGTTGCATTTACTGTCTATGAAAATATTTCATGAAGCGTTCCAAAATTAGCTCCGAGCAACTAAAAGTTGGTTAAGCTTAAATGAAATAGTTTTTTATTAAATATTTATTCCTGGTATTTAGTAGAAAACCTCAATACTAATGTATGAAAAACAAAACATCAATGCTAATATATGAAATGAAGTAAATAAAAATCTACGAAAACATTCCATGAATTTTTTGTCATAGAGCCATTATTAAATTTAGACATAACTTTGTCAGGCGTTGGTACCTACGTATATAGAATTAATGCGTTGGAGAGAGATAAATATACAAGTTCAACGCGCTAATTTAGGTATCCTTGTATGTGTATACCTGTTACTCGTCTGGCATATACTCCAACTGCGAAAATAATGACAATTATAATTTATGTAGATCCCTGGATAAAAGATTGTCACAAGTTACTTTCGGTAACTCACGATTGAAGTTTGGAATGCAATTTCTCAGAAACACGACTACAGATTTTCTCCAAAGTGTCGAAGAATGCTATGTACTAGTTCATGAAATTCTTAAATTATCTTATTTTTTTTAGTTTAGTGTCAACCATTTATGAGTTTAATAAAATTTTGTCGTATACGACATTTGTCAAAAAATTTGCAGTCAGTTTTAGTGATATACGCCAAAATGTGATAACAATTTTTATAAATTAACCATACTTTTTACTAATCAGCCTAATCGTGAGTTTCGCCCGAACAAAATTTCGCCAACAATTTGTTCATCCACCTGTAGTGAACACACGCAAACGAAAAGTGACCCGGTTCTAGAAAATGAAACTCATGATAAAGCTGAATATGTCGGAAACTAATGAAGAACAGATAACTCTATTTGAAAGATCTTGATTAGTTTAGTACGACAGCAATACTAACGCAATTTGTACCAAATAACCGAAAAAATTTTAGTCAATTAGTCGGAAACTAAAGAAGATATCCAAAAACCACAAATTGTCAAAATGACGCTTCCGGCAATTTTCCATCCAGGCGACGATATTTGAATAGGTTTGTAAAATTACCAATAGTCAGTACTAATTTGTACTGGAACCTGCAAACTTTTACTGGAAAAGTGTATGATAACCCAAAAAATTTGCAAGAGAGCACTGAATCGAGAGCGTAACAACACGAGAGAGCTGCAAATTCTTGCTAGTGAAATTTTTACTAGCAGAAATTAGCTAGCAGAAGAAGAAGAAGAATAAATGTCAAAAGAATATATATAAAGTGGTGTTACTAGCTCAGTTGATTTTGTGTATGTGTTTCGCCGCACGGCTTCTGATATCAAATTGAAAAATTTTGTTTGAATTTCTACTCACACTTACAGGTTTTGACAGTTTATGCCGCCAAAGCAAAAAGAAAATACATGTAAATTTTTGTTTTTGTACTCCTGCTATCACCTTATATTGATTCGCCTTGGCACAAACAAAAGTAAAATGAGTGGAAATCATAATATTAATGATGTACTGGACAGTGTAAGTGCTTGTGTGTAAAGCAGAGTTTAAAACTAATTTATAAATAGTAAAATGTTTACAGCAGATTGTCAAAGCAGTGCAACAACTGTTCTCTTGCAAGTTTCTGCTAGTTTTGTGTTCAATAACCTCTTCTGCTAGTTTTCTCTTCTTCTCAATTTTACGCTCTCGCTGCAATGTTTTACTGGAGAAGTTACTATACAAACCTAATGTTACTCGCATATTTTCGAGCCTGTATGTAAATTTTCGGGAAAAAGGTTAAAAAGTATATTCATCTGCTGAAAAGATATTTTCGCAGATTCACAATTTATTTAAAATTAATCTATCAGCCCTATCTCCAATTCCATGTGAATAAATCTCTCCAGTGCTTAAATAATTTTCACCACATTAAATAGCTGCACAACACCCTAATTGCCGAAAAAGCGTTGCTTGCAACACTAGTCCTTTATGGGGACCAAACTTGGTAAAAAAAAATAGCTAAGTTTGTTTACTGGATATACTGAGGTGTAAAGGCTTGTCACTCGCGCTTGCTAGATATGTAGTTGACGGTCTATCAGCTGTGAAAATGCCGGCTGTCAGAAGAGTTGAGTGGGCGCTAAATAAAGTTGTTTGTATTGTTAGATAGTAGGAAGTATGTAAGTAAACACTAAGTTTTTTTGTTGTTGACATCTGTTGACCGTACCGCATCATATCTCATTTATTTGTTTCGTTCGCCCTCCTTAACTTAATTCTACGTTTTGAAATATTAGTTCGCCTCAGTGATTCCTCGTAATGGCAAGTGCATTTATAATGAAATAATTGTAGTGGCTTGTTTTTATTTTTGTTTACAATTAATTATGATTATTTATTTATTTTTTTCATTTTGCTTTTATTGTGTTTACGCACTCGAGTGCGCTTGCTAACTGCAATTGAATTGAGTTGTTGGCAACAATTTGCAATTTCAAGTCGAAAATATGATTTAATAATTTAATGTGTGTGCGCGCTCATGCATTCATCTAACTATTTAGCATGGAAAATACTTGAATAATTGCCGTTTAATAGTTACTGGTGAATACTTCAAAGCGCTATTCCATATTTGGAAAGTGTCAAGTTTGTTGAAAGTGATGAATTTGCTGGTGCATATTTGTTGTATGTGTAACAAACGGAAAATAAATATTTACATTGCAGTGACGTATTCGATAAATATTCGAGTAATCTTTAGCATTTAATGGTTAAATGCACTTATTTAACAGGAAAAAGTTTCGGTTCTGCTGAACAGAAAAGGACTTTAGAATATGACGATAGATTATTTTCTAAGAATATTGTGATGATTTGAAAATAAAACATTTTTTAACACAATTTGTAGCGAGAAGACTTTTACACACAACACTCAAACAAGTTTCTACTAGCACTAAGATACTCGCACAAAAATGTAATAGGCACCAAAGCTCTGCTTGCTACTTCTATAATTACCAGTTTCGTTGTGCCATACCTCATACTAAAGGCCTTTAACGGGAATAAGTTGCAAAAAGTTAGTTATTTGGCATATTTAATCGCCTTACATTATTCTTCCCCCAAGTTGAATGTTCCTTTAGTGACATATGAACGCATATTACTTTTGTTCATTTGATGAACGCTGAGTACTTAGGTTTTAACATCCATAAAATTTGCTCCCACTAGGCTGCAAGTATTGCTTATTTGAGCTTAACTTTGGGGATTAATTTTGTGAAACTTCAACAACCTAAAATGCCATTTGAGAAGTATTTGACGCGTTCAAATAAAAATAATAGTATTGTTTGAATAACTAGAAGTTTATTGATAAAAAGCAAATTTCTCTTTAGCCAAAAAATTTATGTTATTAGCTAAATAGTGTAAAAAAATTTCACAGACCCTGGGGTCTCAGCACCCTCTATTGTAGAGCTTTCTATCCTCTCCTCCGTTGATATGGTGGTCATGGCTAAAAGCGCTGAAAAAGCGACTTTTGGTCTAGATTTATCACATACTACTGGCATAAGTAGTCTCGATATCTGCCGCCAGTCTAAAATGTTCCTTGACACAAACATAACACATCGCTCGGGACACTCCGTATGGTCGAACCTCAGAAACTTAGGAACTAGCTTGACTGCTGGACTGCTTTTTCGTACATTTGTTGAATTTTTTGTTGTGGCCTATTGCTACTAAATATAAAAATTGGGACTAAAATTTGTTTAGCCGTCCACATGACTGGTATAATCCATCCAAATCAATTGACAAATTAAAAAAAAAAATACCAAGATTGGCTACGAGGCCAATATTTTTCTATCACACGATTGGGCTACCAATTTGCACCAAATTTCGCGCAAATATCCCATATTTGGACTCAGCGTTAAGCGCCAGCGAAAGTGCACAAATTAAATAAGGATAGAATATCTGCAAGATCGATAGCATAGTACTCAACCCAATTAATAGGGAATACGCTAAATTAAAATTAAAATATAATCTTTGTCGGCTGTGTTAATCACGGGGCTGAGTACATACATATGCATGGATAGGCATCATGAATAACCCAATAACTTATCTGGAGTGGATGACTAAACTAACAGACCAACCTTATATTCGCAGCTTGTATTTTGGTACACACGCCGTCGACTTAGTTTTTCTGTGTCAACGGAAATTGGCTTGCGTGCGTTTGCCATTGAGCGAAACGTCAAATCAAAATGTCACGCAGAACAAAAATTGGAAATTGAATTAGCTTTAAACGTAAATCGATCAATATCGGTTGTTCAAATACTAGTTATGTATATGTGCATGAGAAATTTTTGATTAGGTTGGCCTGTAAGAAACTGTGGCTTCTAGATTTATCAAATATTTTCTAAGCTGAGGTTTTTGTTAACAGTGAAGTAAGTAAATAGTCTTGAACACAAATCGACTGAGAACAAAGAGCGCTGCTCTTTGAAAAGCCAGGTCGCGGTTAAGTCCCTTTTCTCTATGACAATTATTTCCAGCCTTATAAAACCATGTGGATAGAGCTATGGCATTACAGGCCATCAATTACCTAGACTTATTATAGTTTTCACAAGACACGGGGCTTTGGGCTCTCACGCGGCTAGAATGTCACTTGATCACAACCTTCCTTCCCTCCGGCTGACCCGCTCTCTGTAAGGCCAGAACAAGGATTATTTTGAAGTAAAAACACGATGTATTTAAGATCACTGAGGTGCACTGAGTGAATATTATGAACTTGAATATTATCTACTAATACTTTTTTCTATAAAATTGAAAGCACTAATTGCTCTTTGCGGTATTGAAAGCACTCGAGGCCACAATTCGCCAATCAAGAAGACAGGAAATTTTGGAAAAAATTGTATCTCGTGACACTCAGTTTCATCCATACTTTCTGTCCCAAGTCTCAAGTAGATATATACAGGTTTTTCTGAAAAATAGAAGGGTCCTTTGTAGATTTTACGAAAACGATATTTTATTGTTAATTTTTCACAGATTTTACTTCAATTTTAATAATTAGATTTCAAATTTTAACCTTTATTTGGGTTTACCAGCAGTAAACACTTTCAGAGAAAGCGCAAGCGGCACGCAAGTCTTCGTCGGATAATTTATTCCATATCTTCCGTAACCATAGGCTAATTGCATCCATTTTAGGTCTTTATACTACTCCTTTTGTCCAATATAAGGCCTCATAATCAGAAGTTTTTTTTGACTTCTTTTATACAAAGTCTAAGAAAAAATACACTTGAAAAAGACTTTCATGCCATATATACTTCTCACTCAAAGCTCACACCGCTGGAAAATGTAAATAAGTATTCAAATTTTAAAACTAATTAAATTTTCATTAAAAAACGGCCTCGAGCTCAATAAAAATTGTTGAATCTAATTAATAAAATTAAAGTAAAATCTGTGGACTTTTCCAATTAAGAATCTTTAGAGGACCAGTCTATTTTTAAAATAAACTGTGTAACAGTTATTCGTCGCCAGACTGTATTTCTGCACTCAATTTTGAATTCCTGGGATATTGTATGCATCGCTATGCATTTTTTTTTGCTGCTGCTATTAGGGACACTATACTGAAATAAGATCTGAACCCAGATGTCAATCCCCGCCAAACATGTACATATGTACATATATACGAAAAGCGTTAGATAAGATGAAAACCAAGCACACAACTAGCATTATAATCAACCATGTAATCAAACCCGATACCAGTAGGCATCCCTTTACAGGGTGATAATTTGAGCCACGGAACCCAACCAGCCCCTCGCGAAAATGTAAACAATAAATTCCCTCGCCTAAGCAGTCTTCGTTTCGCAAGCGTTGCCGTTGACAACAATTTTGAATAAATAAAAATTAATTTATCGTCCGTACAAAGAGCGCATATAAGAGCACATACAAAGCGGAAGAGAATTTTTCCAAAGAGTACGAAAATACAAACTAAAGGCCAAAACACAATAGCGCAGTGGCAGTGGCAGTGACAGTTTTTAAAATCAGCTGTTACTGCTAATATTGGCAGTCAATGCCGCAGCAAACACAATACGGCGTTGTCAGTGACTGCTTTTTTTGACATTCCCTTTTGTTTGTTTACATTTTTGTTGTTGCCTTTTAGGCTTCAGTGACATCAACAGATGTTGGCTGCGTTTCATTTATGTCAAATTCAGCATGCGAAGTTTGCTGCGATGAAGGCAGTGAAGTTATTGTATTTTGGGCTTAAAACGCAGACAAAATTCGATGCTCGCAGCTGCACAAAATAGCAAACTGAAATTGAAATTAAAATCGAACTGTTGAAAAATCACTTTTGCTTTCGGTTTGGCGTCTTTATATGTTATTGTTGTTGTTCTTGTACTACTTTGCATACTTTGTTAAATTGTTATTACGTGCTATTGACTTTGGCAATGTTTATTTGCAGATGATTGCTTTTTATTGCCATTGCCGCATTCAAAACGCTTGCTTTGTGACTAAATAGAGAGCGTTTTGTATTTAAGTATGTACATTAGGGTGGTCCTTAAAAATCAAATGAACGATCGGTAATACCACGATCATAGAGATCACATAAAAATTTTGGTCCCGATTGGAGACGCTTAAGGCGTGTCTAACCGGAGGCAAAGTTCGGATTCTTCCATAGAGACTCAAAAAATTAAAATTAATTCTTTTTTATCTAATACCCAAAATCGATACTACTCAAGACGAAGATATCACATATAAATTTTGGTAATAATTGCAGTCGGCTAAGACGTTTTCGTGGGGTAATCTAAACTTTGACCACTGTGCGACACGCCTTACCCGTCTCCAATCGGGACCAAAATTTGTATGTGATATCTTCGACTTTAGTAGCATTGACATAGGGATTGAGGCATAGGAAATCTGATGTATAAATTTGCTTACTACATTTAAGGACCACCCTAATGTGCATATGTATATGTATGGATAAATGTAGGCTGGCAAGTACTGAGCGGCACCGATATTCGCTTATGGAAGTGTGCATGCTGCTTTTGAATAGATGTCCATACATATTTCATATGAAAATTACTGTTTTTCAGCAGCGCT
>NW_023458560.1:71792898-71801537 GCF_013731165.1 Rhagoletis pomonella
TTTTAAATTTTTATGACACCGAAAAGGCCTCGCTCAGGACTAAAATTGAATAGACCCTAACTGTTTTAAACATGGTATCGTTTTTGAGTGCTTTAGATTTATAGTATAAAAACAAAAATCTAGGGATAGTAATTCCAAAATTAGTGAAGGTGAAAATAAAAACAGTTTTGAAGATCAAAACTGTTTAATGGCCAATTATAGTCCTGAGCGAAAACTTTTCTGCGAAATAAAGATTTTAAGAATCGGAAATAAAATAAGAAAGTTATAGTGAAAAATGTGGTTTTTTACATCCAAAATTTTCTATCGACATAAGTGTTTAAATAAAACTGACGCCGCCCACTAAATTTTTTTCTTTCATATATCGTGATACAGCTTAATGTACATGCATACACATGGCGAATAGTATTAGTTCACATTAGCATTCATAAGTAGTCAAAGTCTTATTAGCATCTTATACACAAAAGATAAATGTGTCGATTAAGGAAATATACTAGATTAGCTGAACTTTAACAGCTTGCATAAAACAAAACAAGTTACCCAGCAACACAAGCATGCATACCAACTAATAACTGTACACGGTTAAAAATTTCGGTTTTAATTTTAAACTTTTTGGACTACATATATGACCAAACTAAATTCAGTTTCAAATACAAACCTTCCAAGTTTATAAAAAAGAGAGCACATATGTTGGGTTTAGAATTTAAACAATTCGGTTTAAATGTTAAACCCAAACATTTTCATAATTAAGAATAAAAAAAAAAAAATCTTAAATTTCATGCTCCGTCTGGTTGGGATTGAACCCGGATAGCCTTGGTAGCAACCAATTGTATCAAGCATCTTTGCACACTCAGCTACAGCCACGCATGTAAATGTGCTTTCATATGTTGAGTTTGAATCAACACCACAATTCGCTGTGCAAACATATTCTATTTCGGTTTAGATTTTAAACCAAAGTTTCTATATTTGAAACCTAGAAACTAGAATTAAAACATTTTGGTATGATTTTTAAACCACGAACTTTTTGGGCTAAAATTTAAACCAGAATATATTAAAAATTGCGTAAAACTATTGACTGGTTTAAAAAGTAGACTATAAAAGTTTAAAAAAGGCAGTAGTCCCAGCGCGGTTTAAAAATTAAACCCAAATTTTTGACCGTGTAATCCAATAGCATTGCAATTTTTTTTACGGTGCTTTTGCTTTAGGGTGGTCCAAAATAAGTTAAGTCGGAATTTTAATGCACTCACCCGCCAGGCTTGATCTATATACAAAAAAAAATACCCTTATTTTTTTATTTTGAAATCAAAAAATATTTAGAGGTCGCTCAAAGCGCTCAAAGTTTTCGATGTACATATTTTATAAGGGGAAAAACAACTTTTCGTAGAAATGGTATGGAATTCGTGAAAATCAATATTTTTCGATCGGAAAACTCTGGCGCTCTTCAGGAGACTTCCAATAACAATACCCAATTGTTTATTTAACCATTTTTTAATACTAAAGATTTTTTATTGGCCCACCCCATTGCATTTTCTAGGGGTTTTTGGCGGATTTGTAAAATATAGTTACTATGAAAAAATATTTAAATAAATAATTGGATATTTTTATTGGAAATCTTCTGAAGTTTTTCGATCGAAAAATGTGGTTTTTCAAGAGTTCTGTACCATTTCTACGAAAAGTGTTTTTTCTCTATAAAAAGTACATGGAACTTTGAGCGCTTTGGGTGACCTCTAAAAATTTTATGATTTCAAAAAAAATATACCTTATTTTTTGCGATTTAGGACAATCCTAGAGCGTGAGAGCATACAAATTGCGACTTTACTTTTTTGGACCACCCTATTGTGCTTAGCATCTTCCGCGCATTTTAAGTTTTTATAGCGTTTTAAGTTGGAATAAATTGTAATTAATTAAATGGATTTATAGATTTTATATTTTCTGTATAGATTTTATATTTTCTGAAAATCTACTAAGGCAAGTAAATAAGTAAATTGCTTAAAATTTATGTATGTATATCTGATCGTAGGTTAGGTTAGATTAATTTGGAGTGGCTGCCGCTGATTATGCCGGTTGTTATGCCATATCGTGATACCACGGTATTTTCAAATTGAAAGATTTTCTATTAAAGTGGTTTTGCTCATAATTGCTTTGGTCCTTCACATTCTGCAAGTATGTAGAGTTTATAGAAATTTAATTGAAAAAGTTATGCTATGCGCTATTTGTTGTTTGCCATGAAACGAATCGGAATGATTGAAGTTTTAAGTGTCTGCGTAGATTAAGAAGTTTGAGTAAAACAAAGGAAAACACCGGCGTATACCGTACCTGGATTAAAGATTGTCGTAAGCGCTATTTTAACGATTTTTAGTTATAAATGGGTTAGTATAAATGGGTAACCTGGGTTCAAGCCCTGGTCAAAGCAACATCCCAAAAAATATAGAAAAAGGTTTTTTCTTAACAGCGGTCGTCCCTCGGCAGGCAATGGCAAACCTCCGAGTGTATTTCTGCCATGAAAAAACAGCTTCTCATAAAAAATACAATCGCCGTTCGGAGTCGGCGTAAAACTGTAGGTCCCTCCGCTTTGTGTGACAACATCAAGGCGCACGCCACATGTCGGAGGAGAAGCTCGGCCAAACACTAACATATGTGTAAGCGCCAATCTATTATTATTATTAGTTATAAATGAAGTTATATATTTTAAAATAAGATCTTTCATTAGGATCAGTTTTTAGATATCTCCTTTAATTTTCGAGATATTTTGGCTAATTTTTTTTGATATTTTAATAAAAATTTAGTTAATAATGCAGTCATACTAAACTAATTAAAATCTTTAAAATGGCTTTTCTAGTTATATATATCTCCCTTAGTTTCCGAGTCATTGAATAAAAAAGTATCGTTAATTTATTACAAATTTGTATCACATTTTGTCGTATTTCTTACGAAGTGGCCCCAAAATTGTTGATAAATGTCACATACGACAGAAATAATCAATAAAAATGAAATAATTTAAGAATTTTGGGAACTACTAACATTCTCCGATACCTTCGACTTTTTGAGAAATTGCATTCCAAACTTCAATCGCGACATCCCTAAACTTGCCGAAAGTAACATACGACAATATTTTATCCTGCGCCACGATATATGTATGTATATGTATGTGTAGGTGGATGTTGAAGTTTGGAAGCGTTGATTTTTGCGAAACCGGAATTTGCTGAGTCCCAGATCTAGGATGTTCATGTTGTTGGATGACTACGACGTGTGGCTCAGCACAAGGAAATCAAATGTATAATTACTGGAAATCGGGACGCCTGGCAACTCTGCCTTACGAGATCATAACGCCAAGCAATAATAAGAAAAACCTTGACAAATCAGTTTCAACATTTTTAAGAATCGGACTGTAAGCCTAAACCTTCTATTATTCTTTTGTTTAATATTTTAGTGACAATGTTCTTGTTAAATTATTTAATGGAAACATCACAGGAAAGTAACTACAGTCATTGATGTCACAGCATGGGATAAGAGTAAAAGTGACCTCTATATTTCCAAAAATGGCAACAAATAGTGCAAATATCCACCACTGAACTGCCGAAATCGTACCGGAATAAAGCCTCCTATGATCCCTGCACAATTTTCCGCTCACTGATAACTAAAGAAATTTCGCATTTCACCAGATGCGAATCCAACTGAAAAGCCAATCAGATAATATCTACATGGAATGTTGTTAGTCCTATTTTCCTCAAAAAGAAGTATAAATAGTTGGAAGCATTTTTATACCCGAGCGCACTTGAGCACAAGGGTATTATAACTTTGTTCACATAACGGTTGTTTGTAACAGGCAAAACGAATCGAGATAGATATAGACAAATGTATACATAAATGATCAGAATGAAAAGAGAAATCGATTAAGCGGTGACTGTCTGTCCGTCCGTCCGCCCTTCGTCTGTCCGTCCGTCTGTGCACACGATAACTCGAGTAAAAATTGAGATATCTTAATGAAACTTGGTACGTGAACTTCTTTTGGGCGTAGGACGGATGGTATCGAAAATGGGCGAAATCGGACAATAACCACGCCTACCTCCCATATAACGGTAATTTTCAGAAATACGAAAACTGCGATATTTTAGTAACTAATGAAGATTATTCACTCAAAATTGATATTTACAATGAGCTTTAGACGAAAAATAAGAATATTTTAAAATTTTGGCAAATGGGGATAGCCACGCCCACTTATGGTTACATGTGTATATCTTGGTAGCCGCTACACCAATTTCTTCCAAACTGGGCACAGTTGTTGGCCTTGATACATCATACTAAATGGCCGAAAATTTAAAAAATCGGACAATAACCACGCCTACCTCCCATATAACGGTAATTTTCTGAAATACGAAAACTGCGATATTTTAGTAACTACTGAAGATAATTCACTCAAAATTGATATTTACAATGAGTTTTAGACGAAAAATAAGAATATTTTAAAATTTTGGCAAATGGGCGTAGCCACGCCCACTTATGGTTACATGTGTATATCTTGGTAACCGCTGCACAAATTTCTTCCAAACTTGGCACAGTTGTTGGTCCTGGTACAGCATACCAAATGGCCGAAACTTTTTAAAATCGGACAATAACCACGCCCACATTCCATAAAACGGTAATTTCGAGAAATACAAAATCTTCGATAAATCAGTAAATATCAAAGCTAATTTATTCAAAATTGATGGTTGCAACAATTCTTTACCAAGAAATGCGTTTATGATAAAATTTTGGAAAATGGGCGTGGCACCGCCCACTTGTGATTACATATATGTATCTCGCTAACCGTTCTAGCAATTTGTACCAAACTCGGTATGGTTATTGTGCTTGCCACATAAAAGCAAACCGTTGAAAATTGTTGAAATCGGTCTTAAATTACGGCCGCTTTTCATAACGGGTGATTTTTTTGAGGTTAGGATTTTCATGCATTAGTATTTGACAGATCACGTGGGATTTCAGACATGGTGTCAAAGAGAAAGATGCTCAGTATGCTTTGAAATTTCATCATGAATAGACTTACTAACGAGCAACGCTTGCAAATCATTGAATTTTATTACCAAAATCAGTGTTCGGTTCGAAATGTGTTTCGCGCTTTACGTCCGACAAATTTTGTTCAGCGATGAGGCTCATTTCTGGTTGAATGGCTTCGTAAATAAGCAAAATTGCCGCATTTGGAGTGAAGAGCAACCAGAAGCCGTTCAAGAACTGCCCATGCATCCCGAAAAATGCACTGTTTGGTGCGGTTTGTACGCTGGTGGAATCATTGGACCGTATTTTTTCAAAGATGCTGTTGGACGCAACGTTACGGTGAATGGCGATCGCTATCGTTCGATGCTAACAAACTTTTTGTTGCCAAAAATGGAAGAACTGAACTTGGTTGACATGTGGTTTCAACAAGATGGCGCTACATGCCACACAGCTCGCGATTCTATGGCCATTTTGAGGGAAAACTTCGGAGAACAATTCATCTCAAGAAATGGACCGGTAAGTTGGCCACCAAGATCATGCGATTTGACGCCTTTAGACTATTTTTTGTGGGGCTACGTCAAGTCTAAAGTCTACAGAAATAAGCCAGCAACTATTCCAGCTTTGGAAGACAACATTTCCGAAGAAATTCGGGCTATTCCGGCCGAAATGCTCGAAAAAGTTGCCCAAAATTGGACTTTCCGAATGGACCACCTAAGACGCAGCCGCGGTCAACATTTAAATGAAATTATCTTCAAAAAGTAAATGTCATGGACCAATCTAACGTTTCAAATAAAGAACCGATGAGATTTTGTAAATTTTATGCGTTTTTTTTTAAAAAAAAGTTATCAAGCTCTTAAAAAATCACCCGTTATAACAACAAATTTCAGAAATGCTTGAAATTTCAATATGTCGAAATTTAAGGACGCTAATTTACTTAAAATGAATACACCCCGTCTTATCATGTAGCGGTAGCTTTCGGCAAGGTGGAAAACATATCTTTAATACTTGCGCCGGGTATTTAATGTTCGGCTCCGCCCGAACTTAGACTTTCTTACTTGTTGCTATTGTTTTGTATACTGGGCTATGTAAGTAGTTAGGGTTTTACAGTGAAATGACCACTAGATTGATAAAAGTTTGATTGTATATGTACTATCCAAATATAAAATATTGCACATAAAAATTCCTTTTTGTCATTAGAATTTCGTAAAGTTTCATCTTAGAAAGCGACCGCATTGCCAATTTAGAATAAATGGAATACGCTTACCAAAAACAACCAAATAAATTTGTCACATTTCAACCACTTCGCATACGGAAACGGTGATTGTATTTTAGTTCAAAATTCATTTCTCCACTCGATATAAATTAACGCGCGCAAAACTTGACTTTTGGCCAAACTAGCTCGTTTTTTTCCAAAACACTTAAAACGGCAAATTGGCAAAAGGCAGCTTGAAACTGCAGTCAATTAATTCGCTGTATTCAAAACTCATTAACTATGAGAATATAGTTCATTTTAAGCATTTTATTGGCGATTAAAAATATGTGAATGAACATTGAAGTAGTAAAAATTCACAAGCATGGACCATGTGCTTATCAGAACTACACGACGCTCATACATTGACATGTTTTCACTATTTCTTTTATTATTTTTTAAACTTAATTTTTTTTTTTAAATATCGTTCATTCTTTAACAAAAATCCTATAAATCCAAGTTTCATCTTTTGCTCAATATGAAAAGAAAATCAACAAACTTTCGTAAAAATTTCGAGCCTTTTAAATAAATTTCTTAAAACTACTCTCGCTAAAAATTACGGGTTGACTTTTAAGACTTTTTTCACCAAGGGTGTTGCGTACCTTCTTTCATATAAAAGAAGATTGTGTTCATCCGTTACACCGTGCGCCAGTCAACCTTAAACACCAAAAAACAATTTATTCGCAAAACCATGGGCAAAATTTAGTGAAACTGCGTTTTTAGTTTTTACCTCTGACGTGAAATTTTTTTGAAGGACTTTGAAATTTAAAAAAATATGATTAATTCAAAAAATTATTTTAAGAATGTTTTTGACTTAAATAGGTTGAAAAAAATAATTAAAACATTTTTAATATCTATTCGTACTTGGGAACCAAAATATTATAATTTTTGTAAACTCTGCAAAATTTTCTTTTTCATTTGGTACCCATATTGCTGCTCTACATTGCATTGAATTTTTTAAATAATTTTGAATTAATGATATCCTTAAAATTTCAAAGTCCTTTTAAAAAATCCTGACGTAAGAGAGAAAAAACTAGAAACGCAGTATTACTAAATTTGGCCCACAGTTTCGTGCATATATTGATTGCATCATGTGTTTTGATTTTTTTTTTGTTTTTGTCGTATGGTGGATGAAATCTAGCAACACCCTCGGCAAAAGAAATTCACAAAAGTCAACAGACACTTTTAGCGGCTTGGAACTTGCACTTTGTGGCATTAAAATCTAATGCGTACTCAAAATTTTTCTTATAAATCGAATTGAAGAATTTAAAATTTCGATGGAAATTTCTTTCTGAATTCTGAATTTTTCCCGTGTTCTGCATGTAATTAAAAAAATTTATTGTTGCAGTTTTTGCTGTTGAGTAAACTAAGTTTATTTTTATAAAAAAAAATAAGAAAATTTGGTATGGAACATATAAATAAATAAATTCGTCAAAACGTCAGGGTATGCATATTTTTGACACAACTCAAAATATGGCATTTTTGAAATTATGCGCTAAAAAGGTATACTGAGCTTTTATTTCCCTTTCAGTAAAAACTAGAACATATTTAGGTTTTAATTTGTTAAAAACCCTTAAGGTAAAGTCGGCTTTGCGCATATGATTATCCTGTGAGTAGTGACTCTTTTGAAGACGGTGTGCTATAGGTGTATAGGGTGATCCATATATAAGTCTTTCTTAATGCTAAATAAAACCCTTAAAATAGAACTGTATGTCGAAATCTGAGAGATTTACTTTTTAAAAATAATTTCATTCACATATTGGCCACGTGTACGCTGTAGGTGGTCCATTCCATGATGAATTGTCAAACAATATTAAAAAAAAACAAGTAAGACCAGCGCTGTCTTCGGCTATGCCGAAGGCTTCATACCTTTCATGAACAGAGCAAACGTCAAGCTGTGAAGCTGTGTTTTTCTGTGATCTGTTTAAATTTTGTGTTTGATAAAGCTGTTTACGCTTATTAAAGTAAAAAATTAAAAAAAGTGTTAATAAACTTCTGGTGCACAATTTAAAGATAAGTAAAACATCAAAATTTCCCGTAGATTTGATTAATTTAACTTGATATTCTTAATTGCATGTGCCGAGTATTTTGTTTCATATAATATATTGTTGTTGTACAATTGTTTTTGTTTGTGCACATTGATTTTGCTCTTTTTGTCTTTTTGTCATTTCTGCTGTTTCATCTTTGTCACAGCTGTTTGCGTTGTGTTTATTAGGTGTCTAATATACAGTGCATTTAAAACTGTTCGCTAACTGATATTTACCAGCTGATTGGTTCACTGATTAATACATCGTTTTCAAAACTGTTTTTGCTTTTTTGCTTCTAAAACCTAAAAATAAATATAATTTTAAACATGTTGTTTAGGCCAGCGTCTTAAATACGCCATTTAAGAGCCACCCTAATA
>NW_023458560.1:71801547-71804993 GCF_013731165.1 Rhagoletis pomonella
CGGCACATCCGAAAACTGCGCTCTTAACCATCTTTGCCCGATGAACACATGTCGTGTATTTACACCAATTGCCACGTTAAAAGCGACTCCTATGTGCCATGCTGGCTCTGCGATGGGATTGCCCATATAAAATGTGCTGGTTTGAGCGGTAGAGTATTAGACGCTATTAACGAGGGTAAGGGTCTTCGTTGGTCTTGTCAAAAATGTAGATCAACCGAAGTTGATTTATTTAAATTCTTCAGGCAGTCCAGAAATGGTTTTTCTGAGATCGGGAAGGATTTGTCGGCGCTTGTTGAGAAATTTAAGCATTACGAAAAAATGTTTAGATCTTTCACTTGTCTCGACGACCCTCCACACTCTGAAGATAGCCGTGAAAATAAAGGTGGGCATGTTATTATTCCACCTAAAAAGACAGCCACGGATTCTAGTAAAAAAAATCCTCCATCCCAGTCCTTAGAACTTATTAATTTATCTTCTCCATGCCCTCAGGCATTGGAGCCTCCGATTTCTAAAGCCATATTCACTAGGTCTACTTCAAAAAATAGTCAAACCGTTGATTTAACAGTGTTGCCATCAACATCTCAAGCTCCACTGTCTAACTTAGTTCCTCCGAATAATTCGGAGCCCCGCACATCAGACATCATTACCAAAAAGTTGGTTGTAATTCCTCCGAGAAGATCAATCTTTGTCTCTAGATTTGCTAAAGATACTTCTTCGGATGATATAAAGTCATACATATCGACTAAAATTAGAACTAAAGATGTATTTATTCGTAAATTTAATTTTAAATACGATCGCGATATTTCATCTTTTAAAATTGATGTAGCTTCCGAAGATTTTGATTCACTACTAAATAGTTCATTTTGGCCGACCGGGGCGTTTGTTCGCGAGTTTTAGTATAAACCTAATAAAAGTAATAATAACGTAGCTAAAATTTCTAATCTTAATTCTGATTCAAAAAACTAACTCGCAAGTCTAATTTAAGTATTTACTATCAAAACGTTAGAGGTTTGAATACCAAATTAACTGACTTATATTTAAAAGGTTTTGACTGCAATTATAATATTATTTCCTTGACCGAAACATGGCTCAAACCTCATATTTTTAATTCCGAAATTCTTCCAAATGAATATCAAATATACAGGAGTGACCGCGTGGGCAGAATCGGCGGTGGTGTTCTTTTTGCGGTGCATTCATCGATACCATCCGAAGAAGTTAGTCTTCCTGTCATTGAATATACCGAATTTAAATGTATACGTGTACAGGCTGGAAAGACTTATATTTATTTAGCTCTTTGCTACATCCCTCCTAATTCTGCCGTATCGGTATATATGCAGCTAGTTTCTTTACTTGAGACCGTAAATGCAATGTTTACGGC
This sequence comes from Rhagoletis pomonella, assembly GCF_013731165.1. NCBI lineage: Eukaryota > Metazoa > Arthropoda > Insecta > Diptera > Tephritidae > Rhagoletis > Rhagoletis pomonella. Next base: position 71,802,926 of record NW_023458560.1, read on the forward strand.
ATCCGATTCTATGATTGTTTTGGGCGATTTAAATCTGCCACATATTTCATGGAACATCATTGACACCGATGTTGTACCAGTTTCATCTAGAGATAGTTACAATGTATTTCTGGAGGAAATGGCTGAACTATGCCTCAAACAAATAAATATATGTCCAAATAAGTTTGGAAAGGTCTTGGATCTCGTTTACGTTGATGATGTTCCGAAGGCCTCTATTAATCGGTGTGATCCCCTAGTTTTGCCGGAAGATGCATACCATCCTGCTCTTGAGTTAAACTACGAAATCATAAATGAAATACATAATAATAAGTCAAGTTCAAGTACTAGATATGTTTTTGCGAAAGCAAATTTCAGGAAAATTAACAAAGAACTTTCAAAGTTATCTTGGCCAATATATAGAGATGACGTGGAGCATAGCGTTGAGCACTTTAATGATACTGTTTTCAATTTGTTTCGAAAGTATGTGCCAATACGTAATATTGTTCATGAAGAACCAATACAATTATGGTTCACTAAAGAGCTTAAAAAATTGAAAAATAAAAAAGTCGCACTCTTTTAAACTGTATAAAAGAACGGGCTTACACAGTGATTACCTAAGGTACTCAGTTTTGCGGCATAGCTACTTTGCATTAAATAAGAAATGTTATAATTCATATTTATGTAAAATTAAGAAGAATTTAATTAACAATCCTAAATCATTTTATGGTTTCGTAAATTCAAAGCGTAAGGCACATGGTTTTCCGTCCGCTATGCATTATCGCAACACTGTATCTAGCGACAGCCAACTCATTGCCAACATGTTTGCTCGGTTCTTTAGGTCCAATTATTCTGTAGACTTCCCTATAAGTGGAGACTATCCGTACGAGCTTTGTCCAATCAACTCTGCTTATATTCCAGTAATATCTTCCGATGAAGTTTTACACTCTTTAAAAACCTTAAAAGCGTCATTTAGGCCTGGACCTGAGAACATCTGCGAGCCTTTAACAACTCTATTCAATTTGTCACTTAAACATGGCGTTTTTCCGTCAGCCTGGAAGGAGTCTTTCATAATACCACTTCACAAAAACGGCAGCAGGTCGTCTATAGAAAACTATCGAGGCATAGCGAAACTCTCCGCTATCCCCAAATTATTCGAAGCAATTATTGTTAACCAGCTGACATATTCTATATCTTCTTCAATTACACAATCTCAACACGGGTTTTCTAAAGGAAAATCTACTATTACTAATTTATTGGAGTTTACAACTCATGTCTCAAACGGTTTTAGAGAAAATGCTCATACCGACGTAATTTACACCGATTTCAGTAAAGCTTTTGACAAAGTATGTCACTCGTTACTCATCCGTAAACTCGACCTAATCGGCTTTCAGCCCAGTCTCCTTCAATGGATCTCATCTTACCTCTCTGATAGAACACAAAGAGTTATTGTTAATAATTGTTCTTCCAACATCATTAAAGTTTCTTCAGGAGTTCCTCAGGGAAGCCACCTTGGTCCGATTCTGTTCCTGATATTCATTAATGATATTTCTTCTATAATAAAACATTCAAAAATTTTAATGTATGCCGATGATGTGAAACTTTTTAAAACATTGTCCTCTATCGAAGAAAGGTCTTTGTTACAAGCGGATCTGAACAACGTGGTTAGTTGGTGTAATACAAACTATATGCCACTAAACCTTCAAAAATGTAAAGTTATGTGTTTCTCTCGGAGGGCTGTTCAACCAGCTGTTTATTCAATATCAAATTATAATCTGGAGCAGGTATCCAATTTTGTCGATCTTGGTATCACAATGGATTCCAAACTCAATTTCAACCATCATATTAATGTTACAGTCAATAAAGCCAAAGGCGTTTTTGCATTTGTAAGGCGATGGTCAAAAGAGTTCAAAGATCCTTATGTTACAAAAGCTCTTTTTACCAGTTTAGTTAGACCTATACTAGAATACGGATCTATTGTTTGGAATCCCCGCTACCAAGTTCATTCAGAAAGGATTGAATCAATTCAAAAACAATTCTTGCTTTTTGCATTGCGTAATTTTAACTGGGATTCAGATTACAATCTCCCCCC
>NW_023458560.1:71805093-71805217 GCF_013731165.1 Rhagoletis pomonella
CTTCATCTTCATCTTCATCTTCATCTTCATCTTCATCTTCATCTTCATCTTCATCTTCATCTTCATCTTCATCTTCATCTTCATCTTCATCTTCATCTTCATCTTCATCTTCATCTTCATCTTC
>NW_023458560.1:71805227-71824905 GCF_013731165.1 Rhagoletis pomonella
TCTTCATCTTCATCTTCATCTTCATCTTCATCTTCATCTTCATCTTCGTCGTCTTGGTCTTCATCTTTATCTTTTCCTTTATCCTGATCTAAATATGTCCATTCTTTTCTTCATTTACATATTCACCCCCACCATTGTTATTAGGTTAGGTATTTAAATTTTCCTTCCTCTTTGTCTTTATATTTAGGTTTCTTTACTTTTATTTTAATTTCTGTATTTATCACTTTCTTCTTCTCCATACTCAACTTTACCTTCTTCCTTGTTTGAGTCTAATCTATTCATGTACATACATACATACATTTTATTCCTGAACTGCTGCTTAGCACGTTTCTTTAATTCGCTATCAATATTAAAGCATACATTTAGGGGGCATTTCCGCCCCAACCATATACATGTGTGCATTGGTATTGGTGTGACTTTTGAATTGATTTTTTCGCTCTATTTTAAACTGATTTGAAATTTTAAAAATTGCCTGCACATCAGCATCAAAATACCTTTCTAATGATATATAATTGTTTATACCTTAGAAGTATAGTTTAGCCGTAAAAGGGGTGTAAAGGAAACATGATTGCCTATTTATATAATTGATGTAAACCTAGTATTATAAGTTAAAAAACGTGATGAACTAGAAACCCTCTCCGAAGCGCTTAAAAACTAGAAAAACGGTCGAATTTCGCCAGTTAACTGGCACTCCTAGTCCATATTAATATATTTCGTTTAACTTGTTAATTAAAGTGATTTACAAATTTTCAACAGATTGCAACTTTTTAAAGATTATTTCCAAAATAAATCGTTTGACTTCCAGATTGTTTTAATACTGTATTTAACTTGTTAATTAATTGATTTAACTTTACAATAAGGGGAAATTCTGTTCAAAAAAAAAAAAACAATTATATAAATAGGTTAAAACCTATCTGTGCACCAAATTTCATTGAAATACGTCCAGCATTTTTAGCATGGCAAAGCAACAAAGCATACCCAAACATACTCAATTACTCACAAACTTTCATAGATATAATATTAGTAGGACTATATCCATTTTAAATGCAGAAAGTATTTCACATTCACTTTCAGTATTCATTCAAAAGGCTACAAAGCGCGCTTGCACTTTATCAAAATATGTTGCACCCATTTAGCAAACGCCACTCATTGCATGTGATAGATAAAAGAATTGATTCAGTGTGTTGGATGCTTCAAATAAATTTCCCATATAATTTTCCCCAATCTACAAACTAAACTGCAAGATTTACCAATTTGAGGGAATTCCACGCGGAATTACAAAACCAGAGCAGCACAGCACCCTACAGCTATTAACACTTACCAATAGGAAATAGGTATTTACTCACATTGCATCTGAATGCTGGAATTAATAAATAAGCTTAAATGAGTAACTATTTATTAAGGAACTGTTAAGATCCGATAAGTAAATGAGATCACCTTAATAAATCAAAATGCTGCGAACCGTACTATTACTTGCCAAGAAAAAAAAACAAGAAGGCGTACAATGGAAACTATTTACAATACACTTTTGTTGGGGATTCCAACTAAACGAGTAGTAGAATAAAACATGAACAATAAATAATAATAATGAGAACAACAGTACGTATGTATGTGTGTGAAATTACTCAATGAAATTAATGACGTATTTACTAGCTTATGATGTGATGGCGGCACTATCGGATTTTACACTAACTACATATTTAAATACAACCGTATCGCAAATGATTGGCAGCAGATAAATTTATTTGTTTACCTTACGTTGTATGTGTGTATGTATGTATGTATGTAATTGCGCGCAAATACCATCAACATTGCTGCATTATCTAAAGATAGTCGCGCTGACAGCCAACGCTTGTTCAGCTGAGTGATGCGCGCTTGCACTCACACACACAACATTCCCGTCGAACGGTATTAGTCAGTGTGACAGGCAGGCAGGCGTGTAAAGGCTTGTCACTCGCGTCACACGCGCTTGCTAGATATGTATGCAGTTGGCGGTCTATCAGCTGTGCAAATGCCGGCTGGCAGATGAGTTGAGTGGGCGCTAAATAAAGTCGTTTGTGTTGTTGGATAGTAGGAAGTATGTAAGTAAACACTAAGGTTTTGTTGTTGACCATACCGCATCATACCTCATTTATTTGTTTTGTTCGCCCTCCTTAACTTAATTCTACGTTTTGAAATATTAGTTCGCCTCATTGTTTGCTCCTAATGGCAAGTGCATTTATAATGAAATAATTGTAGTGGCTTGTTTTTATTTTTGTTTACAATTAATTATGATTATTTATTTATTTTTTTCATTTTGCTTTTATTTTTTTATTTTCAACGCGCGCGTGTACAACGGCGTGTTTACGCACTCGAGTGCGCTTGCTAACTGCAAGTGAATTGAGTTGTTGGCAACAATTTGCAATTTCAAGTGGAAAATATGATTTAATAATTTATTGTGTGTGCGCGCTCATGCATTCATCTAACTATCTAGCATGGAAAATACTTGAATAATTGCCATTTAATAGTTACTGGTAAACACTTCAAAGCGCTATGCCATATTTGGAAAGTGTCAAGTTTGTTGCTTAAGTCTTTTGTTATTTGTTGAAAGTGATGAATTTGCTGCTGCATATTTGTTGTATGTGTAACAAACGGATAATAAATATTTACATTGCAGTGACGTATTCGATAAATATTCGAGTAATCTCTGGCATTTAATGGCAAAATGCACTCGTTTACTAGGCAAAAGTTCCAATTCTGCTGAAAAGAAAAGGACTTTAGAATATGACGATAGATTATAATATAATAATTATATTATAATAATTATTTTCTAAAAATATTGTGAGCATTTGAAAAGAAAACATTTTTTAACACAATTTGTAGCAGGAAGAATTTTATACAAAACACTCAAACAAGTTTCTACTAGCACTAAGATACTCGTAAAAAAATGTAGTACTTCTATAATTAACAGTTTTGTGGTGTCATATGTGGTGCCCCTTAACGGGAATAAGTTGCAAAAAAATTAGTTATTTGGCAAATTCAATCGCCTTACATTATTTTTGGTACGCACGTCGTCGAATTAGTTTTTCTGCGTCACCCGAAATTGGCTTGCGTGCGTTTTCATTTGATTTCATTGAGCGAAACGTCCAATCAGAACAAAAATTGGAACCTGAGTTAGCTTCATATGCAAATCGTTCAATTTTGACAGTAAATTGGCGGCGTGCGTGAATATTTGGTTGGCCTATAAGAACCTGTTATTTATGTGGCTTCTAGATTTAGCAAATATTTTCTAGGCTGAGGTATACGGTATTAACCTGCAGATATAACATTGCGTTGATCTGGCATCGCACGTCATAAATTGCTTAGACTTATTACAGATTTCACAAGATACGGGGCCTTGGAATGTTAAGTATGTGGCTAGAATGTCACTTAACCACAACCTCCCTCCCTTAAGTAGCGCTGCTCTCTGTGGGGCCAGAATGACGTTTCTAGAAAAGGATTCTTTTGAGGTTTTAACCCGTTGTATTTACTTGAGATCCCTGAAGGGCACAGTGTGAATATTACCGATTTGAATGTTATCTATTACTATCTTTTTCTACAAAATTTAAAGCACTCACTGTTTTTTGCGGTGTTGTAAGCACTCGAGGACACAACTCGCTAATCAACCAATCAAGGAGTCAGGAAATGTTGAAAAAAATTTTATCTCGCGACAACTAATTTCATCCACACTTTCTGTCCCAAGTCTCAAGTAGATATACACAGGTTTTTCTGAAAAATAGAGGGGTCCTTTATAGATTTTGCGAAAAAGGTAGTTAGTTTCCCACAGATTTTACTTTAGTTTTAATAAATAGTTTTCAAATTTATTTTTATTTGGCTTTACCAGCAGTAAACACTTTGAGAAAAAGCGCAAGCGGCACGCAAGTCTTCGTCGGTTAATTTATTTTAACTAGTGTTCGCCCAGCGGTTGAAATTCAACCTTTTAAAATAAGGGGAGCTGAGGTGGGCTGAGTTGAGCCGGGTTGAGTTAATTGAACTGAATTGAGGTGAAATGCGTTGAACAACATAGCAGAATATAACATAAAATAACATAACAACACCACATAACACAACTCAACACAAAACAACACAACATAACATAACATAAGATAACATAACATAATATGACTTAGCACGGTATAACATAACATAGCATAACATAACATTACATAACATTACATAACACAACATAACATAACATAACACAACATAACATAACATAACACAACATAACATAACAGAACATAACACGACATAACATGACATAACATGACATAACATAACATAACATAAGATAGCATAACATAGCATAACATAACATTACATAACATTACATAACACAACATAACATACCATAACACAACATAACATAACATAACATAACACAACATAACATAACATAAAATAACTTAACATGTCATTCTTCAATTGTATCTCTTTCTTTTTCTGTCTTTGTCTCTACCTTTATCTACATATATTATTTTCTATATCTTTATCTTTTAATTTTTATATTTATCATTTCCTTAACTTTTAACCAGATCTTTATCTTCATTCTTTTCTCCATCTACATATTCACCCACATCTTTGCGATTACATATGTATACTATGAAGAATTTAAATTTACCTTTCTCTTTGTCTTCATGTTTCGGTTTCTCTTACTTCTGTTAATCTTTGCTTTATCCTTTCTTCTTCTCCATACTCAACTCCATACCTTCTTCCTCGTTTGAGTCTAATCTGTTCATGTACATACATACATACATACATCTTATTCCTAAACTGCTGCTTAGCACGTTTCTGTAATTCAGTATCAATATAAAAGCATACATTTAGGAGGCATTTCCGCCCCAACCATGTACATGTATGGCATTGGTATTGGTGTGACTTTTGAATTGATTTTTTCGCTCTATTTTAAACTAATTTGAAATTTGAAAAAATTGCCTGCACATCAGCATCAAAATACCTTTCTAATGATATATAATTGTTTATACCTTAGAAGTATAGTTTAGCCGTAAAAGGGGTGTAAAGGAAACATGATTGCCTATTTATATAATGATGATTTATTTCATATCTTTTGTAACCATTGGATCCGTTTTGAGTCCTTTACACTCCTCATTTTGTCCAATATAAGGCCTCATAATCAGAACCAGAGTAGAGAGAGATAATCAGAATCAAGCACACAACTAACATTATAATAAACCATGTAATCAAACCCTATACCAGTAGGCATCCCTTTACAGGGTGATAATTTGAGCCACGGAACCCAGCCAGCCCCTCGCGAAAATATAAACAATAAATTCCCTCGCCTAAGCAGTCTTCGCTTAGCAAGCGTTGCCGTTGACAATAATTTTCAATAAATAAAAATTACTTTATCGCCACTACAAAGAGCGCATATAAGAGCACATACAAAGCGAAAGAGAATTTTCCCGAAGAGTACGAAAACACAAACTGAAATGCAGACAAAATTCAATGCTCGCAGCGGCACAGGAGAGCAAACTGAAATTGAAATTAAAATCGAACTGTTGAAAAAATCACTTTTGCTTTCGGTATGGCGTCTTTATATGTTGTTGTTGTTGTTCTTGTACTACTTTGCATACTTTGTTAAATTGTTATTACGTGCTATTGACTTTGGCAATGTTTATTTGCAGATGATTGCTTTTTATTACCATTGCCGCATTCAAAACGATTGCTTTGTGGTCAAATAGAGAGCGTTTTGTATTTAAGTATTTACATTAGGGTGGTCCTTAAAAAAATCAAATGAATGATCGGTAATACTATGATCACAGATATCACATATAAATTTTGGTGCCGATTAAAGACGCTTAAGGCGTGTCGAACCGGAGGTTCGGATTCTTCCATAGAGACTCAAAAAATTAAAATGAAGTTTTTTTTTATCTAATACCCAAAATCCACACTACTAGAGTCCAAGATATCACATGTAAATTTTGGTCCCGATTGCAGTCGGCTAAGACGTTTTCGTGGGGTAATCTAAACTTTGCCCTCTGGGCGCAACGCCTCAACCGTCTCCAATCGGCACCAAAATTTATATGTGATATCTTTGACTAGAGTAGCATCGACGTAGGGATTGAGGCATAGGAAATCTGATGTAAAAATTTGCTTTCTACATTTAAGAACCACCCTAATGTGCATATATAAATAAATAGAGGCTGGCAAGTACTGAGCGGCGCCGATATTCGCTAATGGAAGTGTGCTTGCTGCTTTTAAATATATGTCCATACATATTTCATATGAAAATTACTGTTTTTCAGCAGCGCTCATGGCTTGCTTCTCCACTGAGCGCACCTCAGCTCAGCGGGAGTATTTCGCATTCGTTTTTTTTTTACTTACTTTCAATATTTTCTTTACTCCCCATTCACTGAGGTGTTTTTATAAGTCTATATCTCCGACTGTTTCATTACAGTTTTCGTGCTGTCGTTAGTGGCTTAAAGTGTTAACGGGTTAACGCAGGCAAACAGCTTTGTCAGTCGTTTGCGATTACTCGCCGTTAACGGTCGGTCCGACGCTTGGTGCTTAACTTAGAGAAGAAGAAAACAAAAAAACACTCAACATAATCGTTTCGGCATTGATTGATTTGCGTACAGCTTCGAAAAAAAAATATTGAAAAATAAGCAAAAATTTGAAATCACAATTTTTTAACGCTGAAGAACGCACACGTGCATGCCTGTGTGTATGTTTTTTCCGTACTTTGCATATTTTTGTTCGAGGGCGCGCAAATTTGTAGCGAACGTGTGTGTGTTTGTACTTAGCATTTATGCCGTCGTGGATTGATTGTTTGTTGAAATAATTAGAATTTTTGCGGCTAAGTGCGAGTTGCTGAGAATACTCGGCAGACGCTGTTAACGCTGACGGTTGGTTAATTTTATTGCGTATGCAAGTGGATGCTGATAAAAAACTAAGCAAAACGTATTTAAAGTGCGTGGAGAATAAATGAAAAATAAATAAATAAAATAAAATTTAACTAGAAGTAAAAAGCAAAACATAAAAGCGTACACATACTTATGTACTTAAAAAATAATACAAGCTTTAACAAAATTCTTAATTAATAAACAAAAATAATTGCCAAAAGCACTATCTGCGAATAAAGTAGTAATTAATTTACCTCATTGAAAACAGCAAATATTAAAAATATAAATGTACACCCAAATTCAGAAAAAAACAAATAGGTTTGGAATGTTTTTTGCTTAAAAAAAAAATTTGTGAAAATGCCACTTTATAAAGCTTTCAAAATCTATTTAATTTTTTTTTTATAATTATAAATTTAAGTACTTCATAATAGTTAAAAATGTTAAGACAAAACAAAAACCTTCTGACTCAAATAATTTTTCTGTGCTTGCATTTTATGAGCCCAAAAATATTTTTTTCATGGTGATTATTATTAGAAACGATTATTCTATTCATAATGCCTTAGGTGCTGACTCGGGTTCGCTGCTTAAGTCTTTCGAACATGGCACGGTATGCATAATAGTCAAAATTAACTTTTCGAGTGACCTAGTATGGGTCGTAACTCTGGCCGAATAATCCACGAAACAGCAGAAATATTTAAAAATTTTCGAAAACCCAAAATTCACAAAAAAATTTTATATGTGAATCATGAAATGGTTTTAAAGTGGAGAATTTTTTCTAAAATAAACTTGCAAAGAATATTAAAGATATTGGGAAAGTATTCTAAATAAAATATGTAGGAACTTCCAATTTATTTTTATGCATATAATTTTTTTTACTTCAACATACTCTTTTCAATTCAGCAATTTCTTTCAAAATAACGCTTTGTTTCTAATAGAACTGCATATCATAAATAAAAATTAATGCAAAGTTTATGATGAAAATTTTTAAAAAGGATACAAATGAGATTTTTTTTTATTATTTCTAGCCAATAACTTTCAATTGGAAAGATTTTTATCCTTTAATTCTCAATCGAATCGACAGTTGGGTAACGAATGACCTTATTTCGCCGGAATGGCGCCGGGTGTATGCACAAATTCACGCCGTCACTATCTAGCGGGAAAGAGTTATACAGCGTACGTCTCTTGTCCGTATATCAAACAAAAATTTACAATAATAATCACTAAATACTAGTAGAGAAAACTTGCACCATAAAATTTGTTCAAAAATGCCGAGGTAATTGTCGAATTCGAGTGGCAGTTTGAGATTTTTTTGTTTTAATTTCCCATTTTTATTGTATATACTTTTGTTAACTCATTATTTTTTTACAAACTTCAAACTATATTTTTTTTTTTTTTGATCCATTGGTCACGGTGCGTCTGAAGCAAGATTAAATGAAAGGTTGCCGGACATTGGAAAATCTTGCCAATTTTAAAAGTATATTGTCTCTAGTTTCTAAAAATTCAAAAATGATAAACCTACATACAGGGCTTTTCGAGAAAAGTATCTTAAACAATTTTTATTTCAATTTCTTTAAATTTTAGAATTTTAATTTTTGCATTATATTGTATATACATTAAGGTGGTTCAAAAAAAAAGGATAGTCGAAATTTTGATGCTCTCACATCCTAATTTTTTATTCTGAAATTTAAAAATATTTAGAGGTCGCTCAAAGCGTTTAAAGTTTTCCAAGTATTTTAAATGAAAAAAAACGATTTTTCGTCGAAGTAGTAAAAAATTCTTGTAAATCAATATTTTTTATCGGAAAACTCTGTTTCTAACCAATTATTTATTTATTTATGTATTTTGTAATATTAACTATTTTTATAGGTTCCCCAAGACCCAAAAAATGCCAAGGAGGACCCATAAAAAATCGTTACTATACAAAAATGGTTAAATAAATAATCGGATATTTTTATCACACATTCACCAACGGTGTGTTCTCGTGTTTCCTCGTCCATCTCATAGAAACAACAGACGCTCGTGCCTGAAAGATTAATTTTACAGAGGTCAACAATGTCCCGTGAGGTACGCAGTGAGAGTTCGAAGGTCCTCCCTGCCTAGATTTATGAGGTTTTTTATAAGCTTTTATTTAACTTGGTCATCCCGCGGAAATCGCGAAAATTTCTAATCGATTTTAAACTAACTAAAGTTAGTGACTTGAAATTTTCAGCATAGTTCCAATCACGATGACAATGCAATTTAAAATATATATGAATTCCTTATACGGTCCAGGGGTCTTGATTCAAAGGCGGTCAAAAAATAGTAAGATTTATGACTAACAGAGCGTAATTTGCCAAAGAACGTAAAACCACTATAAAATTGTTAAAGCTGCCGGCGGTAGTGTAGCAAAGCTAGTTGTAGAAAATTCTAGATATCAACCTAGTCTAGATATGAATCTCGTGAAGCTTTTTTAAAAACGAAGTAAATTAGTACAAATTGTTAGTAATTTTCATTCGAGTTTGAATAACTCCTTTCACGAAATGGCTTTTAGTAACTTTAACGAGACCTTAACTTATTTTATTTTATTCATTTTAGTGCAGTTTTGACAAAATTTTCTTGCTAAAAAATCTATTGTTACACTACTTTATTTTATTCCTTTGATTGTACGTGATAAATAAAAACTTGTTTTCAAAAAATATTTCTTTTACATTTTTCTTTGAATCTTCTTATGATGGACAGATGAACTGCTTAGCTTGAATTTACCCTGGACCTTCACCCCTATGGAATTATTTGTCCAAACACTTGTTTATGATCTCTTTTGAGTGTGCTTTGGTGAACCCGCAAAAGGGTTTCGGGCCATGGAATATAGCGGTAGCTCCGTGTTTTGCTAGGCGGGCCGCCTATTTACCTCATGTCCCTGCACTCAGCCAGTAATACAGTGTTCTTGATTTCAAGAGCATTTAGGGCAGTCGTTCAATAGTTTTGATGTTGTTGTGTGGTACTTCAACGCTACCACATGGTTGTTCCTTTATGTTGACTTCTCAGACGACTTGATCCAAGATTTTCTCCACGCCCTTTGGATGAAGGCTTCTGCTCAGGTTTACCTGCCTTCGGTAAAAATAAGACCGTGACCTCTGTACATATACTGGGAATACCATAGTAAAAATATAAAAAAGGGATACAAATTTATGAGTTTTTGGATTAAATATTTACAAAACTGCAAACTCAAAATATTTCTGTAAAATCTAATAAAAAAGCTCGAAGTTTTTGCTTGCAGGTGAAGCTAATATAAGCGTGTTAAAAAAAAATGCACTGAAATTTCAGTAGCAGATTTGAGCAGCTGAGTTTTATTTTATTCAATAGCTAATACTTTTCTTAGTAACCTCCAATAGGTTTAAAGGCAGCATTCGACAGAGTATTATTACTGTTTCATTTGGCAACTAAAGTTTTGTAAAAAAAAAAACAAAAAAATATCCTTATATTTCTTTTTATAAAAAATTTCTGTTACGTGTTGATACCATAGGTTTTGTTTAATTTCCTTTACTCAATGTACTTTTACATTTTTATAACTTTTTTAGAGGATCCCTTTAACCAACTAACTAAATAATGAAAAAGCTCTATCTAGAAACTTTTATTTCCGAATTTTGGCCACACTTTTGGATATCGGCCGTACTGTGCGATGGGACAAACGAACGTCGTTTTTTGCCACAAGTGCTGATGATTTTCTCAAAATATCGATTTTGCATAAATTCAAACTAAAGTAATCCACAAAATATGTGTCTATAAAGAGTTGAATAACGACTATCGATTAAAAATATACTTTAAATTATTATCATTTTTGCAACGAGGAAAATATAATTCATAAATGCTAGCCATAGAAGACATCCAAACCTGTTAATATTCAAATAATTACCAGTGATTTGAATAACTTTTTTGGGCACTAGTGGCACTTATGAAGCGCTAAAAACTGGACCCTTTTGTTTTTTTTTAACTCATTACATTCATAAATTTCAGGCTTGAACGTGCGTGTTTCAAAAATACAAAAACAAAAAATACATTTTAAGCATAGATGCGCATAAAGTAAAAGAGTTGAATAAAAAAATGTCTGAAACTTAAATTTGTAAAAGAAAAAAAAGGCAATGTTTAATTTATGAGAGCTTAGCATTTCATAAAAACGTCATCTAACAAAAATTCAAAATTAAAATTTGCTAAATTTTTAGTACGTCAGCAAAATAAAGCTCTCCAAAGTCGCCGAAAATTTATTAAAATAACAACAAAACATCCGCTATTTGTTCATATGCAACTTTCTTTTAAATTTTCAATTCAGAATCAAATCGCAATTAAGTTAATCAAAAACAACTCGAGCAAATTTAAATAAAAAATAAACGTTCGTTTAACTGACAGCAGCACGCTTTGCTAAAGGAATTCCAATTAAATATCGCTCGCGTGAAAAAATGCCGTTCCGCGTCGCTTGCTGACAAAGCGCAACCATTCGAAAACCAGTTAAAAACCCAGTGACTAACACAACAAATGGCGCTAACGAACTTTTCGCTGCCCTTTGGTGCTTTAGTGCAACCAGTGCCAACGTGGGGTACCACACTGCCGCCCCTCCATCCCGCTCATCAGCTGGCCGCTAATACCAACAATTTACTCTACTCGCCGGCCGATCATCAACAGCAACAGGGTGACGATGCGCCGCCGCCACCTGAGTCAGACTTCTACAAAAATAATCCATATGCGCCACCACAGCTGCATCAGCAGCAACAACAACAACAACAGCAGTCCATACGTCAATCATATCAATACAATAGCAATAATAACAATAATAATAATAATAATAGTAATCGGCTGAAAGGCGGCAACACCTACTTACCGCCTATACCGCCACCCGGCGCGCGTAATACACAATTTAATAACCAAAAACAACAACAGCAACACCATCAACAGCATTATAGTCATTTCAGCATAAATCAACAGCAGCAACAACAGCAACAGCAGCATCATCAACTACAACAGCAGCAACAAATTAATGGCAACAATGTCGCCTTCAAGGCAGCCACTTCCGCATCGTCTGCTGCCGCTGCCGCCTCCTCCTCCTCGGCGGCAGCTTCTTCGACTAGAACCTACGGTGAAGGTTCGTATAATCGTTTTGGGCCTGGAGGCGCAGCAACACCACAACAACAACAGCAGCAACAACAACGTCATCAACAGCAACAACAACAACAAAAGCAATATTATAATTGCTACACTCACAGCACTTCGTCATTTGCCGCTCAATCGCAGTCAAAGACTCAAACGCAGACTAGCCAACAGAGTTTTGGTAACATCGCGCCAGATACCGAAGCTCCACCAGCACCTCTACCACAACCGGCTGCGGTTTATGGTGCAGCCGCCGCGCCCTCGGTCAGAACGGATGGTGACTTGAGTGGCGGCGATGAGGGCGTAGCAGCGACAGGTGGTAATAGTGGCGATGATGGCGGGGCTGACAACGATGCATTTCCTCATCGTCCACCTGGCTTTACGCGCGTTCAGGCCGGCCAGGGCTCACGCACACAGGTGCATGCTGTACTGGACTACGATGCGGAGGAGAGCGAGGAGGAGGAATACTACGATGAAGGCGATAAGGGTGAGTACTTGAATAAATGAAGACTAAGTCTTAAGAATACACTTAAAACGCTCTTTGATAATAACTCCTAAATGACTACGAGTAATGCCAGGCCATTAATTTTATATCACTCTAAAATGAGCACTTGGGGAACATCTTATTGATAAAAAACTGTACTTAAAACTTTTTCTTAATGATGTGGTTGCTAGTTCCAGAGGTGCAATGCTGCCGAAGCTGACCTTTAGTAACCTCCACATTTATCCTGAAATATCCGTTTTTCGAGCCATAAGGTTATCGCCAATCCACTCGTCCAGCTCCGAGATGGAGGCACACTCAGGGTACGATGGGTCTATTTCCATATTTGATATTTCTCACATTTACCATCTTTCGAAGAGTTTAACTAATTCATCGTTCTCATGAAGCATACGTAGTCCTAAATACTGTACTGTAATGCCGAAGAATCCTCTTCAATGGCCGACAGTGGCACATCTGCTACGATTCACTTCTATTTGCTTCTTCGTTAAAGTTATTTATCGGCCAGATTTTGTTTTTGTGACCTGATACCCAACTTATTTGAAGTATGTTTGCACTATATGACTAATGTGATCAACTATTTCATAGCTGAAAGAAGTACAGCTTAGGTTGGGTTAGGCTAAAGTGGTTGCCCCAGAAAACAGACCCACTTGGACGGTTAAGAGATTGGCATTTGTGCCACCATGAAAACACTAAACGGAGAACCTTAATTTAGTCGGTAAAACAACGCGTCCCGATTACCGAATTTCTAATGCGGCTAATTTCGATTCCTCAGAGCTCAGTGTTAGTTAAGAAGTGCTGGCCAAAATGCTTCCTGATGCTGAGATGATTCCACCTCGTCTTCCTCTGACAGCTGATACAAAGGGATCAGTTGAAATTCCTAGTATTACCGCACAATAGCCTCTCAGAACCCCCATCACCAGCCTTTGACAAGTAATGTGGTATCTGGCACCTTTAAGGGGTAACGATGGTCACTCGTGTCTTGCGCTTCAAAAAGTATTTTTAAATGATCTGTAAAAATATTTTCTGCGGCAGAGAAACGTCTTCTATTCCGGAAGAATTTTCCGACAGAATAAACCTCCACCAACCCTGTATCCATATTTTTATCCGTCCGTGAAGAAGTTTACCGCTTTCTTCTTCTTAGAGTGCTTGCTTTGGAAGTATGAGAAGGAGACAAAAAGTATGTGTATTTAGGTATTTCGACTTTTCAGTAACAGATGGAGCAATATTTATAAAAGGCAAAGGGGAATATGTAGATAAAGAATATGATAAACATGAAAGTAAAAACAAAGATAAATATAAAGGAAAATATGAGGATGAAGATACCGATAAAAGTAAAGATGAAGATACAAGAAGAAAGATGAAAATAAAGGTAATTAGAGAGAAAAGGATATAGACAGAGACTCAATCTGTGAACTATTTCGGGATTTTAGAGATTTTCGGAATTCTCGGGACTTATCGATACAATAATCGATATTTTAGTCGATTTTGTTGTCGATTTTTTTATAGATTTATCGATATTTGTATAGATTTTGCTATCGATATTATTATCGCTTTTGTTATCGATATTCTTTTCTTAGTATGTGCTTGCATTTTTGACTTGGAACTGCTCTTAACCATATCACGTATTCTACGTTTAAATTTAGCGGCTATGTCACCGATACAGCCTGTAGACCAAGACGAAGTCGCTGGACTGTTCCTTTTTCGGACATTTCACTAACGCGACTGCATTGAGGTATCATACTGACTGAACGAAGGTCAATATTCTCTAAGTAAAAACTTCTTTAAACATGGCTAAAAATTTATATACATACCCGTATACAACACAATTTTAAACACACCGTAAAAAATTGCAGAGTGTGCGAAGATCTGATTCACCAAACTGCACGTCCACATGGGTAGACACATATCTAAATAAATTAGCTTAAAAACTCGGAAGTAAAGTTGTTTGACATCTTTGCAAATCGAACCGCCAATCCTCGCATTTATGTACTGCGAATGAATAGAGCCCAAAACGTAGACAACAAAAGTTAAATACATATATTAATGCTAACTTACTGCACTACGTAGACAATGGCATACATATATTGTACATAGTATATACATATGTATGTATGCATGCCTAAGAGTATTTTTTTAGTAAGTCTACTAAAAACAAAGATACATAAATAAAGATAAATATTTGTTGAAATGCAAGCTTTTGTTGCTTTTGCTAAACACTTTTTTTTTTTGTTTTTTTTTTGGTACGAGTTATGTATTAAGTGACGATTGTTCGGGTGAGCACATGCAATACTTTTTTATTGTTCTTGCTTTTGTTTTATTTAGCTATTTTTTCTTTTTAATTCTTTGCAATTTTTCTTTTTGTTTGTTGTTGCTGTTTTTTCTATGCTAATATTATGGCTGTTCGTGTGCTCTTTGTGATAAATGACAAACGCGTAAACGACTTTTGTTGTTATTTACTTTTCGAACTTAAACGACTTAGATGAATAGTTGAATGGGTAGTAGAATCAAATTGATATTATCATACCAGTTCTACAAAAAAGTGGTTTATGCTAGTGCTTACCTAAATACTTAGCCCAGTGGGCATTTGAAGGATGCATTATTTAGTTTTGCCGCGTGTCTTTGGGTAAAAAAGTTAAGTCATGGCCCATTGCTGCAAGGTAATTTTGAAAAAAAAAAAATATATGAAAGTGTTTGGCCGAGCTTCTCCTCCAATTTGTGGCGTACGTCTTGATGGTATTGCACAAATGGCGGAACTTACATTTTTACGCCGCACACAGGTCGGATTCACTAAACTAGCGGGACAAAATGTAAAAATCAAAGTCATGCGAATTAGGTCAAAATGGCATGGCTTACTTCTTAATACAATAGATAACTGTGATTCATATTTTGTTCTTTGATGTCTTTCAATAATAAAAAAAAATATTAAGCTTATAAGTTGGCTAGTCGATGCAAGTCAATTAGATGTACCAGAAAAACGGTTTTTTTCGTGCTATTTGATTAGCTATTAAAAGTGTAACAGTGCGTCTATTACAAAATTTTCATGTCATGAAGAGAAGTGATTATCGGTAATAGAAAAATTCTTTCATAAATTCTTAAATTTGGTAAATAACTTTTTTATAGCTCCGCAAATTCAACGTGAAAAGTTGAACTTGAAATTATTTTAATTGCATTTTCAAATAAAAGAAAAATTAAATAGTTTCGCTGAGTTCCGACTAGAAAACTGAAAAAACTAATTCTGTGAACTATAAATACATATACTCTTTTTGCGCGGTTTTGCGGTTGCTCCAATATCGCGGCAACAACCGCAAAAACCCACG
The DNA here is from genome assembly GCF_013731165.1 of Rhagoletis pomonella. Taxonomy (NCBI): domain Eukaryota; kingdom Metazoa; phylum Arthropoda; class Insecta; order Diptera; family Tephritidae; genus Rhagoletis; species Rhagoletis pomonella. The sequence continues at coordinate 71,821,043 of NW_023458560.1, forward strand.
AGTAAAAAGTTTCGAGCGAATTCAATCAATTTTGAAAAATTTGTCAGCCATATTGGATCAGCCATTTTTAATTAAAAATTCATGGTCAGATTCATAATCCACGACCCCAGAAACCCCCTAGTAACAAGTTTTGAACAAATTCAATAAATTTTGAAAAATTTGTGCGTCACATTGGAGCCGCCATATTCGATTTTTGAAACCTGACTGAAGATTTGTAGTCAGTGGACACATAAAGTAGTGGATACGAAGTGGTGTGCAAATCCATAAACGCGACCCTGTTTAAATACTTTTGACGCGGTAGGTTCTCTATTTAGACCATTGTGCGCCGCCTGCGAACGGAAAAAGAATTTTATTTAATTTTTTGCAGAAATGCACGCGGGGGTTTGCCATTACCTGTCGACGTTATACCCTTTTTTTCTAATTTGAGATGCTGTAAGGATCAGGGACTGAATCCAGGTTCTACGGAGTGGTAGCACGCACGTCTAACCACTTAGCCACAGCGGTAATTAGTAGCCTCAAAAAAAACTATAGTTAGATTACTGAAATGCGGCTTTGAAGCTCCGGAAGATGATAATTTGGTCTGATTTGAGTGGGGGATAAGGGCAGCCAGCTTTTGGGCGGTCTCTAGCCATTTAAGATTTTTATGAATTCCCACTTTCCAGTTAGCACTAATCAAAGTAAATTTAATAGCAAATCGGACTAATGTCCAGACAAAAGGATAGTAAGCTAGATTTTCTGCAGGCTTGGGAGCAGAGTACTCAAAGTACAGAATCTGGGAACCACCTGAGGCATTCTTAAGGAAGGCATACTATCTTCTCTCCACTGGCTCTTTGAGTTCCTGCTGCTTATCACACTTGGAAAAGGGCAGTTGGGAAACTTGTGGAACACTCTAGATAAAGGGAAAGACAATAAAATAAGTGCTAGAATAGAAAGGTGGCCTCGTGCGCTGAAGAAAGAGGTCCAAACATTGTCGATAAGCTAAATTTAGTTTCGCCATCAAGTTTTTCTGGGCTCTGCAGAAGCATGCAGCTCTGGGCGTGAAGATAACAAGCAAATATGGACGCGACATTTTAACGAGTTTTGGCTATTTTGCTTTTGTTTATTTAATTTTTATCCTTTTTTATAAAAGTATAGATAATTAGCCAACAAAAACCACGTAAGTCAAAAGTTCAAACTTTGTATAGGATTTATAAAAATTAGGCGACTTTCATCAAATGTACATCAAAATTTCAAACTTTGTAGCTTTAAAGATATTCCAAAAATTATTAAAAAAAACTAAGTTCAATGCAGAATAACAATATGAGTACCAAATGAAAAAGAAAATTCTGTAGATTAGATTTTAGAAAAATTTAAATTGTTTGGTTCACATGCCACTTTAATAAATTTTATTTTTTATAGCTTAAAAAGCTAGAAGGACGAAATTCGAGGATGTTGTCGATTTATATTAGTTCTTAGCATATAATTTTTTCAAAATTAAATATTGGAAAATTTTATATATTTTTGAAGGATAAAATTTTAAAAGCACATTTTTAATATCTATCTTTCCTTATGTACAAAAAAATGTAATCTACTTTAATTCTACAGAATTTTCTCCTTAATTTAATACGCAGTACGCAGTTTTCCTATATTGCATTGCATTTTACAAACCCTGGCGGCGGAGAGAAAAACTAAAAAGTAGTCTCACTGTATTTGGGCTATGGTTTCGCGACTGTATTAATTCTTTTTGTGTAAAATTTATTGTCGCACGGTGTAACAAAGTGCAAGTTGGAAGTAGCTAGGACCTTGATTTTTGGAATTTTTTTACTGACATTATTGGGCACTTTCTTCCATGTGTATATACAAAAAAAAAACTATCGAAAACACTTTATGTGGAAGAAACTGCTTAACACTGGCAGCAAAAACAACTACCAAAAATCAACGGTAGGTTCTAGCTGCTTCCAACTTGCACCACATTTTACTAAAATTTAATGGACTACAAAACTACATACCAGAATTTTGTCTAAAAATTCTGATTACAAATTCGATATTTTGATGAAGCTTTTTGTCATAATTTTTTTAAAACGCTTGAAAGTGAAAAAATTTGTTAAAATGTCGTGTCGCTATTTATTTTCCCACCACTGTACTTTCAAACTTGCTCAAAAAACTTTCTGAGTATTACACATGCATGCATATCAATTTTTGCATATATCGCTAGCTAAGAGTGCAAAGTTGCTAAGTCCAATTAATTTAATTTTACAGGAGAAGAAAAAACTTCTTATAGGCATTTCCTTTAGTCTTTCGAAAATCTTTGAATATAACTTTTTGCATGCCATAAGCAAAGCAAAACTCTACACGAATCTGAAAGATTTCGTCCTTATTATTTTGGTTTTTCGGATTTTCGGTGCCTCTTTTGGACTCTCATTGAATATAAAGGAGAAAAAAATAAAACAAGTACCCCACTATTTTTCGAAACGATGCACTTTTAATATTGTTTGCTTCCTATATTAAAATATGACTTTTCATAAAAAGTGGACTTAGCATATTTTCACTCTCAGCAAACGATATACATATGTATATTTTTTTGAGTTCTTGTAGTGAGTCAAAAGTTTTCCTTTGACTAACTATTTGTTTCCTTCTAATACATCTCATCTACAAAGCCTCTTTTAGCTGACTATCACCGAGCAAATTATGCAAATTGATTCTTTATATCTCATCTCTGTTGCTCTATCTTAAACGAAGATAGTCTCTATAAAAACTTAATTTTCTTCACATACATAGGTAAACGTGTGTGTCAACTTACGCAGCTTGTGACAGCATATTATTTAGTTTACCACAAACGACCTTGCCATTTACTTTTATAGGCCTTTAACCTTGCAAAGCTGTGTTGGAAGATATCATCAACCTTTTTATTGGGTTAGTTATTTTATGTTATTGTTATTGTTGTGATGCTGCTGTGATGTGTTTTCTGTTGTTTTTCTTACTGACATTGATTTGTTTTATTGCATTCTTCTTTGGTATGAGTATTGGCATCGGTATCGGCATCGGCATCGGCTTTCAGCCAGCTGCTTCTGACGTAATTAACACTTCTTCTTTGTGCCTGTGTGTGTGTGTCGTTTTATCGATTGTCGATTTACCAATCGATACTTGATTGGTTGCTTCGTTGTGACTGGTGGGTTGATTGCCTGCTAGTAAATATATAGTTTCGTATATAATTGCTAGACTTGGCCCCTTTTCAATGGCACCAAATGGCTGACTTCACCGACTGACTCGCTAAATCTGATTCTGCTTCTTTGTCAATTATGTTCCACTTGTCCATCTCGCCTTATTTAATGCAAGCTTATGCAAATTTATATGTATTTTATATTATGAGCTTGTATGTATATTAATACACACATATTTACATTATCTAAAATGTACAATAGTTGTCTTTGTAACGGGTTTTAATTAAACTGGTGCCGCTTGTGGTTGAGACCATAGTCAATGGAGTGTTTCTGAACTATTTCCAATTGATTACCGCTTAAGTTTTCATCTAATTTAAACCTGTTTTCTATGTTTCTCTATGTAAGTAAGTATGTATTTCTAGGTGGAGTACTTCATTCTACATAAATTTCATATACAGACATACATAAATAGCTATGTTGTAGAAAAAATAGGAAAAAATAGCCTAACTAAGCACTATATCAGTTGTTTTAGTAAATATGTATGTACATTAAGGCGTGTCACGAAAAAAAGTTTATGTCGAGAAAAAATTTTGACTGTAAATTTTTTTTTATGCATCCACTAAAAACAGCTAAATCGCTTTTTTTTTGCTATAACTTTCTTATTGGCTATCCAATTTTTTAAATTTTTATGACACCGAAAAGGCCTCGCTCAGGACTAAAATT
>NW_023458560.1:71825005-71859435 GCF_013731165.1 Rhagoletis pomonella
TGTGAAATGGTCATGCTTATTGCAAAAAATACCGCGCAATACTAATCTCACCTCGTTCAGAAAACTGTGTCGCACGTGCGATACGCATGCGATATTATATAACAGTCCTAAAGTAGGATCGAAATAATCCCACAATGGTCCTCAAATGATCCCGAACTAGTCCCGAAATGACCCTGAACTAGTACAGAAATGTTTATTTGTTCACACAAGAAGCAGTTACAGCTTTTCTGCTGGGTTAACGCGTAAATTTTACCCTTACCGAAAGCTAAGATGTTTACACATCGAAAAAAGGAAGAGCGCCAAAAATATCAAAAAAAAAATATTAAATAAAAAAATAATAATTCCGTTTATCGGAAAGCGCACTTAAATTTGCACACTGCTCTGAAACTGTTTCCAAGTTGGAGGAAAAGTGTAAAAGTTATCGCAATTTTTTTTTAGTAAAATATAGCTCATTATCTAACAAAAACCATATAAGTCCAAATGTCAAACTATGCAGTAAAATTAAAAAAATATCAACAAAATTTTATGACCACAACAAACTTTTTACATATTCGGAAATTTTTGGAAAAATCTAAGTATGCACACGGTCAAAAATTTGGGTTTAATTTTTAAACCGCGCTGGGACTACTGCCTTTTTTAAACTTTTATAGTCTACTTTTTAAACCAGTCAATAGTTTTACGCAATTTTTAATATATTCTAGTTTAAATTTTAGCCCAAAAAGTTCGTGGTTTAAAAATCAAACCAAAATGTTTTAATTCTAGTTTCTAGGTTTCAAATATAGAAACTTTGGTTTAAAATCTAAACCGAAGTAGAATATGTTTGCACAGCGAATTGTGGTGTTGATTCAAACTCAACATATGAAACCACATTTACATGCGTGGCTGTAGCTGAATGTGCAAAGATGCTTGATACAATTGGTTGCTACCAAGGCTGTCCGGGTTCAATCCCAACCAGACGGAGCATGAAATTTAAGATTGTTTTTTTTTTTTTTTATTCTTAATTATGAAAATGTTTTGGTTTAACATTTAAACCGAATTGTTTAAATTCTAAACCCAACATATGTGCTCTCTTTTTTTTAAACTTGGAAGGTTTGTATTTGAAACTGAATTTAGTTTGGTCATATATGTAGTCCAAAAAGTTTAAAATTAAAACCGAAATTTTTAACCGTGCAGTTTTATAACCAATTAAGTTCTAGCTTAGGAAAGTACAAGTTTTAAGGGGCTAAGAAATCGCGTTAATTTTTAACCGACTTCCAAAAAGGAGGAGGTTATCAGTTCGTCGGAATATTTTTTTTTTTTTTTTTTATGTATGTTACCGCATAACTTTGGACCACGTCAACCGATTTCGATAATTCTTTTCGGAAAGGTAGTGTCTCAGAGGTGGTCCCATACTAATCTGGTTGAGACCCGATCAGTGGATCATGAGATATATATATATATATTTTTTTTTATATGGGAGTTGAAGTCGGTTTTTTTTTTGCTAAAAATTACTTGTTGATAATTATTTTTCTAGACGGTGTCACGCATTTTCTTCCATTCAAAGTATGTTTGAAAATTTTTTTGTGTGAGAAAATATGTATGGTGTCCCTATTATTTTTCACATGACTGCATGCGCACCTAAGGAAAACAAATTTTGGTAAATTTTAAAATATGTTTCTACTTACGCACTCTGAATTACAAAATAGTATCTTTCATTAGTAGTTTCTTTTTTAATTCTTTAATTTTGCATGCCGTACCTCTTCTGCCTAAATGATTTTTTTTTTGCCTTCCTCCTATCCCATTGATTTATGGCGTTTTCTTTTCTACGGAAAAATGTTGCCTTCTCTACGTACAAATACTAAGATGAAGCCAATGCAAAGGCAACATTTTTTCGTAGAAAAGAAAACGCCATTAGTTTATTAAGTAACCGACACTTAACATTAACCAGCTTGTGAAACTTAGCACTTATGCTTTTCTAATTTTCACGTTTGCTTTTATTTTTGTTGTTGCTATCATTGTCACATAATCATTAATTTTTACGACTGTCCATTCAGTTATATATCTCAATTCAATAGACCGGACCACAACAAGTGGAAGCACTTCACAATGCAGTTGAAGAGATTTAAGCCCCACACCGTTTTACTTGAAGTGCATGGTTGCTGTATCAGTAGTTATGTATGTATGGATATTGGCACAAGATGCACCCTTATACTATGCTGTACATATAACAGCCTATCACCATCTAGTCACTAGCCTGGCAACTCTTAATGGGAGTAGATTTAGAAGCCAACACTCAGACAGTCTTTTTAAGGTTGATTGGTGGAGTGAATTCATTGTAGTATCAAAAAGAAGAAAAGTGTGCGAAGGAGTGCTAGAGCGCAGTGTACATAAAACTACCATCTTCTCTAAATTATGAATGGAGAATATCGCAAAATGACACTAAGGGAATAATTTGCACTCGTCGCTTAGGATGGTCATTTGGGGAGGCAGGGCATTCCAAGCAAATGTTTTAAGTACTAAACTAAAGATAGACTGAGTGGCAGCCGTGTAGAAACAGAGCAAGAATCTATTATAGTTAAATTAAACAGATCAAACACATTTGGAGGGGATTACTACTTCGCGTATTTCGTTAGAATATGGTATACTTTTTTGAAAAAAATAAATAAAACAAACAGGTGAAAATACATTTGTCAAATGAGACTAAAATTCCGCGTGAATACTTTGCACAATTGCAATAGGAAACACTTAGTGCAAAATCGTAAATTCAAAAATTTATCAGGCAGCCATCTTAGACTGTTACGGCTTGGTTCAAGTTTAAATAAAAACAAAAACACGGACTTTTAAACAAACATTTAAAGAAAAAAGTGGACGTATTTAAGCAAAAAAATATATTTGCTTTGAAATCGAATATCTCGTAAACGGTTTGAGTTTTGAAGATCATATCCTACATGTAATCAAGTTATTCATAAATTACCTAAATAAAAATATCCTTTAGTATCTAGGGCGACTGTCCCGGTAACCCTGTATACATTAGAGTAGGTTGAAAACTTTGTTTTTAATATCGCCTGTACAAAATCGACCTACCCTAAAGTACATATATTATTCATTTTCCTACAGGGGTGATACATATTTATTTAATCTATTTGCAGAGTTTTTCGAGGGGGCTTCTTTCCATTCACAGTTTTTACTATCTTCTACTTTTTTAATTGCATTTAACATTGTTTGCACCAGTTGTGCCAGCATACATTCAGCGGCTTCCAGATTTATCTTACATTTTACGGCAGTACGGATTGCTATGCGATTTTTATATTGCAAGCGAGTTTTTATGAGCGACTTTCATATGCAGGTTGGTATTCCAATTGCACTTTTAATGGCTCCACTTTCTTTGATTAAATTAATCTTAATTTTTGAGTTAGTTCTTTGTATTTTTTACAGAGATCTTTTTAAAGAATTTTTATTTATTTATTTATTACAAAGTTCTCACGTTGCTAGTACAGCGAAAACAACGCGAAATAAACCAGTTATGGTATACTTTCTGTCTCATTGAAATTATTTTTATTTTCTTAAATACAAATAAAAAACTTGAATCTGTTTCCGCCCGGGATCGAAACGGGGGGCTTCCGCGTGTTAGGCGGATGTGATAACCACTACACCACGGAAACAGTTGCGTCGAAGAGCGAGTAGATGACATAAATGCAACGAGTATTGATTTTAAATGTCTTAATTGCGGTCAGTAACAGAAATTGGCAATGCAATAGGAAAGGCAAAAAAAATCGGGTTTTTTTAGCGAAATAAATGTCCATGCATAGTATGTATGTACAGGCACAAGCATGCAAATGCTTATACAATTACAAAGAGGATGAATACAGTATGGTAAAGTCAAGTATTCTATCCGGATAATAGTATGTGTATACTTTTAAGTTGAAAAACGACGATTTGCTTGCGAAGCTGTCAATAATAATTAAATTTTTATTCAAACTTGCAAATTACACAGTGCAAAAAATTTCAAAAAGTTGGAGATGATGGGAATGGGACCCACTGCATTCGATTATGCTGGGGTGCTTCTTAGATTTTATAGTCCTGCTATTGACATTACTAAACTGAAAATTAAAAGTTCGAAACAATTGATATCAAGCACCCCACGTTTTGTTTTAAGGTAAAACAAATTTTATTGCCAATTACTTTAATCCTATTCTAGGTTGGTTTTAGAAGTTTAATTAAATCAAGTTAGGGAACTTCCTTTTAAACCAAATCTGTATTTATATAAATTAACCATATTTGAACTATATTTTTATAAAAAAATCACGGAAAATTTTTAGTAACAAATTTTCCATACAATATGAAAAATTCTCTGTGTCAATAATTTAGTGCGGCATACATGTATAGAAATTTATAATTTGGTGTGAAATTTTTACTCAGATCTAAAGTGAGCGAACTCAAAATCAGGGTTCGTATTTGCACACACATGCTCACCTCACACACACGCCAGAAACACATTCAACTTGCACTCACTGCTCATACACATGCGTGTGCATAAGTGGAAAACAAACTCTACTCACAGAAAAGTGTGTGCTGTTTGTTATTAAGCACATGCACATGTGTGTGAGCCGATTTTTGTACAAATTTCAGCCCATGCACATGCACATAATATATTCTCCCCGCAAACATATTCTGAGCGTTCAGAATATATGAGTCCGAAAGGTGTCCTAGGTAGGTAAGAAATATGAGTTTCAAAAACAAAATTTTTTTTACTCTTATATGAATCTTTTAGGATTCATATATGAGCCAAATTATGAGCCAGCACCTTGTGCCAATATAAAAACAATAAAGATTTGAAATTTATATCTAAACTTGTTTATACAGAAATTGAAAATAATTAGAAAACAAAAAATGAACAAAATTTAGCTTCAGCTGCTGCTATTGAATGCATGTTGGAATGTGTATATGCATGTAAGTATGTATGTATGTTATTTGCAAGGACTTTTTGCGGAATGCCTTTGCAAATATAGTGAGTTGAATAAGACTCAAAGAGCAACCTAAAATAAGAGTCCGAATGTAGCAATTTATGAGGCCGATAAGGGTCTCAAAAAGAGTCATATATGAGGCCAAAACTTGTTTTAAAAGAGTCTAAAATGAGCCGTATATGAGGCCAATAAGAGTCCAATATGACTCATATTGAGGCTCATTTGATGTATGAAGTTAAGCTCATATAAGTCGACATTCGTAGGAAGGGAAACACACTCATATCGGACTCTTAAATGAGCTCATTATGAGCGTAATAGCTCCGAAATAGGACTCCTTAAAGACTCATTTATGACTCCAAATGTTTGCTGGGCTTAAAAGAATTTGTTTTTTAAACGTTATTTTTTGAAAGACAATTCAATAAAAAGTGAGATGTTGTTTGTTTTTATATGACAGAAAACATATTAAAAAATTATTTTAAGATTTGAGTTAGAATTCGAAGTGTATAATTTCCTCTACGCAAAGCACACACATGTGCGTGTGCTTTATCCCACTGGGAAAATATGTAAGCACCTTGCGAGGTAAGCCATGTTTTCTTCCAGTTTTTAGTACCAAAATTGTCATCATGGCCAATGTCATCTACTAGTAAAGGGCAAAATGAACACCTCCGAAGACACATTACGTTGTCAGTTGCAAAATAACGTGCAGCCGAAGTTATTTCCAAGCACCGAACTACTCCGAGCGACTGCTCTGCATTACACGTAACTTACTTTATAAAGCGGCTCAGAAGTATGTCTGATACCAAATGTACATTCTAAATTCCTACTTACATAAGGCGGCCATGCCTTTGTAATAGTAAGGGACGTTCGGCAGGGAAGTGGTAATGACTGCCAGGTGAAGAGTAAGTTGCTAATAAGGTATTATTACGTGCTCCTAATTCCCACTGGGATATTAATAAAAATAAATTACACACATGTGCCCGTGCTTTTTACCAAACGGCACACACATGTGATGTGAGCAAGTTTTTAATTTTTTATATGCACAGCACACGTGTGTGAGCGTAAAATGTTACGATGTGCTGCACATGTGTGTGCAAATACGAAGCCTGCTCAAAATTGAAGCCATTTTTGATATAAAAACGCGAGAAATGGAATTGTATGCATTTCTTTTCTTCATTTTTGGTTGAATATTTCTCGGATTTGCCCATATGCGTAAAGTGTGCTCGAAATGTCGACAAAAAAAGAAGATGCCTCCGAAAACTCAACAAAATCGATTTTTAATCGGTTCGAATTCTTTAAATTATCTACGCGCACGCAATCGCCATCACGGCTAAATTTTGCATCAAATATATACATATTTTTTCCATTAAACTAAAAAACCATATACAAAATTTCCACATTCAAATGCGAGTTGCAACATTTGCTGACAGTCGCTCGACATTTGCATACAACGGCTTTTTTTGCTGCTGCTCATAGCAGAGCGGCATGGCACAATTGCCCCGTTACATGCCATAAATGACCAGTCATTATCCACCTGCAGAATTTGCGCTATCAGCATAAACTAAAAAAAAAAAACTTCTTGAAACATTTGCAATATTGACTCAAAGTATTTCAAAACACTAGCAGAAGCTACCGTTAGAGCGCCAGCAGTTCATCTGCATCTAATATGGCTTCCTAGAAGCCGTGGAATCTGCCATAGTATGACCACCTGACTGGCCGACAGGCAGCCTGGCAGCATGGACATTTAGAATGAATTTATGAATGTGCATTTAATTTACTTTGTTGGCAATAATCGAAAGTCTGAAATTATCCATTCGAAATTCAGAAGACTGGTGGCAATTGGACTGCAGCATCTCCTGAGATGTACTGCTAAACGCTCACTTAGTGACTTACTTACTTACATAGATGTTCATTGCGCCACTTATGGCTTATCTTAGTTAACCTATGCCAAAACAATTTAAAATGTGTACGAAGCCATAAAATTTTAATTTTTTGTTGCGGCATCCGTTCGCTTTTAAGTAGCTTCTGACTAGTTAGTAGCAAGTTTGCTTCATTTTCAATCGATTTTGCGCATCCTAATTTTTATGATAATTGTTATTCGATTACTCTTTTTGGGTAAGTGGCGCGTTTCCGCTTGTGCTTGAATGACAGTTACTTCAGACTCTTTACGACTTGCAAAAGGTTTACCGCTTGCGTAAAGGAAACCTTTACTGGCCAGGGTAGACCAATAGGTCAATCAAAATCATACCGAGGTACAGTTTTGAACACAACTTTAAGCACTTCATCCCAGCTGGGAAGAGGAGCGACCTAGACTTAAGAAAGACGACGGTTCCAAGACCAACCAGGGCATCGGGGCTTGAGACTTCGGATTACAACCCAGGGAAGCACAAATCAGTTTTCTAGGCTGAGGTTTGCGCCATAAAATTTAGGCTGAGAAAGTATGTAGAAAGTGGTGAAAGAGACAAAAGACTTTTTTTTATTCAGACAGCAGGACAACGTTCATCCTCTTAGGAGCATCTTAAACCTCCCTTGGTTGTGAGAAATATATTCCCAAAAAGTTATTTCACTCATAAAGAAGCTGTGTAGGTTTTTAGTTTTTTCAAGAAGTTTTGGAAAAACTATTTTTATTAAAATTAAAAAAGGGGAAAAATTAAATAAGAACTATTTATTTTTTGAAATGCGAACAAAAAAAAAATTTGTTACCAAATTTTTAACGATAAAAAAATAAAAAAAAAATAAAACATAAATTAGGTAAAAATATTTACCGAACTTTAGAAACAACACTTTTATTGAGCTGTATACCACATTTCTTTTAGGGAAATTGGAAAAAAAAACATTTAACAGAAACACAAGCCGTCGTATAAAATCCAATAACACTGTTGAAATAAATAATATAGCGCCACAAATATAATAACATTAGAAACAAAGATTTTTTGAACAAAAAATATTTGTGGGGAATATAAACATAGCAAAGATCAGTTTTTATAATAAAAACTTTCGAGAAAATTATTTTATTCAGGACAAAATCATTTTAGGGCAAAAGGTAGTTTTTTTAAGACTTTTTGCGAAAAAATATTGTGGGAAATAAATGTTTTAAAAAATAAATTCAACTAAAATTAATAAAAAATTACCCTAATGTGTAGAAAAGTTTTTGGGCACAAAATTTTTTCTTGGGGAAAAAAATTGTTTGGTAATGCTTTTTATGGAAAATATCCACTTTAATTTGGAATTTTTTTTCTATATAAAAATTATGATAGGAATATTAATGAATCATTTTTAAAATAAGAAAGTTAAGAAAAAAATTAGCTTTTAGCTGAAAATAACGATTATTTTTAGGAGAAAATTATGTTTCATATGGAATTCTTTTTTATATTAGAATTAGTTCTTTTCTTTTTCTTATTTACCCTCGCCGAATCACAGTTTACAGTTCAAATCATAGTTTTTTTTAATTATAGGCTGCTGGTTCTAAGTGGGTTAAGTTACCTCCAAACTGGAATGAGACTTCCTTCAGCTAATAACAAGCATTCCACCTATAAACAAGGTCTACTTTCAGTGGGTCTCTGATCAGTGAAGTGACTGATATTTTGTATAGTAAAGGTCCTAGCCAGTATATCAAGGCCAAACACTCTTCCTTGGTATGTCAATGGGCTCTGTAAAGCTGAATTCCTTCATCCGGATGAAGAAGGATGTTCAACATTATCAACTGGTAAAATTAGGAAGGCAACAGGCAGACTAGGAAAATCAGATAGGACAACCGAAACACTGCCTAAACTCAGTAGGCATGTCAGTCGAATATTTATTTAGGCATATTCTGCAATTCACTTCCGAGAGAATTTCAACAAAACTAATCTTGAATCGAATATTCGGAGATCTGTGTTTCACTTTAACAGTTTTATTTCCACTTTCTTTCGGATTCCTGTTTTGCCTGTAAATTTCCGGATTCCGGATTCAAGGTTGAAATTCACTCGGAAGTTAATTGCAGCACTTGTCAAACTTGCATGAAGTAGGTATGTGTGTACATACGAAGAACAAGAAATAGCAGAGCACATAATGGGTGAAGCACTCACTAGTTTCACAAAAACTTTGCCTACGGGCAACACCATATTTGGATACACACGGCCTGTATGGCAGGTCGCCAACAGACTTCGTTTCTTAATTACTCGTGGTTTAGCGATAACCCAATGGAGGTCTATGGTACTACATCAATTTGGTCACAAACACATTCAAGGTCTTGTATAGCGGAATGTTTTTTGGAAGTCGGTTAAAAAGATAACGACATTCAAAGTCGACTAACTCATACTAAGTGCTGGATTGCTTGATTTTTCAATCAAAATTTCAATAGACTTTCAATTCGTAAAAACTTTAGTTCACAAAAACGCTGTCGTCTTGGACCTTTATATCGTTATTCAGGTGGATTCATTAAAGAAATGTGTACATATTCATGTAATTGCGTTAATAAGGCGATTGTCGCAATAAAACTGGACTTGTTTTCGATGCATTTTGTTTTTTTTTTTAGCTGACCTTGTAAGTTTTCAACAAAACAACAACAAAAACAAAACATTTCCATTGCTGCTGCATTCCTGCGTAGGCGGACACGTTTTTTTTGCAAGGTTACATAAATACTTCATAAGTGCGGCTTCAAGTTCATGGGGAAACCTTTTTTGTTGATTGTAGCTACACGGTTAAAAATTTCGGTTTTAATTTTCAACTTTTTAGACTACATATATGGCCAAACGAAATTCAGTTTCATATACAAACATTCCAAGTTTAAAAGAAGAGAGTACATATGTTGGGTTTAGAATTTAAATAGTTCGGTTTAATTAAGAATAAACAAAAAGTCTTAAAATGTAAACCAAATTTTCTATATATGAAACCTAGAAACTAGAATTAAAACATTTTGGTTTGATTTTTAAACCACGAACTTTTTGGACTAAAATTGAAACCAGAATATATTCAAAAATTGCTTAAAACTATTGACTGGTTTAAAAAGTAGACTATAAATAATTAAAAAATTTAATAGTCCCAGCGCGGTTTAACAATTAAACCCAAATTTTTGACCGTGTATTTCATTGAACAAATTTAGCGTGAGTCACTTAGCTAATTAAAAGTAATTAAGGACACATGGTACTACATATAAGCAGCGTTGGAAAAGTATTGGGAGCGTTATCTTTATGGCGATTTGGAAGAGATGAAATCTCTATCCAAACGTAATATACTGGCTTTATGTAATCCATACTTAAGACAAGTCCGCTGTATAGGCCCATGGTCCGGCGGAAGTGCTATCCTCGTTAGAATAAGCGGTGGAACACAACTAATCTGGCATATAGCGTAATATTTAATTGCCTACCCGTGGATATTGTGGATAAGACTGTCGCCGTCCGCTGCGCCATCAGGCTAAGAAGCACGGTGTTCTTCAATCATTCGTATATATACTTGATGATCTTTGGAAACTTTGGCTTCATACATGAATAAATTGATCAGCGCGTTACGAAGCTGGCTTCAGTTGGAACCTTTTATACACATGCCGGTCATACCGTTAGTTGTAACCTCTAGAACAGAGGTACAGTAAACGTTTTGACGGATGGAGCGAAGTTTAATGATAGAATTGGAGGCGGTGTCTCTGTCAAGATTTCTCCGTTAATTTCAAATTTAGGGTTCCTGATTTCAATATAGCGACTACGTGCGAGTGTAATGGCGATTAAAAGGGTAAATATCTGCTCTGTTGGCCAAAGGTCGATCAAGGCTATAGCATTATTTATGGTTAGAGAATAGCTGGTCTTCCTATCGGCCATTACTGAATACTTTCAAATTAGGATGATTTGGGTTTCAAGCCACTGAACGATTATTTGGCTTGGATGCGTACTGTAAAATGTATCTCTTCTGACAGAAAAGGTATAAGCAACCTGCGGACTGCGCCTGGACAGGTGCGCTTTTAATCGGTTCAAAGATCACTGAACGAAAAAACCCGACATGCAAACTTGCAAGCCTTTCTGGCTTTAAATTGGCATTTTTAATATCTGATTTTGACGAGTCATGGTTTAGCGTTAATCCATGAACGTTCAAGGAATTTGGTAATACTAGTGGCAAAACTTATACGGTACAAATTAACTAACCGGAAAATCTTCTGCTAAATCGTGACTAAATTTTTTTTTATCTGAGAAGGTCTTTGGAGGACTTCGGCAGGGCTTGGAATTGACCCGATACATTCAAGTTTATCGATAAATTTCAATAATTTCATACATATCGATAGTTCGATGAATTTCAAGAATACTAAAATTCGATAACTCAACAAAATTCGTTAACTCGACCAATTTCGATAACTGTGAAATTCGATGGCTCGATAAATTTCGATAACTCAAAAATGTAAAAACTTTGGATACCTTTATAAATTTTTACTTTTGACATCTCCACATTTTTCGAAAACTATCTAAACATTTTGGTAACTGGTTACACTCTGTTAAGACGATTAAATTCGATAAGCAGTGATAAATCGATAAGCTTATATAACCTCAAAATTTCGATAAATCGATATATTTTGAAAATTCCATAAACTTCGCTTCGTTGAACGAACCAATTTCAGTAGATCAATAATTATCTATAACTCTGTAAGTTGAAAGAACTCCATGCATTACGACACCTCGATATATTTCGTTAAGTCTATAAATAATGATCATTCAATAAATATCGATAACTTGATACATTTGTTTAACTTGACAAATTTCGTTAATCCCACACGTTTTTATAGCTCGATAACTATCCGTAAATTTGGACAACTAAGTTTCTGTGTCTATAAATTACGACAACTCAGTAAACATTGATCAGTTTGAATAATTCGATACGTTGCGATAACTCAATAAGCATGGATAAATTTCTATAATTATAAACTTCGATGATTCGATAAATTCAGTAACCTTTATGGCTGATTTTATTTCGATTCCTATCTTTTAACCTAATTCTTATGTATCTCTCATTGTCTCCATTTTCGCCTTTATCTCAATTTTCGTCTTTATCTTCACTTTTGCCTTTTTTTTGTCCTCATCGTTATCACTTGTTTATTCATCTTCATATTTATCTTTATTTCAAAGTTGAATTTCAAAAACGAAGTAAAACAAAATTCGAAACAGCTTAAATTGAACAGGTTGCAAAAACAACCATACTAGGGCTGTGCGATTATTCGATTACTCGAGCAAGTTGGTTAATCAATTATTCGGTTAATCAATTACTCGAGTAATCAAAATTTTGATTACTCAAAACGATGATTAATCGAGTTACTTGAAATATGATTACTCAAAAAAAATAATTTTGCTCGTAATAGAGTTTGCTTTGGAAAATGCTTATTTTCTTTTTTACATTCTGTGTATGAAAAAAATTTTTTTTTTAATTTTTGAAAACAGAAACGTTGTTTTCAAAGTATCAAGGAACTTTAACTACTTTATACATATGTAAAGAGTTGAAATGTTGATTACTCATTTTACTCGAAATGTTGATTAATCATAAAGCATTTTACTCAAATATTTTTGTTTTTGGTTAATCAAAAATCTTGATTACTCGAGTAACTGAACTTTTGAGTAATCATAATTTCCAATTAATCGAATAATTGAGTTATTTACTTTATGATTAATTAAAATTTTGAGTAATCAATTAATCGCACAGCCCTAAACCATACACAAATAAGGAAATTTTTAAACGACGATTTTCGAAACTATAAATACTCTCCTCATCTACAGAAAATTAACTTTCCAACGGCGTTTATGGTTTTGAAATCGGTGACTTTACCTTGGTCTTCATCTTTGTTTTTATCTTTCACATCTTTGCCTATATCCTTTTCTTTTTCTATTCACGTAGATGAGATGAGGTGCGATGACGTGATAAGATGTGACGTGATTTTATGTGATGTAATAGGATGTCATGCCATGTGTTGTCATATCCTGTGATGTCATGTCATATGATGTCATACCAAATGATGTCATATGCCATATCATGTGAAGTCAAGTCATGTGATGTCATGCCATATAATGTGATGTCATATCATATAATGTCATGTCACGTGATATCGTGTGATGTGATATCATATTATGTGATGCAATATCATGTGATGTCTCTTCATATCATGTGATAAAATGTGATGTGATGTCGTGTAATGTGATCACATTCCATGTTCCGATTAGTGTATCGATAACCCTGTTGATAACTGTGTCGATAAAAATACTGATAACAATATCCATAAACATATAGAAAAATATAACGATTGTAAAATCTATTAATTCATCGATAAATATAACAATCATCAGTATCGATTATTGTACATATCGCTAACAATATAAATGACTAAATCGATAACAAAATCAATTATTTAATCGATTATTATACCTATAACAATATCCATTATTGTATCGATAAAAATATCGATTATTATATTGATTATTATATCGATTACAACAGCGGTTATTTAATCAATAACAGTGTCGATAACAATTTCGATTATTTTATCGATAGCAATATCGATTATTATATCAATAAAAATATCGAGTTTTATATCGATAACAATATCGATCTTCATCCTCATCCTTTTCTTCATATTTATCTTTATTTCTGCATATTCCTCTTCCCCTTTACCTTAAAGTGTTGAAATTTACTTTGATCTTCGTTTTTGCCTGTATCTCTAGGCATCTTTGTTTTTGTTTTTATTCTCAAACCGCTAAGCCGCTGAGGACCATTTCCATGCGCATTATTCCCCTTGAATTTGACAATTTACTCCCAACCAACCATCAGCCGCTAAAGAAGTTTCACTTCATAAATTCAAGAAATGTTCTTACCCTTTCAGTTACCCTAATTCTTATGTATCTGTCATTGTCTCCATTTTCGTCTTTATCTTCACTTTTGTCTTCTTTTTTTTTGACTTCATCGTTATCATTTATTTCTTCATCTTCATATTTATCTTTATTTCAAAGCTTAATTTCAAATGTGTAGTTAAACAACAGGCGAACATGTCAAATTGAACATCCCTGTAGTCAAATGTACTAGTTGTAAACTACCTCACAACTAGTATGAACCGCATGCCCAACTAGTCAGCCAACTATCTTTTTGCCATGCAATCAACTGGTATTTTTAACATGGGGATGTCCTACGAGATGGCAATTGTCAGATTTCGGTCAGAAATATACCAGTCTCATACTAGTTAAAAATAGGCAGAAAAATGCTAGTGCAATTATGGACTAAAACCACTACTTTGACAGTCAAAAAATTAAATTAATTCATGAATATACAATAAAAAACTTTTGATTAAGTGCACTTTAATATATTACTAATTTTTATTTAGAAGCCTTAGATTTGCCAATAATTAGTGTTACATTTTTTGAGTATTAATTAAAAGCAAAAATAAATACATAAATATTCCAGACTTTCGAACATAAATTTAAATGCATTTTTCATTAAATGTTATTAAAAGTAAAAGGTTTCAGGTACAATAAATACTATATTTTTATCTTTTTTAATAATATTGAATACGCAAAAGAAAACATTTTAGTTAAAAATAAAATGAATACTTCAGTTCATTTTTGAGTGAACTAAAATATAAATAAAAGTGTTCATTAAAATAAATTAAATTCATTAACTTTGCACATTTTAGTATATTCGTTTTAAAAATTTATAAAGGTAATAATTAATGTGTTGGTTGATTTTTCCGACAGGGTGGTAAGATGATTTATTTTGGAACAAATTTCCGTCATCCCTTGTCAAGTTTGGTTTGCAGACAAACCGGTTTCGGCGTTGTGCCATCTTCAGTGTCATTTCAGAACGAAATAAATAATATAAAAAAAACTTTTTCATCATCATCTTTATTTAACCCTGCTTATAAACTGTTTGTTTTTAGCAGGCTTTCTAATAGTTACATTTGAGTTTACATGTTTGAGAGTTACATAATTATTCGCAAATGTAGTAAGAGTGGAAGTATTTTACGAAGTATTAAAAAATAAATAGTTTACAAAATTTAATCGTTTAATATGTTGGCTCTGAATCGCAAACAGTTAACAACATAGAGGTACACCATCCTGACTGTAAATTGGTCTGTCAATTGAAATATATACATTGGATTGTTTTCAGATTCCTTTAGAAGTGGTCCTAGGTAGTAGTCCCTAAAGGAAGAATAAATTGGGCACTTGAAGAGCAGATGCTCTAGGCTTTCCATTTTATCTAAATTGCACTGGGTACATAAAGCATTTGGGTCTATTTTATAAATCAGGCCTTCGATGCAAAACCTTATGTTGTACTTCGTCGACAGGCGAACTTGGGCAAACATTTTACTCATGTAGAAGTTGTTCCTAAAGAGAAAATAAAATTTTGCAGTTCATGGAGGGAGAATTGGAACAACTTAGTACATCCTGAAATTTTAAAAGACGATCAATGCGCTCAAAAGCTAGTTGCTCTAAAGCTTTCCAGGCATCCGAGCTCAGCGTCTCCCATATATGAGATAAACCAATTTTGTTTAAGAATTGGTTGAATTGTGTTACCCAGTTGTATTCAGGTTCGGCATTTGTGTTTAAATGATAATAAACCAGTCTAAGGAAGCAAATTTTTGGGAGGCGATTTTGTTCCATTTGCAGTAGAGAGATTATGTATTTCCAGCCCATTTTGAATATTTTTGATTCGAGTTTTAGGGTATCTGTCTCTAATCTAAGTTGTGCGTTAGGCGTACTTTTTGGTAAAGCAAGAATTTTCTTGTAAAATGACGACTGAACAATCTCCAGTTGATTCGTGTATCTCAATCCCCAAGCGTGCACCGCGTATAGTAAGGTTGCGGAAACAACGCTATTAAAGAGTTTGACCCTCCCGTCCCAAGAGTCAGCCTTGCATCGATGCAGTGTTTGCAAAGCTGCGCCAAGGGCGCTGTTTCCACTTTTTATCGCGGCGTCGGAAGCCGCTTTCCCCAGCGTGGAGCATGAAAAGGTAACACCCAGATATTTGTATGTTTTGACTATATCTATTTTTTGACCTTGAAAGAAAAAGTTGGCGTCTGTGGCCTTTCCACCCTTCCTAAAGTGTACAATTTGGGTCTTACTAGTGTTAACTTTTAAAAAGTTCTTTGTGCAGTAATTATCTAGAGCCTTTAGTATTTTACGTAGTCTTACTGGAGAGCTGGCGAGTGCGACCGCATCATCGGCAAATAATGGAAGGAGTAAGTCAGTTTTTCCGTCGATATTTATTCCCTCTATATTTTCATTTCGCAGCTCATCTTCAAAATCTGAGATAAATAGCAAAAACAAAAGAGGACTAAGAATTTCCCCTTGTAAAACTCCCTCCGTTACAGCAATGCTTTGTGAAGTAATACCTTCTTGTCTTATCACAAACGATGCACGCTCGTAAAGGGATTTTACTAAGTGTATGAATCTAACACTCACGCCTTTTGCATATAATTTCTGCCACAGTAGATCGTGATTAATTGAGTCGAAAGCTCGACGAAAATCGATAAATAGGGCGAAAACAGAAGATTTATTTTGTCTCATATGAATCTGTAAAGCAGACTGCAGAACGAAAATGTTATCAGTGCAGCTTCTTTTTTTTCTAAAACCATTTTGAGATTCCGGGATTACATAGTTTTCTTCAGCCCAATTAGTTAATCGGTGCGAAAGAATCTTTGTAAAAATTTTTGAAATTGTATTACTCAGTGCGATACCTCTGTAGTTCAATGGATTTTTTGGATCTCCGCTCTTATGGAACAGTACTAAGAGAGATTGTGACCAAGACTCAGGGGTTCTACCATGTGATAGGATACTATTAAATAATGAGTGCAAATAGTCTATGCTTTCATCAGGGAGACATTTATAAAATTCTCCCCCAACCATGTCCAGACCTGGAGCTTTGTTATTTTTGCAGGCTTTGATTGCAAGTTTGATTTCTGTGAGCGACATCTCGTCGTCTAGTGTTTCATCAAACGTTCCAAAAAAAGTTAGGTCTCTTAGTATGCGTCGTGGGTAAATTTCGTAATAAAATTTTTCCCATTCAACTAGCGGAATAGGGTTTGGTATTGGATACTTTTTGTTGCATTCCCTGATGACACTCCAAAACTCTTTTGAATTTTTTACATTAGCAAACTTGTTTTTGACACCTACGTCGTATGCTCTTTTTTTGCTACTTAGCAACTTTTTATACTCTACTTTTAAGTTTACATAATTTGATTTATGTTCACTACTAAACGATGAATTTTTGCATAGCCTGAGTGCTTTTCTGAGCTCACGTTTATTGCTAAGCAACTCTTGATCAAACCAGGGATTTTTGAAGTAGCTTGGTGATTTCCCTGACTTGGTTTTTAACATATTGAGTTTTTGAGCTGACCTTTTTATTGAGTCTATCAGGTTTAAATATTGGGTCTCAACTGAAGCATTAATGTCGCAGTGAGAAAGGCAATCCTCCCCACTCTGAAGTGTAATAAATTGTGGTGCTTTCGTAGCGTCCCATTTCAATATTTGTTTCTTGTGTGTTGTCTTAATTCTCCCAGATTTATTTCTTGCATCACTATTAAGCGGTATATTTGTACTCAACATTATAGGGAAGTGGTCTGAGCTTACTACGTCAAATAACACCTCGACCTCTTTGATGTGAGGAATAGCTCCTACGTTTGCCCATATCAAATCTATAGCACTTTCTCCATTACTGTTTGAAAAGGTAAAGTTTCCTGGTATGTCGCCCGGTATGCGCCCATTTAGTAGAATAAGCCCATTTTTTGACATAAAATTACATAATTTTTTGCCCCTAGTATTAACTGTTTTGTCCGCAGAAATTCGTACTGTCTCTAAAATTGAGTTTAGCCCTAGAAGGAGATCGCAGCTACTTTCGCTACCAACTCGAGCGTTAAAATCACCACCAACTACGATGGGGACATTACCGTAGTTATGGGAAATTTCATCTAAAAGAATTTCTGAAAGGTCCAGCGCTGCCTCGATGTCATAGGTCGGTTTGACATAGACAGAGCCAATTATCAATTTAAAGTTACTTAAAACTATACAATTGAAAATCCATAAGGGGGATATATCTATTACAAATGACTTAAAACTATTGTTTATTAAAGATATCAGACCACCGCTTGCCCTGCCTGAAGATTTTTCTCTTGTTGCAGCAGCTGCGAAGTGTTGAAAGTTGTTCCATGGTGAAGGTGAGTTGTTAAATTCAGTTTGCAGCCAGGTTTCGCACAATTCAATTATGTGTGCTTTAGCAAGAGACGTTTGATTGTAGATATTGGCGATGCCATGGACGTTCCAAAATGTGATATTCAGAAAAGATTTACGCTCTACAGTAGGGTCTTGGTTATTTTGGATATTTGTTTTGTTTATTGGTTTTTTGAGCTATTTTTGTGGAGCAGTTGAGTAAAATCGATAGGGAATCGTTCATAATCCGTTGGATATAATTTCTTTATAACGTCAATTGCATTTGTTCGCCCCTCCATCAATTTTCGCTCTTGGTTCCAGTGAAGCCAATGGTTACCAATTTTAATGCGATCATTTCTCACTATTACTTTATGGCGGTTACTAATTACTAGAATCTCTTTTTTTAGTTGTAACATAGCCTTCTTGTTTTTTTGTCTATCTTCATTAAGATCTTTTTCTATATAAATAGCTACACCAGCCAGTTTTTTAATATTTTTGAAAACCGCTTCGATTGTGTCGATTGAATCGAATTCAGCTAAGACGGCCATTTTACCATTTTGATCAGAGATTTTCTTTGTTGACTTGACTGCGATGTTATTGGGCAACCCAAGAAGATCTTTACAAACTCGTTTTATTTCTGCAGTCGGAGGTTTATTGCTCTCGAGGCCTTTGAAAATTAGATTTTTCCCTTTGACGAGATCTTCCAGATGCGAGATCCGCCGGCCATCGATTATCTTTTGGGCTTTTAAACTCTCCACTTCCTGCTTTAGCTCTTCATTTTGAGCAGTAAGTTTGTTAATAGTGCCTGAGACATTGTTGAGCTTCTCCAAAATATCCTTATTTGATTCTCTGATTAGTTTCATCAGGTCATCGACAGAGAGATCAGCAACCTTCTGCTTCCCTAGCGCTGTGTTATCTGAGCATTCCGGACTTAAATCGGATAATAATCTCTTTGATGGATTTTTCATTGGAGTTTCTATCACAGACATTTTACCTTTTATATTATTGATTTTAAAGTTACCGGGCTCACCCTGTGGGAACAGATTTAGTGGAACTGCTTTATCAACTGCACAACTGCACGCAACTTCGCTGAAGTTTGACTGAAAGAGTCAGCTGGTAATGTTTTTATTTCGGTTTACCGCGTTTTAGATAAATTGAGTGTAATTTTTGAGATTATTTTGCGCGTAGATTCAATATTTTAATTCGTGTTTTCCACCAATATTCCCCGATCACAAACAATGTTTTTTACTTGCTCGCGCTAGCAATACATTCAGACTCCCACTGGATACAAATTCGGCACCAAACGCTATGAATTGCAAGTATGCAGACAACCTTTCACGGAGCCCTCAATATCAACACGTATACTCAGACAGGTTTAGTATGTATTAGACGACACGCCATTTCTTTAAATAAAATTAATTGGTGCTCGTTTGTATGTACATACATATGTAAATGCATGTGTGTGCACCTTTCTATTAATATCGTTGAATTATTTTAATATCTATTGCAAAATTTTATTCAGACAGGACTAAAAAGTAGAAAATAAATAATATAAAAAAAACTTTTTAATATACAACGCTTTTATAAATGGACTAAAAAGTAGAAAATAGTACTTCTCAGTCCCATAGAATTTGTTTTGATAACTTTTGATTTTGAAATTTTAGCAAAAGTCATTATAAACAATCTATGAAATTGAAAATGAAAAACGTGGAGCGCGTGCAATACAAAGCATTCGATTTAATTGACAATAGTCAAACTACATAACGTAGACCTAAAATTTCTACAGCAAAAGTAGAACTTTGAAATCGATTTTAAGCGGTCGTTATTCATATACCCACATACATACATTCATATATTACTTTTCATATCAATTCAAGTGTATTACATGCGCCCCACGCTTTTCATTTTCAATTTCATAGATTGTTTATAATGACTTTTGCTAAAATTTCAAAATCAAAAGTTATCAAAACAAATTCTATGGGACTGAGAAGTATTATTTTCTACTTTTTAGTCCATTTATAAAAGCGTTGTATATTAAAAAGTTTTTTTTATATTATTTATTTTCTACTTTTTAGTCCTGTCTGAATAAAATTTTGCAATAGATATTAAAATAATTCAACGATATTAATAGAAAGGTGCACACACATGCATTTACATATGTATGTACATACAAACGAGCACCAATTAATTTTATTTAAAGAAATGGCGTGTCGTCTATTTCCGCCGATATGCGTGTATAAACCCTCTTCAAAGTCTAGCCAAAAAGCCAGCAACTCACACAACAGGTTCCCCAGAGCAATTCGCTCGAGAAAGTGGTACCCGGTACACGTAATACGCGGCACACAGCACAACAATCCGCCAAAACAGGCAACCCGGCCCAAAATTACCACCGTAGAAGGCAGAAACCCCGAGCGGCAGTGCAGGAGCCCAAGAATTACCCTTAAAACGGCCACAGGAGCTTAAAAAGACCAACTGGTCCCCAAATGGTCCGAAGGTAAGTAGTTTCGGACTAGTCCCAAACTAGTTCCCAACTGGTTCCCGACAGGTTACCAACTGGTCCCACAAACTAGTTACCAACTGGTCCCAAAGTGGTTACCAACTGGTCCACCTATACCTCAAGTGGTCCACAAATCACTTCACTTACAAAGCATTCGATTTAGTTGACAATAGTCAAACTAATTTTATTTAAAGAAATGGCGTGTCGTCTATTTCCGCTGTAGCAAACGTAGTACATAGGGCGACATCTAGATGTCATCTACCTCGCCCTATTCACTATGCTTTTATATAGGAGCTTTTCAAAGCTTTGCTTTATGGTGTCGGACACACAACATTGAAAGTTTCTGGAACACAACATTGAAAGTTTCTGAAGATGGCACAACGCTTAAACCGGTTTGTTTGTTTGTTCAAACCAAACTTGACAAGGGATGACGGAAATTCGTTCCAAAATAAATCGTAATAATTAATGTTTAAAATTTGAGATTTGGATAAGAATAAAATAAATAAATAGTTCTTAATTTTTATCCATTGTTCGGCTTGTTGATTGATAATAGAAATTAACAAATAATTATGTTAATCGTGTAATTAAAAAAAGTCTAAAATAATTTATAATTATCAAAAATAACAAAATAATGATGTAATTAAAATTAATGATTTAATTAACATTTTTTTAAAGTAATTAATTATTAATCATTAAAAAGGTGGTAATATCGGTATGTAATCATTAAACGGTTATCCAAAAAACATGCTTTAATCAATAATCATTATGAATAGTTATCATTATTTAACAGGTCTGGTATAATTGAATACGTACTCGATTTATTGGTTTACAAAATATATCCAAATAAAAGTTATAATATTCTGTGTACTTTATTGTATTAAACTGTCGAAGTCAAATAAAACATGGCATGACTAAATCGTTTTGTACTTGGCACAAGTCTGATCATTTTCGAACTAGTTCGGTTTCTGTCAGGAAATTCTAGTTGTAAACTAGAATTTTTCCTGCCTAGTTTGGGGTTTCACTGCAGGGATGTTGCAGCAACATCTATACACAATTCGAAAATGTTTAAACGACGGTTTTGGCCGTAATTTTCAACCAATTGTGAAACCATAAAAACTCTGCTCAACTACGGAAAAATGCCTTTCCAACAGTGTTCTGGGTTTTGAAATCGGTTCGGTAGAATCGCCAAACGAACGGAGACAAAATTTATGTTAGCGTATTAATATATAGATAATGTGTACATACATACATACATATATGTACTATATGTATGCGTGAATATAATTTTGTAATTTTATTTCAAAATGCGTGCACAAAAAATTTCATATATTGCATTGATTGCATTATGTGGTTGACACACAAATGCACACGCACTTGCTTGGATTATAAACGTACGTACTCGTATATTCATGTGAATACAAAATTCCTGGGCGTAGCTGAAATTGTATGTATGTAAGTATGTACATAAATTTTTTAACGATTTCGTGACCACGTTACTTATTTAACTAATTTATTTAATAATATGCATCTATTTGGCGGAAAAAATGTATTATTTTGCAGCTGAACTTAAAAATGTTTGCTAAATTTGAGTTAACCAAATCAAACTGTAATAAATTGGTGGGTTTTCGTTAAGTTTTAAGGCTATGGCATGATTTCGTATTAACAGAGCAACTTATGCTGGATTTCCACTAGGCATTAAATGGCAAAAATGACAAATGACAAAGTCGGTCATTAAAAAATAATCGTGTCATTACATTAAAAAAATAATCATTTCCACATGGCATTTTTTTAAATGGCAGACATTTTTTGTCATTTCAATGCCTAGTTGAAATTCGGCATTAGATTGAGTAATCTAAATCGGAATGTGAATTTTTTTCATTTGCTTCAGCTATTTTTGTGACCTAAAGGTTGATAACATATTTCATTCAATTAGACAGGTGAATATAAATCGAAAAGAACAGGTTAGTTGCGGCGTTAAATTAATTTTACAGCGACCCTGATGGCAATCCGGAGACTTTCAACAAATTATGGTGTTTTCGTTGTTACCAAAAAATTTGGCCTTTTAATTACCCCTTTCTAGTTTCGTGTTTGATTCAAGATAAAGGCAAAAGGTTAGAAAATGTTGTGTTCGTTTCTTAAAATTTCACACTCTTGTAAGGCAAAAAGGCGCTATATCTGCCCTTTGAAGCTTTTTCAGAGGAGAGAAGTTGCCCTGAAAACCAGAGGGCAAAAACATGCCCTTTTACAGGGTTGAGTGTAACATCAAACACATTTTGCACCGTGAAAGGGTAACATTTTTTGGAAGAAACGAAATCACTATTAGTGTCGGCGTGACAGTGCACCATTAAGATGCCACTGTAATTTGGTAAACGTCACGACGAAAAGAACGTAGAAGGTTGAAAACGGGTAACTTGGCCTGAACGAACGAGCATGAATATTTTCCAGAGCGAGGAAAATGCATTTATGTATTTGGCGTTGACCATATGGAAATCTTTAAAAACACCACATGAAGAGAACTGTCAAACATGAGGATGACAGCTTAGTAGTTGGTGGTGTTTTATTTGGTGACATTCAGGGCCGTTGATTAAAATTGAAGGAAGTCTACCCTTAGGACGGAGATCCAAAGCATTTTTCAAAGATTGGATACCGCTGGTTGCTTGAGCTAAAGTTTGCGCGTAAGCAGTGGCCACCCTGAACCCCATCAGAAATTTGTTGTCAATATACATTAGGGTGTTAAAAAAAGTAAAGTCGGAATTTTAATGCTCTCACCCCCTAGAATTGTTCTATACCGAAAAAATTATACCCCTATTTTTTTATTTGAAAAATTTAGAGGTCACTAAAAGCGTTCAAAGTTTTCCATGTACATGTTGCCGAAAAGTTTCGAAAACCCGGCTACTTTTTGTTCAAAAAATATTCGTGGCTCTTCGCATTTTACTTCTATCTCAAAGAGATAAAAGAAAAAATAGTCGGTATTCCTTTCGGAAAATAATAAAAGTTAAATTATTCAAAGTAGCTATGTCCAAAACATATCCCGCGGGAAAAGATTTTTAAGGCTTTCCGAAGTTTTTATGTGAAAGTTTCCAGCGTATACGTATTAATAAAAATAAAAGGCTTTCTTTCTTTACTGACAATTTTTTTTTTAAGAAATAAAAAAGTAGAAGTGCTGAGGAGAATGGGTCCTTAAAATTATTACCTGTTTCCGCCCGGGATCGAACCGGGGGCCTTCCGCGTGTTAGGCGGATGTGATAACCACTACACCATGGAAACAGTTATTTTTAGGTGGAGGCTAATATGATCACGCCACAAATCAACTAAATACATATACATACATATATCTATGTACATACATATGTATCAGTGGTTGGGCCCTGTTGATAAAATTGAAAAGGCTGTGGATTGGTCCGAAGAAAAAATACCTAAGCGTAATAAATCGCGAGCTTCGAACATAAAATTTTCCATAAATAAAATTATGAACTGACACTATTGAACAATACTCGTTTGATTTTGGTTTATCATTCAATGCGAATCAAATTTTTTTTTTGTCCTTTTTTGATTTGCACCATTTCTTCAAGCGTCAATGAGCCAGCGAAAAGCTTACCCTATTGCAATGATGATAAAGTAAAAAATTAATTAAATTAAAATAGAAACACAAAAAAAAATTATGTAAGTATGTATGTACATATATTTTACGAAATATTGTACAAAATGCATTGGCAACAGCTACCTCAGCCACTCAAAGTGGAAGTTTGTGCTCAAGCTTCGGAAGTTTTTGTTTGTTGACGTCGAAATGCATTGATGCTGTGCAGTTGGTGTCAATGGGCGGCATAAAAGAATTTTGTTAGGGCCAATTTCACAATGCGTAGTTAACTCAGAATCGACAGTTAACTAGAGATTTTCAGTACAAAATTCTGTAGTTAACTACCGATTCTGAGTTAACTACGCATTGTGAAATTGGCCCTTAGGAGAGAAGACAAAAAATCAGAAAGAAGGGACAATGAAAAGATTTATAAAAATAACTGTCATTAGTTTGACCCTTGAGGCTGGATTCCTTTTGTTTTACGTAGCTTACCTTGTCGCCTGTGTCCTTGGCAGCTGACAATGGTATTTCAGGCGATACTACTCTAAGCAATGCTTTCAGTCGCGATGAGTGGCTTGCAGAAAAATGACTGACTCTAATAAACCCACTTTGACGTCAACCTATAACCGTTGACTAAAGTTTAATTCGAGCCAAACTCTGCACTGAACTGAAGACAGTTAAATGTGTGTCGACTGTACATAGGTAGTAAGAATAAAAAAAAATTTTAGCCCTCAGCCAAATTTAATCGTAAGTTGGTGATTTTTATTTTTTTTTTTGTTCATACGATAACCGTTATTTTCAGATTTAATGGTTAGAACGTAAACGAATTAAATCGGTCGGCGTAGTCTCCATTAAAACGAATAAAATAAACATCCAAAATAACAATTATTTAACGCAGGGACCATGATGGTTATAGTCTTTATATTAAAAATCATAATTTAAGCGTCAATTTTTGATTTTTATTTCAACAATCAAAAATAATCGTTTTTTTTTTGGATTTGTATTTTTTCATCGTAAAACTTAAAAATAAAAAAACAACAACTACATATTTTGAAAAGTTCTGGGAATAAATATTTTGATATTTAACGATTATTTTCGGGCCCTGAAACAACGATTATTTCTGACCGGAAAAAAATAAAAATCCCAATTTAACGATTATTTTTTGATCTAAAATAAAACAAAAAAAAACTATTTTGCAATGGTCTCAAAATAGAAATCTTAATATTCAGTAGTTATTTTCGGTATATGTCTTCTTCTATGTAAATAATACTGTCGTAGCTCCGTTATTTTTAAGTAAATTTTCTCAAAAACAACCATTTCACGTATTTTTTGCCTCCTTTGCAGACTACTCACCCGTAATCAACTCCTGCCATTCTATAAAATTAACGCACCAAGGCAACAGTACTCAATCAAAATGCGCCACGTGACCACCATGGTTTGCGTCAACAGTCTTAGCTTTTGGTCATCAGCTTCAGTCTTGGCTCCTTTGTTGTTGCTAAAAAAAGCAATTTGTGAAAAAACCTCTAAAATGTGCTATCACCACAGCGCACGCCTTTTTTCAGATGCAATTCTTTTCCAAAAAAAAAACGAAACTTTTATTCAATGGTTTTGTTATTTGTATTGCTTTTTTGTGGTTCTTTGTGTTTAGTTTTATTTTCTTCCAAACTCTCAAAAAAAAAAATTATAATAAAAAATTTGTTACGCGGCTGTAAAATGCGTGTTTATTTGTTTTGGTCCGTGCGACTTGCGTAAATATTGATGATTGCATTAGTTTTATTTGAAAAACAGATTTTCTTTCGGCGAATTGTGAGCGATCTCATTTGCTGGTTTATTAAAAGATTCAATTATAAAATAAAATAAAAATAGATGTGAGTGTTTAATTTGGAACGCATGCATACCTATACGAAATAATGCCGTTATTGAAAAGCAGCACCTTTCCATAAAGTGACTTAAGCCGAAAACTGGAAGCTAATGGTGCTGCTCAACGTTATTTTAGAGAGCCCTGTAAGTTTCGCAAAATTCAGGCATCGTAGCTTATAAACAGCTGCAGAAAGCCAAAGAGATCGTTCAGTGTCGATCGCCCTCTCGAAGATTTGGGTGTGGTGAACAGCTGGTCTATGGTACAATTACAGATCTAAATTCACACTGATAAGGATCATACACTCAGAAATTAGCGCAAGTGGGCAAGCTGTAGCTCTTCTTGTAGATTGGGAAAGCACACTTAAATGCCAAGCGTCCGGCATGAGTTCATATGAAAATTTTTTTCATAACAGCTGAGACCTTATAAGTTTAGTAAAACGTACGGCATCCGTTGAAGCATGTGGGCAACAAAAAAGGATTAAAATCTGTTAACAATGTCAAATGGCGTGTCAGCTTTGGTGACCTTTGCATCGGAAGAAATCTGAATTACGATTCCTTTAAGTTTGATTGAAATTAAACCATTAAACCTTCTCCTTCTTGTGAAGTTAAGAGTTTTAGTTTTCACCAAACCGAAGGAGTCATTGCATTGACACTTGTCAAGAGCTTCTTAAAAGTCAACAAAATGTTTAGACTACGGCAGAAATAGTATTTCATTAATGGCAAATGCATAAAAAGAAACTTTCTTAATCCTTTGAATGGCTAGGCTAGAATAAACATGAAATAATTTTTTTTAGGTAATATTCCTTTCAAGGATGACAAAAATTACAAACAAAAAAATTTGTTTGTTTTTTTTTTAGTTTATAATCGGCATTTAATCGGAGTGTAACGTCAAAGAGAGATTAAATTCAGTTTAATTCTACTTTTTCGTGGTAGTAAGTGATTAAAAAAGAAAAAGACGCTGCAAAACGAACGCAAAAATGGTTTTCTGACGTGTCCAACATAATGGACAAATTCAAGGAAAGGGTTAAATAACTGTGCAATTAACTCTCCTAAATAAAATTTCGTCTGAAAAACACTTCAATCAATCAAGAACTCATGATTTCTAGACTCCGAAGGGTATATGTAGCTGCGTTTGTGATTTCATACATAATTGATGACAACTGTTATGTTTATAACTAAATAAAACTATACATTTAACATTCAGATATTCACGTTTCGTTAGGCTGCTGAAGTTTAAAAAAAAGATCAAATGTTTATAAAATTTTGATTTTCCTTCATAGAAAATGCCTATCAAACCTCTATCCACCACAAAAGCAGCGATTGTAAGTTGTGTAAACATTCCTTGTTAGAGCAGCTAACTTTAAAATTTTAATTAAACGCAGTTGAAGTTCACAAATGCTACCTAAGGGCAAATAAGACGAGGTTTGACATGAAAACATGAATGACTGAATTTAATTAGGTACAAAGTGTTTAAATACCAAATAAGAATCGGATGTCAGAGTGCTGAAATAACTATTTATTTTTGTACTAACTACAACAGAAACGGTGGTGGGGTTAGGCATGATTCCGCTGATTTTATTTGCCTTGCCAGGGGCTGAGTATTCAAATATTATTCGAATCCTTTTTAGCGCAACATAAGTATACAATAAGATTGTGCGGGTATGTGTATGTGTTTATGACTGTCTGCCACATGCATGACAAAATAATTCGCCCACCGGCATTCGCATACATTACATACTCACAATTGTCATCAGCTGTTCTATGGAACAATTATGTTTTGGGGGTGTTAACTCTTTCGCCGAGAGGATTGCACCCACACACATAATGTAATAGCTCCGTCGCTTAGTTTTCACTTCAAACGCTTCAATTGTTTACTTTTGGCTTGTTACGAAAATTCTGCTGCAAGGAGTGACTCTTCGAATTCCTGCAGCTGCAACCCACACCCTTCGCTCTACGCACGCACCATACCCACCTCAATGACTCATTAACTAAGCAAAGTCACTTTGTTTACCTACTTACCAACAACGAATTCGAAGAGTCTTCGCAAAGTTAGCTTTGAAGTTTTTACTTTTGCAGCGGGAATTTTCCACTTATTTAGAGTATTTACACTTGCAGACAGGTTACGAGGACACAGTCGTACGCAATTTTCAAGAATTAAAGTTTCACACATACGAACACAACCAATTACATTGCATACACCTCCCCTCATATGAATCAACCAAATTGTTTTGTTTGCTCTCGAAACCTTTCGTCGCATTGATGATTGCGTCAACAAGACGCAACTTTTAACTCCTTTGCGGTTGCATCAGCTTGTTTTTTTCCAACCAATTTATTTTCTATTCAATTTTTCATTCATTCTTTCACGCATTTTCATTTCATTCCTTTCAAAAGGATTAACGCAAATTAGAAAAGCAAAGCATATGGTGCTGACAGTCGTCCTCTACAGCGCAGCGCAGCGCGGCGCAACGCCTTGATCATGTAAGTCAATAAATAATTCACTGCTGAGGAGGGGTGACTTTGCTGCTGCGCAACCATGTTAACACCCTGCAGCAAAAAGACATGGAGATCTGCGCTCAGCTGCATACATTTCGAAGTTTAATTGTAATCGGTTTGTTAAGTAGTTTCACGTGCGTGAGTTTAAAGTTCGAAGTGTTGTTAAGGGAGAAGAGTAACTGCAAAATGGAGTGAAGGAAAATCGAGCGCGTTGTAGTAAGGGAGTACAGAGTTCACTGCTACAAATCTTTTTTTAATTTTTTAATATAATTTATCTTTGTAACATTTGTCCACACAAGCTCTGGCAACTTGCCGCAAAAGGGCGGACCACGCCCACAACTCCGTTATTTCCGGAGTGAGAAGTCGCTTATCTGCACTTGATAGAAGAGAAAGAAGACTGTGGTTATGCTCATTCCCGGTTGCCCTAATGCTACCCGACACATAACAATCGTGTCGCTTCCGATTGTTTGTGTGGCAATTTCCAATTTCAACTTTGCCTATCATTCCCAAAGACAACGGCGGACGAGCCGGCTTCAGCAAAAGGTTTAAATGGTGCAAAGCTTGATCGTTGTAAACCTACTCTACCACGCCTTTACTAACTCAGGGACACGGCAGAATTTTGTCAGGCTTTTAAAGCGTTACAGGTGCCATCTGGTCCGAACCGTCACCTGCCAACGTGCATCGATATGAGGAGAGAAATGAAATGGGATTTACCCCAAGCAAGGCGTCGCAAGCAAAATCGCAATCGGGAATATAGAGAAGATCCTACTCTAGTTGTATAGATGAACCTGAGTTCCGCAGATACCTATGGAAATTACCCCCATTCTAATTTTTAGGAAAACCTACTTTTGGTGGCCCCCGGATGAGTGACCAAAGCGACTTTTAAGCCGCTACTTCCTTGAAAGACCGAGGCTGGCCATGATGCATTCAAGCCCCCTACTTAACGCCATTCAAGAGCCCTCTGTATGATGAAAACTCGGTTCGACCGAGAACATGTCTTATAGTGTATTCTCACTTCGCGGTTACCAAGCTTAAACAGTTTTGCCGTACAGATTGAGTGACAAAAGGGGATAGATCTTACTCTATCTACAACCTTACATACGAGATTTTGCATTTTCTTGATACGCAGTTTTGCGGTACTTTAAACGACGATATGTACATTAAGCTGGTCCGAAACATTTTCTTTTCAGGCTTTCTCAGAACTAAAGGATTTCAAAAATAAAGATTAAAAATTTTGCT
This sequence comes from Rhagoletis pomonella, assembly GCF_013731165.1. Taxonomy (NCBI): domain Eukaryota; kingdom Metazoa; phylum Arthropoda; class Insecta; order Diptera; family Tephritidae; genus Rhagoletis; species Rhagoletis pomonella. The sequence continues at coordinate 71,854,751 of NW_023458560.1, forward strand.
GCGTCGCCGGGTCCTTGAAGTTTTCAATAAATATAACATGGGCCAATAAATTTTTGGGTCAAATTGCTATAAAATCTCGTTAAAAATAAAAATTATTTGATTCCATAAAAATATTCCCCTTCAAAGGTACTCGAAACAATACATTAAATTATGGTGCATACTTAACTTTAAAATTTTATTAACTATTTTTTTTTTTTTTAATTAGTCTTCATTAGTTCGTTACAACATCTCGCGGGTTGGAAAATAATAATTTGTGAAAGTTTTTAGTTAAATTTGATCATAGGTATATTCCTGGAAGATTTCTGAAAGGAAATATTTTTAATCGACCAAATAATTTTTAGTTTTAAAGATTTTATAACAATTCTACGTGAAAATGTATTTCCCTCATATACATATGTACATATCGTCACCTGAAATGCAAAAAGGCGTAACAAACATCGTCGCTGAAATTCAAGAAGTCATAACTAATAGAAAATTTAAAATTTACTTTTAGATTGATATGATGGATTTCATCGAATTACAACTCCCACATCATTTTATGAAAAAAAGTAAAATATTAGTAACGACTCTTTTCATTTCATTTATGATGTTGTTACGTCTTTTTGCATTTCAGGTGACGATATGTATGTATGTAAGATAGGACTATATGCCGTCCATTGTACTGAAACCCGCAGACTGTTGTATTCAAAATTTTTTAAAATGCCTGAAGAAAATTGCTGTTAGAATTTTTTTCACTCCTGTAAAATTTTTAAAAATCTGCTTAGCAACTTTTCACCCCAAGCTGGCGAAGTGCATAATTACATTCCTAGTTGCTATGCAAGTGAATAAATAAATCGCGCAATACATTTGTTTATAGTTAGAGCTGTTTACACACAAACGCACAAGCATAACAATAAAATTTGTGTTCTCCTCGTGGTGAATAACTATTCAACTGGTGAATTAGCGACTTTGGCAGTATTTCGCCAACTGTTTCCGTGGTGTAGTGGTTATCACATCCGCCTAACACGCGGAAGGCCCCCGGTTCGATCCCGGGCGGAAACAGAAAGTGAGTTTTTTGCTTTTTTATTATTTTTACTTCTTTAAACTTTATAAAATTTTTCTATTTAATCGATTTATTTTTTTCCTAATGTTTTTATTGGTTTGATTTTTTTAAATTGTCTTTATTTAATAAATTATTTAGTTGTTCTATTTTATATATTGCATATTTTATTTAAGCATGTTTTCATTTTAGTTTAATTGTTTTTCTATTTAATATATTTTAGAAAAATAAATATTCTTATTTTTTCTTATTTCATATCTCCTGTATAAATAATTTTTTTTTATACCCGAGCGCACTTGTGCACAAGGGTATATTAATTTTGTTCACATAACGGTTGTTTGTAACAGCCAAAACGAATCGAGATAGATATAGATATAGACAAATGTATACATAAATGCTCAGAATGAATAGAGAAATAGATTAAGCCATGTCTGTCTGTCCGTCCGTCTGTCCGTCTGTCCGTCTGTACGTCCGTCCGTGTACACGATAACTCGAGCAAAAATTGAGATATCTCAACAAATTTTGGTATGTAGGTTTCTGTTAATCCAAGGTAGGTTGGTATTGAAAATGGGCGAAATCGGACTGTAACCACGCCCACATCCCATATAACGGTAATTTTCAGAAATACGAAAACTGCGATATTTTAGTAACTACTGAAGATAATTCACTCAAAATTGATTTTTACAATAAATTTCAGACGAAAAATAAGAATATTATAAATTTTTGGAAAATGGGCGTAGCCACGCCCACTTATGGTTACATGTGCATATCTTGGTAATCGCTGCACCAATTTCTTCCAAACTTGGCACAGTTGTTGGCCTGGGTACAGCATACTAAATGGCCGAAAATTTAAAAAATCAGTCAATAACCACGCCCACATCCCTTATAACGGTAATTTAGAGAAATACAAAATCTTCGATAAATCAGAAAATATTAAAGCTAATTTATTCAAAATTGATGCTTGCAACAATTCTCTACCAAGAAATACGTTTATTGTAAAATTTTGGAAAATGGACGTGGCACCGTCCACTTATGATCACATATATGTATGTCGGTAACCGTTCTACCAATTTGTACCAAACTCGGTATTTTTATTGTGCTTGCCACTATTGTGCTCGGACTAAAATTACGGCTGCTTTTCATATAACGGTAAATTTCAGAAATGCTTGAAACTGGAATATTTCGAAATTTAAGGAATTTACTCAAAATTGATACCATCTAGCGGTAGCTTTCGGAAAGGTGAAAAAACATATATTTAATACTTGCGCCGGGTATTTAATGTTCGGCTCCGCCCGAACTTAGACTTTCTTACTTGTTATACCTTTCATGAGCATGAAATGGTATTATAACTTTGGTCCGATGTTTGTAAGTACCAGAATAAGAAAAGATAGACACATTAAAATGTATACTTAAATGATCACAACGTCGAGCTGAGTCGATTTAGCCATGCCCGTCTGTCTGTCTGTTTGTATGCAATCTAGTCTCTCAGTTTTCGCGTTATCCGGATGAAATTTGGTAGGTGGGTGTATTTTTATAATGTATTAATCATTTGTCGGAACCGGAAGAATCGGACCACTATATCATATAGCTCCCATACAACTGATTGTTCAGATATGGGATTTTTCACTATAACTTCTCCATTTATGCAGCTAGGAACATGAAATTTTGCAATACTTCCACCCATTATCATCAAAAGACTTACACTGAAAATTACAAAGGTCGGGTCGCTATAACCTATATCCTCAATACAACTGATTGTTCAGATATGGGATTTTTCGCTATAACTCCTCCATTTATGCAGTTAGGAACATGACATTTCGTACTATTACTACTCATTATAAACAGAATACTTACAGGGAAAATGACAAAGATCGGGTCATTATAACATACAGCTCCCATACAACTGATTGTTCAGATATGAAATTGTTTGTTAAAACTCCTCAATTTATGCAGATAGGAACATGAAATTTCGCAGTATTTTCATTAATTAACAAGAGAAATGAAAATTACAAAGATCGGGTCGCTTAACCTATTGGCTCTATACAACATTGTTGAGATATGAGGTTTTCAAATAAAACTCCTTCATTTTAACAGCAAAAACCGCGACACCTTCTGAGCTATTTACTTATCAACCATATAAAGTCCACTGAGGAAATCAGCAAATTCGGTGCTCCATGAGGTATGTAACCCATAGCTATAATTGTTCGGATTTGAGTTTTTTCTTAAAAACCCCTTCATTTAGACGGCTAAAACAGTGAAATATTGTGGGCTACAGGTATAAGTTTTTGAAGTGAAACTTCTTAATCGAGTTCGGAGATGGTTGCGTTAAATATTTAACACCAAGCCATAAACTCTGTATCGTTCGTTCGATTTTTAAAAATGAGGTGTCACATGAAAGGCCTTGTCCTTCGGGTGTACACCATAGCCTTAGTTCCATGAAAGGAGTTGCCACATGTTAGAAAATCGTATTCAAAATTTCTCTGCCGCAGAGGGTTGCGTTAAATATTTAACACCACGTCATAAAATGTGTATCGTTCGTTCGATTTTTAAAAATGAGGTGTCACATGAGAGGCCTTGTCCTTCGGGTGTGGAACGTAGCTTTAGTTCCATGAAAGGAGTTTCCACGTGTTAGAAAATCGAATTCAAAATTTCTCTGCCGCAGAGGGTTGCGTTAAATATTTTACACCACGTCATAAAATCTGTATCGTTCGTTCGATTTTTAAAAATGAGGTGCCACATGAAAGGCCTTGTCCTTCGGGTGTGCAACGTAGCTTTAGTTCCATGAAAGGAGTTGCCACATGTTAGAAAATCGAATTCTAATCAATTCAATTTATCAAGTCATAAAATCTGTATCGTTCATACGATTTTCAAAAATGAGGTGTCACATGAAACTGCTTGACCTGCAGATGTGCAGTATGGTTTTAGTCTTTTAAAGGGTTGCCATATATACGAAAATCAAATTCAAATTATTTATTAAGTTAAACGAATTATCCCAATATAGGTATCAAAAGAAATGGTTTTGAATAAGTTGTATTTTCTAGCTAAATTTAGGAGGGTTGCCACCTGTTTCAAAAGTAAAATTTAGTTAAATTATACAAAAGTCTTATGCTCAAAATACTATACAGTACAGAAAGAGCTTACAGAAACACAATTAAAATATTTTTGAGGTGCCTGAATTCAAATTATTGAAGCAAATCTTATTATTATAGCTCCGTTATGTTTGCGATAAATATTTAACGCCACGGTGCAGGTAGCATATGACGGGTATAGAAGACGAATAGCTGCGTTAAACGCCAATTGGGCGGAAAAAGACTAATGCAAAGACAAGAATATAATCAAAAACAAATATAAAGATAAGATAAAGATGAAGATGAAGATGAAGATGACGATGAAGATGAAGATGAAGATGATGATGAAGATGAAGATGAAGATGAAGATGAAGATGAAGATGAAGATGAAGATGAAGATGAAGATGAAGATGAATATGAAGATGAAGATGAAGATGAAGATGAAGATGAAGATGAAGATGAAGATGAAGATGAATATGAAGATGAAGATGAAGATGAAGATGAAGATGAAGATGAAGATGAAGATGAAGATGAATATGAAGATGAAGATGAAGATGAAGATGAAGATGAAGATGAAG
>NW_023458560.1:71859535-71867025 GCF_013731165.1 Rhagoletis pomonella
AAGATGAAGATGAAGATGAAGATGAAGATGAAGATGAAGATGAAGATGAAGAATTTCCTCTATTAAGTTTCACTTCTTCCGCGCGTAGGGATTACACGCACTGAGTTTTGTTTTACTTAACTCCTCCATTTAAGATGGTTAAGGACCTATTATTTTGTACCTTGTCTAAGTTATGACAATCAATTCAAGAAGTCTAGGCTCGGGCGAAGTCGAACATTAAATACCGAAAACCACCGTTATGGTTTTACCCTTCTTTCAAACAACATCTATAGTATAATGAAATATACTTATGTATACAGTCATAAGTGGGTGGCACCACGACCATTTTCCAAATTCCATAATAATCTTATTTCTTTTTGAGAGATTATTGTTAGAATTAATTTTGAGTTAATAAGCGTATTTAGATTTCGAAATATCGTAGTTTCCATACTTCTGAAATATACCGTTTTAAACAAAAAGTGGGCGTAATTTTTGTCCGATTTCAAGCATTTTCAACGTCTTTCTTTTTTGTGTCAAGTACATTAATTATACCGAGTTTGATACAAATGGATTGAACAGTCACCTAGATACACATATGAGGTCACAAGTGTGCGGTATCGCGCCCATTTTCCAAAATTTTTTCTAAACGTATTTCTTGCTAAATAATTATTGAAAATGTTTACTAAGGCCAACATCTTTGCCAAATTTTATAGAAATTAGTGGAGCGGTTACCGAAATATGCACATGTAACCATAAGTGGCCGGGCCTACGCGGTTTATGTATTTTTCCAAACTACCATTACATGGGATGTAAGCGTGGTTATCGTCTAATTTTGCTCATTTTCAATACTACCGGTCCTTAGCTCAAAATAAATACACGTACCAATTTCGTTAAGATATCTCAATTATTACTATATTTATAGTGTGCAAAGACGAACGGGCGGACGGACGGACAGACAGTTACAGCTTCATTGATTTCTTTTATTATTTAGAGTCCGATAAATGTGCTAAAAGTAAAGTAAAGGGAAATTTGGAATTTTATGAAAAGTTTAGCAGTCGCTACCGATCTAGAGGCCAGATACTGAAACTGCGGAACGCACACATGTGTGATTCCCTGTTACGAAGAAGTAGCTTAGAATGTTTAAATTCAAAACAATAACATTTCTCAAAAAACGGAGCAAAATTCTTAAACACTTTGTCATTTAACCCGGTTCTTTTTTTGTTGAAAACTCATTGAATTACAAACAACTGTTTGTCCGCGGACCGAAGGCGTGATAGGTCTTTGTTATTTCCAAAATCTGTAAGGAAAGAATAGTAATTACAGCTGGTACATGCACTGCTACCTGTTTGGTTCACTTTGTTCATACATATGTGCACACATATGTGGTACGCGAGAAAAAAGGTTGACTACCATTGTTCAAGATAATAGATCAGGGGAGACATTTCCATACTCTCAATAACACACTTTATCTAACAGTTGTTAAGGACGTATCGTCCATTATGACCGTGATTCATTTAGGTAACCTCCGCGACTAGTAGCTATAGATGCTTTCCTTTCACACCAGACAATGCTACTCGTATTTCGCTAAACGGCGGTCCCCATTTTCTCTACCTACTCTCTTTAAGAGGTTATTTCAGAAATTTCTTTATGAGAAAACACAGAATGGTTATTTTAAATTACTAAAATATAAGTATTCAGTTCCAAGCGATATCTGGTTGATCTCTAAAATTAAATATTAAAAAAAAAATATTCATTAACTTCGAAATTTAAATATATTTACTACAAGTATTTATCAAAAAATGCCACGAGTATCTGCGCGATCACAAGAACAACGACGTCGTGAAGCCGTTATTCGGAGCCGCCAGCACTATGAACGAAATTTATCGCAAAATAGGACAATAAGCGCCAGTCTTATGGCTAACCTTCGGTCTTCAAATACCCTGTTTCGTCAAATAGAAAGGGAAAATGATACAGCATTGCACAGAGTAAGAAGGCGTCTACCAATGCGTAGAGTTATGGAACAAACCCAGGACACCATGGCGCACCGGTTAAGAAGGACTGTTCCACAATTAAGGGAAAATGAACGCGTTCGCGACTCGGAAGCACGTGTACTACGACGACAAAATCAGGATTTGAGATGGGATGAACAAGCGCATAATACGGTGGCGCATCGGTCAAGAAGGACTGTCCCGCAATTAAGGGAAACTGAACGGGTTCGCGACTCGGAAGCACGTCTACTACGAAGACAAAATCCGGAGTTGAGAAGGGACGAACAAGCCCAGAACACCATGGCGCACCGGTCAAGAAGGACTGTCGCGCAATTAAGGGAAACTGAACGGCTTCGCGACGCGGAGGCACGTGCACTACGAAGGCAAAATCTGGAGTTGAGAACAGATGAGCAAGCCCAGAACACCATTGGGCATAGGACCAGAAGGACTGTCCCAGTTTCAAGAGAAACTGAACGTATTCGTGATAGACTTGCGAGAACTGAAAGACGCTTAAACCCTATTACAAGACGCCGGGAGCAACTAAGAAATACTTCCCAAAGGAGAATTACTCGACAACAAAGTTTGAGACGAGAGGAAACTCTTAGGCAAAACACACTTGAACAAGTCCAGCTTCACAGATGTAATCCAGAAAATCGAAGAAGAGAAAACGAGAGGCAGCGTTTGAGGATTGCAGCGAACCGAGAAAATCTGTCTCCAGAAGCACTAGAAGAAGCTCGTAATACTCAGCACCAATTACGGTACTTCGCGCAATATGAAGCCAAAATAAAAGAAGGGCCTACTATGGTGTGCGTGTGTTGTGGTGGAACTTGGTTTCCCCACCAAACCAAAAAATTGAAAAAGTGTAACATTGCAACAAAGCACCCAAATCTCGACGTCAACACAATATTTTACTTGGAAAATGAATTTCCGAGCTTATCGGAAAAGTTCACATTTTGTCTGACATGTTACCGTCAAACAATGTCAGGGAAAATTCCAAATATATGTCTTGCGAATGGACTGCAGTTTGTAGACATACCAGATGCCTTGAAAAAATTAACATGCCTGGAAGAACGCCTCATATCTCCAAGGATTCCATTCATGAGAATTGTATCTCTTGGATACGAACGCCAATGTGCTATTAGAGGAGCAGTTGTAAATGTGCCTATATCAGTGGTCGAGACAGTGACCGCTCTTCCTCGCAGATTTGAAGACACTCACGTTGTCCAAGTTCTTCTGAAACGTCGCTTGGAGTATAATCATAGTTTTATAACGGAAACTATAAGGCCATCGAAAGTAATAGCAGCATTAGAGTGCCTTATGACAACGGATACCGCTTGCACAATATTCAGGCATCTGGAGGATGGTTGGCAGACGTTCGGAACCATGAATCAGTGCCTTTTATCGCCGAGCCGGCAGATGAGCATATCATCAGAGATTTGCAGACGCGCCATGAGGTAAATGTTGGAATTGAGCTAATCGGAGAATATGAGATAAATCCAGGTGGTCAAGAAACACTTTTGGATAACGAGCTCATCGAAAACCTTCCATTAGAGCGAGTAGCAATAGCCCCTGGAGAGGGCCGAATTCCTATCGATATAACAAGAGATGACGATGCAGAGGAATTGTCTTTTCCAACAATTTTTTTGTGGCAAAAAAAGGCGAACGACGCTTAACTACAGCAAAATAGTGAGGTCAGAAGTTCGCAGATATGACCGACGATGTGCACGTGTTGATAATTTGCTCTGGAAATATAAATATTATGAGTTGCAGCGCATTAAAGATGCAATTTCTATTTGTTTGCGGAAAAAATCTGGATAGGTAGTCCTCACTGTCATGGAATGTACTGGATAAGTAACGCACCTACTCTGGAGACAGAAGGTGTTATAAATATTGACCCCATTGTGGAATTTGTCGACCAATTTATAACAACAGATGGAAGCAATCCAGAGGTGCAGCTTGAGAGATATAAGAGGTCAGCAAGTCTGTCGTTTCAACATGCCTTACCCACCAATGCCCCGAACTGAGGTATTATTACCTCTGGACGAAAACGAAGTAAGCGAACAACACCTGGCTCTGTTGCAAAAAATTAAAAATGTTTTAAGCCAACTTTGAGGAATTTTTAATGCATCCAGACATTTCCACAACTTATGAGAATTACAAATTAGCGCTGCGTTCCAGTTTAAAGGAGCCTCAAATATTTCTACGAAGGAAATTTTCAGATAGACTGCTTAACGCATATAACAGCGACATTTTGCGTTTGCATAGAGCAAATATGGACATTCAGTTCATACTTGACGCCTATGCATGCTGCAGCTACATAATAAATTATATCAACAAATCTAATAGAGGGGTACCTCAGCTGTTAAGACAAGCCATGGATGAAATAAATGACTGAAATTTCACAATTAAGCAAAAATTACAACACATAGGCAATAAATTTGTTAACGGATCGGAGGTGTCCGCCCAAGAAGCATCCTATAATATTTTGGGTCTCCATCTTTCAGAAGCCAGCGAAGGAGAAATTTTTATTAATACGTCACACCCAGACAAAAGAGTCAGAATGGTGAAGCCGAAAAGTGATCTAGAAAGGCTTCCTGCTGATTCAACTGATATTTATGTACCGAACTTGCTGGATCATTATATTCAAAGGCCAAGTCGGCTAGGGCAACTCTGTCTTGCTGATTTTGCTGCATTGTACCGATTTTCAAAAACAAGAACAGTGTCTACACTTGAAAACGAGGACAATGAAGAAGTCGAACCAGTTGATGAAAATTCTGAAGCAAACGAGCTCCGGCTTCAATTAAATGATAGGAGCGGTTTCATCTGGAAGAGAAAGCGCCCTCTTATATTAAGGAGGAGACGTTTTAGTGTTGAATTTTCTCGATCAGACTACTTTCGGGAAATGGCTATGCTATTTTATCCCTGGCGTACCGAAGCAGCTGATTTAATCGATGCTGACATAGAATGAGTTTGTAATGACAACAAATCAATTATTGAAGAGAACAAGCAGAAATACGACAAGTTCTCAGACCGTGAGCTCGAAAATATTTTAGAGAACTTAAATCAGCAAACAGCAGAGGAAGATGTTCAGGTTGATGTTACCCCTTTCTTGGATGAAGAGTTTAGAGCAATAGCTATTCCAGAAATCGGCAATGATGTCAACGTATTTCAAAGCGATGAGCTACAGGACCCAAACTTGGAGGAGGTCAGGCTCATAAGACTACCTATACTTATTCAAGAAAATGAGCTGCTCTCAATTGTGCGCTCCTTGAACAGAAAACAGCGGGAATATTTTTATCATGTTCACCATAACACGAAGCTGAAGAGACACTTTTACGAATACGTCGGAGGCGGAGCTGGAGTAGGAAAAAGCCGATTAATTTCCGCTTTATACCAGTCACTGACAACACGAGCAAACAGCTTATCCGGCAGTAATCCCGAGACAATTAAAGTCTTATTGTGTGCTCCTACAGGAAAAGCTGCATTTGGGATTGGAGGCGTTACTTTGCACTCGATTTTTTCCTTACCGATAAACCAATCCTCAACTGAATTACGACCTCTCAGCAATGATAGTGTTAATTCTATCTATTCAAACCTAATAGACCTTCAGTTAATAATAGTGGACGAAATTTCAATGGTCGGTGCCAAAATATTTGGATATTTAGATGTCCGTTTAAAACAAATATTTCGCTCTAGCGAGTATTTTGGAGGTATACCATTAATTGTTTTTGGCGACTTAAAGCAACTCTCGCCAGTAGGAGACAGATGGATTTTCTCCCCAAACCAATTGGATTCATATAGCGCAATTACTGGCACACCACTTTGGGATTTGTTCCGTTTCTTCGAACTCACCGAAATAATGCGCCAAAGAGAAGATCAGGCATTTGCCGTTGCTCTCAACAACATGTCCGAAGGAAATCTGACATCTGATGATATCGAGCTCATTAAAGCAAGAGAAACCAATTTTAACGAGATACCCAACGACTGTATTCATCTTTTTTATTCCAACGCGGATGTATCTCCATATAATACTGCAAGATTGGCTAAAATCGCCACAGAAGAGTTTATCTCTACAGCGAAAGACAGTGTGAAGGCGAACTCTCTTTCGGAGCGAAGTAAAACGGTTATATTGGATGCCATTAAGAATTTTAAAATATCGGAGACACAAGGAATGTGCTACGGTTTACAACTGAAAACCTCTGCAAAATACATGATTACGGTCAACATTAATACTGCAGATGGTTTGGTAAATGGAGCTACGGGCCGACTAATGCAAATTGACCATCGAGGCCCCAAACGGACACCAGTGATTCTTTGGATGCACTTTTCCGAGCCAGGAATTGGAGTAATAGCACGTTCCAAAAAGCCTCACCCCCACGAATCGAGCTGGACACCAATTGAAAAAGTAGTGCGCACCTTCCAATATAGAAGAAACGAACAAGTCTCGATAGAAAGAAGGCAGTTCCCTATAATACCAGCAGAGGCAATAACAATACACAAAAGCCAAGGAGCAACTTACAGATTGGTTGCTATTCATACTAAGAAGGGAATGAGCCGATCAGCTTTGTACGTCGGATGCAGTAGAGCAACAAGCGCTTCAGGACTATTTATTGTAGGTAATTTTATTCCACCTAGACCTTTTGGAGGCAACGAAGTAGTCCAAGCACAGCTGAATATACTTCGGACATTAAAAAAATTAGAGACGCACTACAAATTTGCAACTGAGCGCCCAGATAACACTCTTCTATTGTACTATCAAAACATAAGAAGCTTAAGAAAGCATATCGATGACATTAGAAGTGACCACCTTATTTGTTCAGCGGATATGATTTGTTTTGCCGAGACTTCGACCCGTCCAGAAGAAGAATTACAAATCGAAGGCTATAGTATTGTGGCGCGTATCGATGGAGCAACTGAGACTGGACAAAGCCGCTCACGGAATGGTGTAATAATTTACTGTAAAACTGGTCATGAAAGTTGCTTTACCACAAGTTTCATTAAAAGTCATCATGTAGCCGGAAAAGTGTATCAGTTTCTGGCGATATCAAAACCAGACTTGGCAATCGCTGTAGTATACAGAAATCCATCTTTTTCATTACCAGAATTTAGAAGAATATTGGAAGAAGATATAAAGGAGCTGAGTAATAGAAATAATGGAGAATTAATAGTTGTTGGAGACTTTAATGTCTGTCGCATTACGTCAAATGATGTTCTTGGAGCGCGCTTGAGCCAACTAGGATTGCATTCCTTACTGGAACATCTTCCTAATACAAAGCAACAAACCGCGATTGATTGTTTATTGGCAAGTTTTTCTGCAGACAGAACAAGGGCGATAACATATGAAACCTCATTCAGCGACCATGACGGGATATTTTTTAGTGTTGGTGATTAATGTTATTATATTTTCACATGTGCCACATACGTTTGTATTTAAACACTTTGTTGTAGAACACCTTAATTTACTTTATCATAAGTCTTTTTGTTTTATTTAATGTATTTGAAATTTAAAAGTAGTAGATAAAA
>NW_023458560.1:71887025-71911749 GCF_013731165.1 Rhagoletis pomonella
TGTAGTCATCCGATCCTTGTTATTTCCGCTGTAAGTATTCTGTTAATGATGAGTGAAAATGGTGCGAAATTTCATGTTCCTAGCTGCATAAATGGAGGAGTTATGATAAAAGACCTCATATCTGAACAATCAGTTATATGGGGGCTGCAGGTTATAGTGACCCGATCTTTGTTATTTTCGCTGTAAGTCTTCTGTTGATAATGAGTGAAAACAGCGCGAAATTTCATGGTCCTAGCTACAGAAATGGATGAATTATAACGAAAAATCTCATATCTGAACAATCAGTTGTATGGGAGCTATAGGTTATAGTTACCCGATCTTTTTAATTTTCACTGTAAGTTTTCTGTTGATAATTATTGAAAATAGTGCGGAATTTCATGTTCCTAGCTATATAAATGGATGAGTTATAATGCAAAATTTTATATCTGAACAATCAGTTGTATGGGAGCTATAGGTTATAGTGACCCGATCTTTGTAATTTTCACTGCAAGTATTCTGTTGATAACGGGTGCAAGTATTGCAAAATTTCATGATCATAGCTGCATAAAAGGAGAAGTTATAATGAAAAATCTCATATCTGAACAATCAGTTGTATGGGAGCTATATGTTATAGTGGTCCGATTCTTCCGGTTCCGACAAATGATTAATACATTATAAAAATACACCCACCTACCAAATTTGATCCGGATATCTCGAAAACTGAGAGACTAGATTGCATACAAACAGACAGACAGGCGGACAGACGGACAGACGGACATAGCTAAATCAACTCAGCTCGACGTTCTGATCATATAAGTATACATTTTCATGGGTCTATCTCTTTTTGTTCTGGTACTTACAAACATCGGACCAAAGTTATAATACCATTTCATGCTCATAAAAGGTATAAAAACAGATGAAAAACGAATTGAAAGTGTTGTCCTTGCACGAGGCGAGAGTGCATCGGTTCACAAGCGTGTGTGGGCGTGGTCTCGTGTGGGCAAGTTGGGTTCAGAATGCACTACGGCTTGAACTTCTTCGACTGTTTGTTTGTAGATGTGTACGCTGCAAAGTCTATGACGTAGATGTGCACTGCAAGCAGGATGAACAAAATTACAAAACGAAATGAAAAAATACGTATAATAAAATTTTGATTTTTTTTTGCCTTGTAATATTCGGGTATAATCTTTTTGAAAATTTTATATATTTAGGTACATATGCACTTACTTGCATATACAGTGACTCAAACAAATGACCACGTGCTGATTTTTTTCAAATATTCGTAATGTTTTTCGAGCAAAATTTTTTTGTGTAAATCACAGTTTCAAACTTTATACAAAATTTATGAAAATTCAATAAATTTTCATCAAAGTTTACAACATTTTATTCCGAATTTTTAGAAAATATTTGGGTATGCAGATTTATAACCCATACAATTTTAGTCTAATGAAGTGCAAGTTTTAAACGGCTACAAATTCGCGTTGATTTTTGAGATTTGTTTTTTTTTTGGTGACGGATTTTTGCACTTTATTCATATAAGTATAAAATTCTTATGAAATAAAACACGGGAGACCATCAGCAACAAAATTTAAAAATATCAACGCAAGTTTTTGCGCTTGTTATATTAAAAAAACCGAAAAAGTAGCCTCCAAAAAAAAAACATTCTCGAAAATCAACGCGATTTTTGAGCCGTTTGGTACTTGCATTTCATTAGACTAAAATTGTATGGGCTATAAAACTGCATACCCGAAAACTTTCCATAAATTCAGAATAAAAAGTTGAAATTTTGATAAAAATTTTTTGAATTTTCCTAAATTTTTTATAAAGTTTGAAACTGTGATTTACACGGTTCTGATTAAAGCTTAGACGATATTTTTATATAAAAATAACAAAAAAAATTATCTGGAAAAATATTACGAATATTTAAAAAAGGTCTCTAATATGAAAATCATATTTTAAAACTTTCCACGTTTATTAAAAAAAAAATAATAATTGTTATTTTTTCGAGTGACAATGAAAAAATGTGAAATTTCGGTACCTTTTTTATACCCGAGCGCACTTGTGCCCAAGGGTATATTAATTTTGTTCACATAACGGTTGTTTGTAACAGCCAAAACGAATCGAGACAGATATAGACAAATGTATACATAAATGCTCAGAATGAATAGAGAAATCGATTAAGCCATGTCTGTCTGTCCGTCCGTCCGTGTACACGATAACTCCAGCAAAAATTGAGATATCTCAACGAAATGTGGTGTGTAGCTTTCCATTAATCCAAGGTAGGTTGGTATTAAAAATGGGCGAAATCGGACTGTAACCACGCCCACTTCCCATATAACGGTAATTTCCAGAAATACGAAAACTGCGATATTTTAGTAACTACTGAAGATAATTCACTCAAAATCGATATTTACAATAATTTTCAGACGAAAAATAAGAATATTATAAATTTTTGGAAAATCGGCGTAGCCACGCCCACTTATGTGTATATCTTGGTAACCGCTGCACCAATTTCTTCCAAACTTGGCACAGTTGTTGGCCTTGGTACAGCATACCAAATGGCCGAAAATTTAAAATTGGCGAAATCGGACAATAACCACGCCCACATCCCATATAACGGTAATTAAGAGAAATACAAAATCTTCGATAAATCAGTAAATATTAAAGCTAATTTATTCAAAATTGATGCTTGCAACATTCTTTACCAAGAAATACGTTTATGGTAAAATTTAAAAAAATGGGCGTGGCACCGCCCACTTATCTTTCTACCAATTTGTACCAAACTCGGCATGGTTATTGCCACATAAAAGCAAAAGTTGAAAATTATTGAAATCGGACTTAAATTACGGCCGCTTTTCATATAACGGTAAATTTCAGAAATGCTTGAAACTGCAACATTTCGAAATTTAATGACGTTAATTTATTCAAAATTGGCCCGGCTTACCATCTAGCGGTAGGTTTCGGAAAGGTGAAAAAACATATATTTAATACTTGCTCGACTCCGCCCGGACTTAGACTTTCTTACTTGTTTAAGACTAAAATTGTTGAAATACTTGATTGATTTTTCTTATTGTACTTGTTTCTGGAACTCCATTGATTGAAATTAATGCCAGAACTCTTTAGCGTTTTTTTTTGTCGAAAGAAGTGAGTGACACTAAAAAAAAACAAAAACTCGTGACATTTGCTCATGTATGAACATATCTAATTTTCTTCTTCGTTCACAAAGTTACTATTTATGTGTTCAGCATTGTTTTTCATTGTTTATTGACAAGTACATATATATATATATATTTCTAGAGCACTACATATGTACATACTTATAAGTAATTCTATGGAGCTTTATATCCTTTGTTTACATCTATTGTAATGGGATTTTTCCCATTTCTTTTAACGTTCGCATGCTGATGGCGCTTTACTTATAAGAAAATTGTGGAAAATATGATGAAATTGACGAAATGATGCGAAATCAATATACATACATACATACAGTCAGCGTCAAAAATATGCATTCCCTGACGTTTTCACAATTTATCTTATCTTACTATCTTACTTCTTACTAATATCATAAATGTGAAAGTTTGTATGTTTGGATGTTTGGGAAATCATCACGCGGAAACGACTCAACGGATTTGCATGAAATTTGGTACGCAGATAGCTTATGGGCCAGATTGGTTACTAAGCTATTTTTTTAAGAGTTGCCGCCTGTTAAAAAATTTAATTTATTTAATATGTGGGAACGACTGAATGGATTTGCATGAAAATTTGCACACAGATAGCTTATGACCTAGATTGGAAATGAGGCTACTTTTCTTAAGAGTTGCCACCTGTTAAAAAAGTTTCATTAAATCAGTACGCGGAAACGACTGAATGGATTTGCATGAAATTTCGCAAGCAGATAGCTTATGACCTACAGTGGAAAATAGGCTAATTTTTTGGAAGAGTTGCCACCTGTTAAAAAAGTTTAATTAAATTAATACGCGGCAACGACTAAACGGATTTGCATGAAATTTTGCACATAGATAGCTTATGCCCTAGGTTAGAAAGTAGGCTACGTTTTTTAAGAGTTGCTAGAAATGTTTAATTTAATTAATACGCGGAAATGAGTGAACTGATTTGCATGGAAGTTTTCACACAGATAGCTTATGAGCGAGGTTGAAAAATAGGCTACCTTTTTTAAGAGTTACCGCCTGCTAAAAAAGTTTAATTAAACTAATACGCGGAAAAGTCTGAACGGATTTGCATGAAATTTTGCAAGCAGATAGCTTATGACCTACAGTGGAAAACAGGCTAATTTTTTGAAAGAGTTGCCACCTGTTAAAAAAGTTTTAATTATATTAATACGCGGAAACGACTGAACAGATTTGCATGACATTTCGCACAGAGATAGCTTATGACCTATGTTGGAAAATAGGCTACTATTTTAAGAGTTATCACGTATTAGGAAAGTTTAATTAAATTAATACGGGAAAATGACTTAACTAATTTGCATGAAAGTTTGCACACAGATAGCTTATGACATAGACTGGAAAATAGGCTACTGTTTTAAGAATTGCCACCTGTTTGAAAATGAAATTTTGCTCAAAGATGGTTTATGACCTGGACTGAAAAATAGGCTACTTCCTTAACCGGGTTTCCGATCAGAACGAAATTTAGTACACTTACTACGGATTTCGGAAGGATGGTCTTAGACTGAAAGTAAGTTCGATAACTCAAGGCCCCTCAAATACAAATTGGAATGTTTATATTACATACATATCTCTGGAAGTATTTGTGGGAGAGAACTGAAACTTGGTATAGTGATATGTATGTGTAATCAATGTTGGCATTAATCGATTGATGTTTTAATTAAATAGTTAGTTAATTCGATTAAATTCCATCTGATTACAGTTAATCATGATCAATTTTAATCCGACTAAACAGTTACAGCGATTAAAAAATTAATTTTTAATCATTAACTCTCAATTTTATCAAGTAGGTTTGGTGATTAATTAAGTTATGCTGGAATTTCCCTGTGCACACTAAGCAAGTTAATCCGGTATAGCTAAGTCGGGTTTCCTCATCAATCTAAGCAATTTGGTGTGCATTTTTATAAGGATATATACCAACAAACGTTTTACAAACTAGGTGTGTAAAAGTTGTCAGTTTATGTATTACTGATAACAACAATTATATTTTTTTTATATTATGTGCTTTTTGTAAGCGTAAAACACAAAATAATTACTATAACTGGTGTTTGGTTTCAAACTCGGACAAACTAGACAAATTAATCAGATTTCATTTTTAATTGGATTAACGATTAATGTTTTAAATTAATTAAACGTAATCGCAGCCAGCGATTAACGATTAAAAAAATGTTATCATTAATCGTACAGTTGATTACGACTAATTAATTTTAATCGTCAAACGCGATTAACATTTTAGTCGTTAATTTTTAATCGTTAATCAGAGTAACAGTTTGCCAACACTGTGTGAAATCATGTTCATATTCACGGAGAAAAATGGACGTTTTTGGAAAAGAGGCGTATCACCTCCCATACTGACTGAAAGTTTCATATTGCATATCTCTTCAAATGTTTGGGGTAAAGCACTCAAGCTTGGTATGGAAATACATATGTATGTATGTATGTGAAACTAATACCATACTCATGGAGAAAAATGAGAGTTATTGGAAAAGGTGGTGTGGCAACTCCCATGCAAATTGATTTCTCTATGCTGCATATCTCTGGAGGTGTTTATTTCAGAGGACTGGAACTTGGCACCGATATGTGTATACAAAATTAATTCCATACTCATGGAGAAGAATTTGCGTTAGTCGAAAAGGAGACATGGTTCCTGCCGTACAAATTTACTGTTTTATACTGCTTATCTCTAGAGGTGTTCATGGTAGAGTACTGGGACTTGGTACTGGGGTATGTAAAATCAATTCTAAATTCATGGAAGAAGATTAGGGTTATAAGAAAAAGGCGCGTGGCACTTCCAGTACAAATTTACTTTTTCTTGCCACATATCCCTGGAAGTGTTTGTGGAAGAATACTGAAACTTGGTATGGAGTTGTGTATACAAAATGTATCAATTGCTCATGGAAAAAATGTGAGTTATTAAAAAAGGAGGCATGTCGCCTCCCATACATACTAAAAACTTCTTAATACATATCTCTGGAAGGATAGAAAATCTCTCGAAGTATTTTAAATTTGTTATGGAGATTTATTTTATAAGTGCCGTACTGACAGAATAAATTTCATTAAATGGAAAAGGGAGAGCCGGGTTCGGCCTTATAATCTAAAGCTCTCTTGAGGCATTTGCTACAGTAATGAGAAGTGGTATTTTATCAAGGCCAGGTTACTAAATTTGAGTTGGAACACGTTCACGCGTCGTATACCTGGAAACATTTTAAGCTAAACTTAGAGGGATTGATATCTTTCGTATGCCTAGCGCGCAGACGAGATTTTATAATTTCATAGTTTTAAAGGGCTTAAATACGTTAACTCGCTTAAAAAATAACGAGCTATAACGAAAAGGGCACAGAAATAAAATCTAACATCATTAAACTATTTTTCATATTTGTATAAAAGCGCGGGGTGAAACCCGCGGGTATAAGCTAGTATATTTATATTTTCCGCAAGAATCATTTTATTTTTTAACTAGCCAATGCCCGCTTACTTCGCGGCGCCTAATAAGAGCTTTTGGTTGGCCAATGCAAAAGAGCGTTTAAAAACAAAATTAGTCTGTAAAGTCAAAATTTTTGATTTAAGTTGAAACCACTAAGGTGCAGTATCCTCCTCACACATAGGCCAATAATAGTAACGCTGTGATTCCATATGGAATACCTTTCCCTTTTGGTGTCATGAGCTTTACCAATGGTCTTATTTCCACCTGTGAGATCTCTGCCAAGCATCCGTAATCTTTTTGTATGATCTTGCAACTACAACATTGGTGCGATGCGTATGCCAATAAAAGTTCTTATAGGGAAACTCAAGAGCACAGAAGTGAGTTTTCTGTTATAGGAGGGCCAAGAATCCTCGCTGTCCTATAGGATGAAAAGTTTTCCGGTACATTGTTAAATGAGTCGTGTGATCTGTTAAGTATCTTTCAAATGGAGCAATTGATATACCTACGGTGATCTTTCCTTGTTAATTCACCACTTTTACAAACTTAACCCCATTCTTCATTTAGACATCTGAAAACTAAATTCGTATAACTTAAACATAGGGCCAAAGCAGACCAACCACTGGGTTTCTATACATTTCAGCTGCAGCGCCATCCATTGGGTTCATTTTCTGCAAAACCATTGCTTACCATAAAATGAATACGTGTTATGAATTTCAACCTTAACTCCAGCGGCACTAATCGGGTAAATTTTTATCAAAAGAATTTTCCATCATACAGGTACATAGCTCACATTTAAAATTTGAACGAAATCGGTTAATAAATACGATTTTTATAAATAGCTCCAGCACCACTTAGCGAGTTTTCTAGTAGCATGTAATATATGTATGTCAGATAACCTCCGACAATCTGACGGAACTCTATTCAGTGGTTTTTGAGTTTATTCCGAACAACGAAAACGGCTATCATTTTATGCAAATAGGTATGTAGATATAGGGCAGTCTATAACGAAACCCGAAAAATCAAAGCTCCATTCTTTGTACAAAATTTAAAAAAATTCTTCAAAATTTTCACATAAATTTTACCTTTTACTAAAAACTAAAAACAAAGTTACAATATTTCAATGGGATTTAGAAATCTAGAAGAAAATTGTTCCCAATCGAGTGATACTTGCGCGTTTACGTAAATGTATATCGATGCAGTCTTTCCAATAATTACCACTTTTCGCCATAAGTACGGTATTGATAAAAACTGTAGCTGTGTAGAATTTCAGGACGTTAGCGTAAGTAGTTCCAGAGATAAGCTATATGGGAAGTTCAGTTTGTATGGAAGGAAGGAGCCACGCCCCGTTCACAATGCATTTGCAATATATACATCAGTGCTAAGTTTCAGTTCCCAGCGTAATTGGTTTTAGAGATATATTGGTTTTTTACAGCCCGATTCTGTGTACTTGATAAATTTAAAATCTTTATAATTTGTCAATTTTTTATTATTTATCAAGAATTGTTATTCTAGCACAGAAATCAAAAGCCCTTTTCTTGATAAATTATCAAGATTGAAAATGCTATTGACAAATTGAAATTTCATGTGAAATGTATAAATTTTGTATCTTAATAAATTTGTTTCTAACAATTAAATACTCCATGTGCCGGCATTTGAACCTGCGACACACGGAATTATAGTCGACATCTCTACATACTCGGATACGGCAGTCAAAAGCTTTTTCGCTTTTAAATTCATATTTTTCATATCGCTAGCTTAGAAAGAAAAGTTGCTAAGTCCCATTTTAAAAATTTTACAGGAGAGGAAAAAATCTTCCTATAGCCATTTTCTTTAACTATTTCGCAAGACTTTGAATCAAACATTTTGCGCGTTTAAAGCAAAGCAAAACTCCATAAGAATCAGAAGGATTCGATATCTATTAAAAGATGTCGTATTATTTTGGCCTTATCGGATTTGTGGTGCTTCTCTTGGACTTAGCAAATTTTCCTTTTATAGCTTATGAAGAGGAAAAAATAAAACAAGTACCTTTATAATTTTCGAAACGATGCGTATTCAATTTCTCTAGCCTCCTATATCAAAATATGAGTTTTCATAAAAAGTGGACTTAGCAACTTTTCACTCTAAGCTAGCGATATGTGACAATGAAATCAGTTGCACTCATGTGGAAATCAGTTCCACTAATGTGGAAATCGTAGAGCTTATGTTTTATAAATATTGACACAGAATGCGAACGAAGCTTTTGCTTGATACAAATCTTGATGAAATTTCTTTACAAAAAATTTATCAAGAAAACATAGAATTGGGCGGTTAGTCTGTATAAGAATTTTAGGAATATCCCGAGCTACATACCGAGTAAATTTTTGGTCAGAATATTTATTTTCAAGATTTATTTTGCCAAATATGAACCAAGTCGGTGCAGCCGTTTAGTAGTTTAGTGAAATACATTGTAAAGAGAACTGTATGAAATTGTAAAACGCGACGTCTCAGATTTCTTAATTTTTTGGCAGCAACAACGAAAAGTTTTAATTTTTTTTAGCGAAAAACCTTCCACACAGAAAAAAAAAGTTTGTGGTTATGTCAAGGCGAAATTTTGAGAACGGTCCGTTGCTAACTCTAAATATAAACTACGACACACTGGAAAAAGTTAATACGTTCAAATACCTAGGAATAATGATCGACGATAAACTAAAACAAAAAAAAAAAAATGGATTCTATATTTTCAATTAGAGCTCTAGCAAGATGTACATCGGTGAAAACTGCATTTAACTCCATACATTAGCTTTTGCGTGATGCGCTTACAAACATACAGACAAACATACCAAAATTTTATATTTGGCTTCTGTTGATCTAATAAACCCCCTATTAATTTTTCTTTAACATATTCTCAAATACTCTCGTTTGATTCCCATATGGCAACACTTAGTTTATATTATAAATTTAACTGAATTAAAGTTTTCGAACCTGCTTCAAGAATATTTCATTTATTTTACAAATTTTAATGAATACAATTTTTCAATCAGTTGGCAAATCCCCTAAAAATATTTTAGCATTAAAATTTCCTAGCCTCTTTAGTTTGATGCCAATATTGCAATATTTAATTTATGCTATCAATTAAATTAAATTAAAGTTTTCAAATAGGTGGCAACCTTCCCCAAAAATATTTTCAGCTGTAAGCCTTTGTAAATTTCTTTCTTTTGACAGCCATATTGCAGTATTCACTTTACCGTATCAATTGACCTAAACTGAAATTTTAAACACAGGTGGCAACTCTCTAATTTCTTCTTCTATATTGGAAGCTAGATCTCTAGCGATACATCGGTAAAAACTCTGCATTCAATTCCATGTTTTCGACTGATGTGCGTACAAATATACAGACAGCCAGAGATTCAAAAATTGTTTATTTGGCTTCTGTAGCTTAAATAAAAACCCACCATATTAATTTTTCTTTAATATCTATAAGGTACAGACATCGACCTGTTACAATTTTATTAGATGTATAGATGTAGATATAGATTTCATTTATTTTATCAATTTAATACAATAAAATTTTTCAAACAGGTGGCAGCCCTCCCTAAAAATATTTACGGCAATATAATTTCCTAACCCCCTTCAGTTTTACACCCATATTACAATATTCAATTTATCTTATAAATTGAATTAAATGTACATTTTCAAACAGGTGGCAAATCTAAAAAAGTATTTTTGGCTGTAAGCCTTCTTTAGCCTCTTTCTTTTGACGCCCATATTGCAATATTCATTTTTTCTTATCAATTTACTTAAACTCCAATTTTCAAAAAGGTGGCATCTTTCTAATTTTTTCTTCCTACATTTTAAGTTAGACCTCTCGCAATACATCGGTGAAAACTACATTGAAATCCATGCATTCGTTTTCGAGTGATGCGCGAACAAACATACAGACAGACAGACAGACAGACAATAATTCTAAAAATGGTTGATTTGGCTTCTGGTGCTCTAATAAAGACCCCACACATTAATTTTTCTTTAATATCTATAATGTACAGACATCGACCTGTTACAATTTTATTATATGTATAGATATCTAGATGTAGATTTAGATTTCATTTATTTTATCATTTAATTCAATAAAATTTTTCAAACAGGTGGCAGCCCTCCCTAAAAATATTTTCGGCAATATAATTTCCTAAACCCTTTCAGTTTGATACCCATATTGCAATATTCAATTTATCTTATAAATTAAATTAAATGTAAATTTTCAAACAGGTGGCAACTCTAAAAAAATATTTCTGGCTGTAAGCCTTCTTCATTCTCTTTCTTTTGACGCCCATATTGCAATATTCATTTTTTCTTATCAATTTACTTAAACTCCAACTTTCAAACAGGTGGCAACTCTCTAATTTTTTTCTTCCTAAATTTTAATTTAGACCTCTAGCAATACATCGGTGAAAACTGCATTCAAATCCATGCATTCGTTTTCGAGTGATGCGCGAACAAACATACAGACAGACAAAAATTCTAAAAATGGTTGATTTGGGTTCTGGTGCTCTAAAAAAGACCCTCCACATTAATTTTTCCTTAATATCTATAATGTACAGACATCGACCTGTTACAATTTTATTATATGTATAGATTTCATACAGAACTCGGGAAAATGCCAGAAATCCTCATCGAAATTTAGAATTTTTCCAATTTGAGTTCTTAGAAAAATTTTGGGTATGCAGTTTGTAGCCCATTAAATAGACCGACATTTTTTTGAGCTACGCCTCTTTTTAAAGAGTCGTGCGATATGCAAAGAAAATTACTAACAACTGTCCTTGAAACTCAGTCTGACAACAACTAAGTTCAGATTGAGGAAAATTCACCTACAGGTACAAGCTCTCACCATCACGAATTTTTCATCATCAGTGTTTTCAAATATAATTCTGACTCCACGAAAATCAGCCAATTCACATACACTCCCTTCACGAAGCGTACCTTAGGATCAACGCTAAAGGCTTCTGCAATTCTTGGATCCTCCATACCACTTCGATTTCAATCCAAACTTTGACGAATTATAAAAGATAACAGGTTAAACAAAGCGGTCGGTAATTTAGAAGCAATTTTCGTGTTGATTTTTGTAGTTCCAGTTCCAGTGGGCTTTAAAATCGATCAGCCTCAATATTGAAAGTATATCTTTGAAAATTTGTTTTTTCCCTTTTTCGAGCAATACTTTAACGATCGCAACAGCATATCGTGTCACTTTGTGCAGTCAACAACACATACGAATATACACATCTGCATTTAATTCTTTACAAGATTTAACATACACGCTCTCTTCGTCTCTTCTGCCAACTTTTCTTCCTCTCCTGTCATCCACTTCCTTTAGCATCAGTCCAGAATATTTTCAACGTTTCTTTGGTGATTAAATTTGACCTCGATAAAAGCCGCTATATGTACACATTGATGACTCTTTGCTGTTATTATTACTCTTACATAAAATATTTATGTATATAATCGATTGAAATTCTTGAATGGCGAAATCTGCCCAATTTTCTTTCGCCAATTCATACGTATGTATGTATGTATGTATGTATGTATTCGTATGTGCGCAATTTAAGAAAAAAGCATTTATTAGTATTTATTCCGCGGTCTTCTGTCTGCGTTTTTCGCCTTAACTACAAGCATTTCTACCAATTTAGCATTTATTTCAATATATTACCGCCATCCTAAGGACTTTGAAAGAATTATGCATAATAAATATATAAATTATAAATCGTTGTATTCGCATGTCACGTCCCACACAGAACTAATAACAAACTTTTTACATAAAGCTAGTAGCTGTGTTTACAAAGATTATTTTTGGATCCACTAATTGTCTGTAAATGTCGCATGAGGACACATACCAACGCTGAGAAAGAGTTTAGTTAAGTCAACTAAAATTAGTTACTCTATGTGGCTTTTTATATAGCAGCAAATTTCAGAAATGCTTGAAACTTCAATAATTCGAAATTTAAGGACGCTAATTTACTCAAAATTGATACACCCCGGCTTACCATCTAGCGGTAGCTTTCGTAAAGGTGCAAAAACATATATTTAATACTTGCGCCGGGTATTTAATGTTCGGCTCCGCCCGAACTTAGACTTTCTTACTTGTTTTTTTCTACTTACGTTGGCTGTTTGCTATTACGAATTTTCATATATATTTTCATTGAGAAATTCCATTCTTTTCATATCCCAAAGCCAAATGTTTTAGCTAAGTATTGGCGTCAGACGCTGCCAGACGAGTCGCCTCCAATTTGTTATACGCCTTCGTTCTATGCATTGTCTTTGTGTGGTGGCCCGTTTCATTTCTTGCGTGCTTGCCACTTCCGTTCGCAAAATATGTGAATAAAATTTGTAATATTTAGTTTCGCATTTGATGGTGTGTAAATAAATTTTTTTTTTTTAAATTTAATTGTGTCCATTTTCTCACGCATCTTCTGCTTTGGTCCACTTGCCCTCCCGCCTGTGTCATTCTCTGTCCACAATCGGTCTCTCTGTGCTATCGCAGCCGTAAACTATTCGCTTTTATTTTCTCTGCAAGGACAATTTTAATGGTCAATTTATTCTTCAGATTTATAATTTATTTCTTTCAAATTATTTACTCTGTTCATGCTGATAAAACGGCAAATTTATACAAATATTTATGCGCTGGTTATTTATTTGTATGTACATACATATGTGTCTATTTGTACATACAGTCAGAGTCAAAAGTTTGCATACGCCTTGTTCTAATATAATATTCACATCGCTTTTTATAAAAAAAAATCATTACTTTTTTATGAAAATATAGTTCATCCGATAATATAAACCATATAAATAAAAGTTTCACTTTTATAAAAAATTCACGAAAATTTAACATATCAAACTTTTTAATGAAAATTTTCAGAGACTTTTCGTGTATGCAGTTTTTCAGCCAATTAAATTTCAATATGGTAAAAAATCTCCTTTGATTTTTGATAACTTTTTTTGCAAACTGTATTGCGCATTGTCTTCTATACAAAAATAAATTTTGCTTGAGCGTTATATGGAAGAAGAAGCGCAACATAGGTAGCAAAATAAATTATTAAATTCTCAAAAAATGTCAAAATTTTTTTGTCACTTCAAACTTGCACTTTATCATAGCGATATTGAATGGGCTATAGCAATGCAAACCCGAAAAGTTCCTAAAAATTCGGATTCAAAAGTTTGAAAATTTTATGGAAAATTTGTTGAAATTTCGCGAAATTTATATAAACCATGAAACATTAGGGGTGTTCAGGATGTTGTGGAAATAGTCTGGGATTTGCAGTTGAAATTGCATTTGCAATGTTTATGCTGGCTGTCATGGTAACCGTTGGCATTTTATTGTTGTAAATTTAGAAATGCAACGAATATGCAAATGCAAGAGCATATGCGCAAGGTCCTGAACAGCCCTACAGATTTATATCGTCGAAGTTTTAGCAAAACCGTCTATCTTAAGGCACTAAAATTTTCCAGGAGAGCGAAAAACCGGTTTTTCTTTGAAGGCATTCCCTTGATAGGCGGTATTTACTCTAGCTATTATTTTACAAATCTGTTGTTTTAAATAACGATTTTACGCATAAATCTCGATGCCTGGAGTTCTGGGTTACTAAATCTCATTTTTGCCACAACAGCGATTTAGGCGGTTTCGCAACTGGTCGATGGGCGGTTTTGCGAAAAACTTCGACGATATGGTTTATGTTATAGAATTAATAAAAAAATGTTTATGGTTTATTGTGAATGTTATATTCGAACAAATTGTACGGCAACTTTTGACTCTGAGTGTACATACTATTTATGGATATGTTATAGATGGATAAATTTGCTTAAATCGAACTACATATAAGAAAGTGTAATACGTACCATGTATGTAAGAATAGCTTTTATATATGTATTAACGCTTAAGCAAACATGCGTGAAGTTTTTCTGAATGATGGGTTTTCCATTTTTACTTTCTTTGATTGCATGAAAAACAGTTACTATATATGAATGTACATTAGACTGCGTCACCAATAAAAGTGGCTTATTTTCCGCGGGATTACAAAATCTAATATATTTGAAGACGTCCACCAAAAAATTTCGGAAAAATACTAAGATTTACGTTCGCTGGACCGATTTGAAAATTCCTCTAAAAACTTTTTATGAATAAAAAAAGTTTCTTAAAGAACTTTTTGAAAAAAATCCACTCAGATAACAAAAGAAGTTTAAACTTAAAAAATGCGCATAAAAATATATAAAAAAAAATTTCAACAGAACCGTAGTAATGAGATTTTTGATGCTGTTTTTTAACTTTTTTCAAAGTTTGCTTTAAGAAAACCTTGAATAACTGGGCCAAAAATATTCCGATGTAGATTTATAAGGTATCAGTAGAAAGGTATTTTCCCACTCTTTTTATTTTTGTGCTAAAACAAAATCATTCAATAAATAAAACGGCTGTAATAATACCTTTCTAGTGATACCTCATAAATCTAAATCGGGATAGTTTTGGTTGTTGTTTTGGCGTGCTGTTTTGGACTCGGCCCAAATCGCTTAGGCGGTTACAGCGCCAATAAAAAAGAAGAAAAAGGCGTTCGATGCCGCTGATATGCCATTCATTTAAATTGACTAAACACAACCACACTCACGCAAACTTAACGTAGGCCAATCGACGGCATGAAACACCCGCCTGACCACTTGACAAGTTTATTTATAACAGAGACCGCATTTTTAATCAGCTTAAAACTACTTGCCGGCTGCTAAGGGGCGAGCGAGTGGAGGTGCTGACTGCGAAACACCCAACGAAATTAAAAGTGTCAAGCAGTAAAACACACAAATACATACATATGTATATGGATGTATGTAAATATGTAGGTAAATTCACTCATATCTACTCTTTGCAACCCATATCATTTGATCTATGTTCAGTAGCTGGCTCTATTTAGTAATTATTTTTACACCTTTTCAATGTTTTTGTATACATAAATATTTGTCTTTTTAATTTGTTTTTATAGTTTCAATTACTCTGCACTTTTGCTTTCATTTTACCTTTGCCTTCTTTGCCACCGTCCTCCCAATTGTTTCCGTGGTGTAGTGGTTATCACATCCGCCTAACACGCGGAAGGCCCCCGGTTCGATCCCGGGCGGAAACAGACGTTAATTTTTTATAAATATATAATCGTTTAGCAATACCGAATATGTACTTTTATAAAGCGCCTGAACCCGTAACTTTCATTTGATACCAAATGCATAAGAATTCTTTTATTTAGCTAAGAAATTTCTAATGGTTCAGTATCGGCTGTATGCGAGTTCGACCTGAATAAGGAAAATTCCAGAGCTACCTGAGTAAAAAAATTCATAAATCCCTGAATACCGTTAGCAGCTAAGTAGTCTCAATCTAGAAGTTTAGTTATAGTTCCATTTCAAATTATTGTTTTCCTGTTTCAGCTATCCCTGTTCCCTCCGTAAATTCAGAATCAGCTGCCAAAACTTGCAAAAATACAAATTGAATTTTTCACTCTTGTAACAGCTGAATTTGAAATGCAGATAGGTTCGTAAAAATATCCATTCATATCTTTAGTCTGTGAACTGTATACCCTTTAGGTTCATATACGTGCATACATTAGGAATGTTAACCCTGGGATCGCGGCCTTTTTTAGGTCTCGAAAATCCCGGGATTATTTGCCAAGAATTGTATATTGGCTATATTTCTTCTTTTTATACCCGAGCGCACTTGTGCACAAGGGTATTATAACTTTGTTCACATAACGGTTGTTTGTAACAGGCAAAACGAATCGAGATAGATATAGACAAATGTATACATAAATGATCAGAATGAAAAGAGAAATCGATTAAGCGGTGACTGTCTGTCCGTCCGTCCGTCCGTCCGTCCGTCCGTCCGTCCGTCCGTCCGTCCGTCTGTGCACACGATAACTCGAGTAAAAATTGAGATATCTTAACGAAACTTGGTACGTGAACTTCTTTTGGGCGTGGGACGGATGGTATTGAAAATGGGCGAAATCGGATAATAACCACGCCTACCTCCCATATAACGGTAATTTTAAGAAATACGAAAACTGCGATATTTTAGTAACTACTGAAGATAATTCACTCAAAATTGATACTTACAATGAGTTTCAGACGGAAAACATGAATATTATAAATTTTTGGAAAATGGGCGTAGCCACGCCCACTTATGGTTACATGTATATATCTTGGTAACCGCTGCACCAATTTCTTCCAAACTTGGCACAGTTATTGGCCTTCGCACAGCATACCAAATGGCCGAAAATTTAAAAAATCGGACAATAACCACGCCTACCTCCCATATAACGGTAATTTTCAGAAAAACGAAAACTGCGATATTTTAGTAACTACTGAAGATAATTCACTCAAAATTGATATTTGCAATGAGTTTTAGACGAAAAATAAGAATATTACAAAATTTTGGCAAATGGGCGTAGCCACGCCCACTTATGGTTACATGCGTATATCTTGGTAACCGCTACACCAATTTCTTCCAAACTTGGCACAGTTGTTGGTCCTGGTACAGCATACCAATTGGCCGAAAATTTCTAAAATCGGACAATAACCACGCCCACATCCCATATAACGGTAATTTCGAGAAATACAAAATCTTCGATAAATCAGTAAATATTGAAGCTAATTTATTCAAAATTGATGATTGCAACAATTCTTTACCAAGAAATACGTTTATGACAAAATTTTGGAAAATGGGCGTAGCACCGCCCACTTGTGATCACATATATGTATCTCGCTAACCGTTCTAGCAATTTGTACCAAGCTCGGTATGGTTATTGTGCTTGCCACATAAAAGCAAACCGTTGAAAATTGTTGAAATCGGACTAAAATTTAGGCCGCTTTTCATATAACGGTAAATTTCAGATATGCTTGAAATTTCAATATTTCGAAATTTAAGGACGCTAATTTACTTAAAATGTATACACCCCGGCTTATCATGTAGCGGTAGCTTTCGGAAAGGTGGAAAACATATATTTAATACTTGCGCCGGGTATTTAATGTTCGGCTCCGCCCGAACTTAGACTTTCTTACTTGTTTTTTTAATAATAAATATTTTTTTTATAAATGTCTAGCTCATGATCCATACATATAATACCGCGCGATAGTAAATTTTACACAAAAAAGTCAATTTATTCGTGAAACAATGGGCCAAATATAGCAAAATTGCGTTTTTAGTTTTTTCACTCTGACGCCAGTAATTCAAAAATGATTTAAAAAATTCAGTGAAATGTGCTTAGAGAAGAAGTATGGGTGTCAAATTAAAGAGAAAATCTTGTGAAATTTAAGCAGATTAAATTTGTTGGTGTATAAGGACTGGTAAGTATTGAAAATGTCCTTTTAAAATTTAATCCCTGAAATTTCGCAATATATGTTTTTGAAAAAATTATATGTTAATGACTTATAAAAACTCGATAACATCCTCGAATTTCGTCCTTCTAACTTCATCAGCTCAAAAAAATACCTATTCGTCCTTGTGAACCCAAACAATTTTAATCTTATTAACTTCTAAAGAAATTTCCTCTTGCATTTAGTACCCATATTTTTATTCTACATTGCATTGAATTTTTAAAAAAAAATTTTGGAATTAATCATATCTTTGTAATTACATAGACCTTTAAAATAAATCCCGACGTCAGAGAAAAAATATAAAAACGCCACTTTAAATAAAAAAGTAGGTTTCAAACCCATTTATTCTATGGTAGGAGAACTTCTCATACAACGTAGAAGCAATTTTTTCGATTTAAGTTGTTGAAATGTAATGAATATCTAAATCCCGGGAGTAATCCCGAGATTGTGATAACAACATCCCGAAAATCCCGGGATCGTATAAAGCGAAAAACTAACATCCCTAGCATACATACATACATATGTATATGTACATCCAATTTAATATACATACTTTTAAACACTTCAATTGTCAAGTTCCGGACAAATGTATTCTTGAAATTGGCATAAGTCATTTCATGTCGTTTGACTTCAGTGATCATGTACCTGTATCTCAGCCCATCTAGTTATTATAGAGACGCCTTTTTAAATCGATTAAATCGATTAAAAATCGATTTTTAGATTGATTAAACGAGCCCTTCCGATTCGATTTTTTGTAAATTTTTTAAGTCCAATTCGTTCCGTGAATCGATCCAAACAATTCGAGAAACGATATTCGATTTTTTTTTTTCATTTAATGCATATCGCATTGCATTAAAAAAATCTAGAAAATTTTAAGGAAATTTGAATTTGAGGCTGGTACAAAAAAATTAAGGGATCTTGGAAACTTACATTTTTCGACTTGAGAAAGCAAAGACCAAAGAATTCAATGACCTGCTCTCTTTCTCCTCGGACTACAGGGCTCCTCAGGGCGGCCTCTTGAAAGTAAGGGAAAAATCGTTTTTTTCGCTGATAAAATGCCAAAGTTTTTTATTAGTTTATGGTTGAAACTACTTATGTCACTATCAACATACGCGGCCGATATTTATGTATGTACAAACATTATTGTATTCTGTTGCATGTAGTATTCCTCAAAAAATTGCAAACTGATTTACAAAACAAGTCCGTTATAGTATATGTACATTATGGTGGTCCAAAATAAGTAAAAAAAATTGTTAAAAAATAATTGGATATCATTTGTGGGAACCTCCTGAAGAGAAACAGAGTTTTTCGGTCAAAAAATATTGATTTTCAAGAATTCTATACCGTTTCTAAGAAAAGGTTTTTTCCCCCTATAAAATATGAAAGCTTTCAGCACTTTGAGCGATTTCTAAATATTTTTTGATTTCGAAATAAAAAATAGGGGTACATTTTTTCGGTATAGAACAAACCTAGGTGGTTAGAGCATAAAAATTCCGACTTTACTTTTTCCACATGCATTTTTGGACCACCCTAATGTGCATTCGTATCTAAATTAAAAAGGTGTATGCATATTTATATATGTTTAGAAACTCTGCAAACACTTGGCTATTTTTGCAACACAAAAAACTTTCTTTTATGAGCATTTGGCTCCTTCAGTGGTTAGGAAACTGCCAACAGCAAACACATATCACACTACTTTCTCGACTTAGCACTTTTTACTGAAATTCACTAACGTTTTGGGATGATCCTGCTGCATTAGTGATCGGACTTCTACCACATTGGGATAGACCTCATTTTTTTGAGCATCTACCACATCTACCACTCAAGGTCTGAAATCCACCACATAGTCGCGTTTTTGAGTAGTTTTATTTTTCCTCGACATAATCTTCTTAATTTTAAGAGCAAAAATTATCCAACACTAAACACTATATGGTAACAAGAATGATATAGTACAAGATTCCGCATTCCCGGCGACGATGAAATTTCTCAAGTAAAAGTAAACAAAGCCGAATGGGAGGTTAAAATAACCTGTAAAATAGTAAATTTTCTCAGTAATAAATTTTTCGACAGGAAACGCGGTTTTATTATGTTTAATTGCAAAATATATGATTTATAAAAAGAATTAATAGCGAAAATGTTAAAAAAACGGCGACTTTGTGAAAGTATTAGCAAATTTAAGTGCATCTAAGGTTTCTGAGGCGTTGTTTACTTTTACTTGAAAATTGTCAAAATCGGCAAATCCCAATTAGCTGTTTCTGGAACGTGCCACATTTGTTCGCTACTTCGTGATGGCAGCACTCCACAAGGTTGCAAAAATCTCTTAAAATATGATCGAATAATATCTTAATATGGAAGGAACTGCTTTACACTGTCAAGGAAGAAAAATTGTCAAAGCTCAACGCAATTTTTAGCAACTTCAATCTTGCACTTTATTATACTAAAATTAAATTTTTTTAGAGTCTATTTAAAAATGATGCCATTTAGGTGAAACCTTGCAGAACTTTTTTAATTTTTCTACAAAGTTTGATCAAAACCCAGAGTTCTACCACATTTTTTTTAAATCTACCACATTTTTTCCCAGATTCTACCACACAGAATTTTTTTAAAGTCCGATCACTGGCCTACATTCTGCTCGATCACTGCGAAACTTTTACTTAGGGTTTACACCGGACAATATTATCAAGACAATTATGTCAAAATGATGTGTTTGTTGTAATATGAATTCGCCGTGTTTACAACAAACACATCATTTTCACATAATTGTCTTGACAATATTGTCCGGTGTAAACCCTAAGTAACTCCAAATTTAATTCATGCTGCTCGCAGCAGCTCTTGAAATGATTTATGTATATTTAATATTTTATTGAGCTTTGTACCACGATTGTTTATTAGGAAAAATTGAAAAAGCAACAAAGTCTAAGCGGTAGAAGTTATAGCACTATTTCGGAGATCACCACATATCCTCATCAGACTTCTTTTTTCTAGACTTCAGCAGGGATCGAACCTGCGAATTCGATGTTCAAAGTCAGAAGCGTTAACCACTGAGCTATGTACAATTATGTATAATTATGTATGTATGTATTGCAAAATAAAATTTTCTTCGTTTTTATTGACTACTTATGCCCGATTTTATAGCTCTGAGAAAAGCGAAAAAAACTTATTTGAAAAAATTTTACGTTTTTATGAGCGACGAGCTGGTGTTGGGGCGGCACCTGAATTTTTCGCCGTGGAGAGCATGACGTCATAATGATGTATTTGTTGTAATTCATACTGCCATTGTGCGTATAATTTGTTACTGTAGTTTTTTACTTACATATACCACACCACCTTAAAAATTATTAGCTCCACGCTTGCTTAAATCCATAGAGATATGGCATATATGCATTTAATCTTCTATTCAGTAATAAACACACATGCATTCATAAGTCT
The DNA here is from genome assembly GCF_013731165.1 of Rhagoletis pomonella. Taxonomy (NCBI): domain Eukaryota; kingdom Metazoa; phylum Arthropoda; class Insecta; order Diptera; family Tephritidae; genus Rhagoletis; species Rhagoletis pomonella. The sequence goes on from NW_023458560.1 coordinate 71,908,407, forward strand.
CGATAATCGCACGCTGGCAGTGGCACAAAGATGAAGAATAAAAATCTTCTAAACTTTAGAATCTATCAAGGAAGAGGAGGCGATGGAATGAAGGGAAAACTGAGTAGCAGAATTAAAAATTCGAGATACGTTCTAAATCACGACAATTTGGCACGTAAGAGCAATAGAAGTGAGTTGATATAACCATCGAACTTGCCAGGCAACCCAATGCAACGCAGCAGGGAAAGTGGAAGCCTTGGTGAGGAGGGTTTGTGCAACAAGTAAAGGGGTTGCAGGCAGCAAACAGATGGCTGTACTTATGCTTATCTAAAGTTTGCTGATAAGTCACATTTACTTGGAAGACGCAGAATAGAAAGAGTGCGAATTGTACAAGTTGTAAATTCTTAAAAATTTGTATTACCTACTTACGTAATTTGAAAAAAAAAAGAATTGAATAACTCCCTCAAAACTTGCCAAGCCATTGTCCAGTGACTTGGCTATGATTATTAGCTCCACAATGTCTCTAATGTTACCCGCATGGTGGCCACTGGTAGCGGCCACATGCTTTTCGCTGTTGTCACGTTCTTGGCAAATATATTTCTTGCCATTCATATGCAACGAGTAAAGTAAGAAACCAGCGGATTATAAAATAAATGAAATGAAGTAGGATAATAAAATTCAATTTCATGCAACATTGTATGCGAACGCAGGCTGGCTGGAATTGGAAGCTGCAGCGCGGAAGAATTGCGCACACACTTGGCAGTGTGTGTGGGAGTAACTGATATGATTTCATGTAATATATGTATATAGACATAAATATATTCGCAATATGTTTGCTCTAATAAAAGTGACAGTTTAGTAGATAACACTCGTTTTTGTTTTGTGGCATAGGAGTGTAAGTGAAGTTAAGCGGGGAACTGAAATTCTTTGATATTTCTAGAATAATCTAATTAAATGGCAAAATACTTGAAATGGGAAGTTAGAGACGGAAATTAAATAAAAGGACAGTGTAGCATGAAATTAAGTGATGAAATTTAGTTAGCACTCACTGAGCGTAGTATTTTTGGAATATTTTAGTTTGAGAGACGAATAAACAAAGAACAATGTAATAATAAGGAGACGGTAAAGAACAGTATTTTTCTTGTTACCAATACCTAAAGCCACTGGACGCTGGAAACAAACGTGACTTTTGGTTTGTGAAATCAACGATAATCGGAACACTCCCGGAAACGACAAGTTAGCCACAGAGGGTTCTAAATTGATATCGATCGAGGATCGCACCTCATCCCCAATTGGAACCTTATATGTATAGACATCAATCTCTACAATCTTCAGGCATCAGATGAAACTACATGCATACATGCTGTATCACATCGTTAGTCTTTGCTGGGCTCCCGGACATAGAAATATGCCACCGAATGAGGCAGCTGATGAAATGGCCAGCTTATACATCTACCCTTTGGTGATCCTAAAAGAAAAGTCGAAATGATTGTAAAGTCTCAAGGTCATACATATGGCCACTGTTTAATAGGAAAAGAGCTCAAGAGATCTGCAGTAAAAGTTCATACTTGAGTCATCTCACTTGGAGTTGTGCTCGCTGGTAAGCTCTTCACTTTCGACAAATGTCGCCTAGTTCATTAGAGTTGCAATGTAGGTTTTGTAGACCTCGATCTTCCTAAAACTATAGCTATGCTTGTTGCCTATTCGAGCTGTAATTTCTAAGCTTTTTTTTATCGGGAACTAAGACTACTGTGGTTTTGTTTGATCCCTCTGTTTCGTAGTGATCCCTTTCCAATCTTACGTGGGTGTTCCTAGGTTAAACTATTGCTTTCCATAAGGTTCAATGGTACCACTTTTCCTGGGTAATTGTGTAATATCTCGGGCTGAAACAACATTCAAACTAGGCTATCGTATCTTTGCAGCTTTGTTTAGCTCTACGGATCTACTAACGTCACAGTCGATTGTAGTAGACAACCAACCAGCGTCTTTACATGATGAGAACGGATGTGGGCTGTTCTGTTCCACTCGAAGTACTGCTGTTGCAATTCAAATGGACCCACCATTTGTCAGGGGATCCTGCTTTCTTTATTGCTTTGATCTTCCGATGTATTGCTAACGTCCAACAACTGAATGAAGGCGTTTCGGCGCTCTTCTTTGCGGTTGCTATGACTTTCTTCACAGCCCATTTGCACTTAGCAACCTACCGTTTTCTGTACGAAGTCCTCCTAATTCACCCAGTGCGGGGGATTGGCAGACCACGATAGGTTCTTTGGATTTGGCGGGTTGATTTAGAGACCGTCCCACGAGTGGTTAAAAATAGGAGCATCCACTCGAAAAGAGATCCATTTTAGCAGGCTAAGGCAGAGGGTATTCATTTCAGTTTTGATTACTTATGCATGCAACCTATGCATAATTTCTGGTTCTTTCTGCGGTCAACAACTTTTATATGCGTCGTTCATTTTCCTCATAAATAGAAAAATATGTCACCAAGGACAATGAGAGACCTCACACTTTTCCATATCATTTGACTCACAGTGACTTAGCCAATTTCTAAACAGAAAACAATGACCTACAAGAAAGAGAAACATAAACTATGCTATTATGCACAGTTGCTTTACAAATTTAGCTAATACATACAGCTTACATTTCAATTAAATACAGCGCTGCTAAAAAAGATGCGTGCCAAGTTAATGGGAAGTCTGCGCAAGTTTAGTGAAAGTCCTTTGATCATTCTACTACTTTTGTCTTTTTGGCGCCACACGTATTCTCCAAACTCAAACTAATCACAAAATGAATATAATGCGAATAGTTTTCTTGGCCACTTTGGCTGGATCTTTAAGATGTATGCGAGGGAAAGTGGTGAGAGAGTAACTGATATGGACGTGTAATGCATTGATAATGGATTTATGTAGTATCTTTTGAGTAGTTATGACTTTTGACCCTTGTTGCTTTGCGTTTATGTCTGCGAGTTCCAATGTTCTTCTTCTTCTTCGTTAGACTTGATTGTGTTAATTTGACATGTCGTATAATATTGTTTTCGCCATTTTGACAGTTGGAGTTGGTGGAGCAAATGACGTGTGCTTCAGTCATAATTGAATTTAGGTGTCAATGCTCGTTTAGAGACAAAAAGGAGGTGAGAATGGCGTAGTTGGCACAGGAGAGGAAGAGGCACACACACTTGTTAAAGTGAAAGATTAAATTGTTTAAGGATGTTATGACGAGCTGGTCAGGAAAGTTATAGCGATGTTCCCCAAAAATACTGAGATGGATTCATACGGCGATAGTACGTATGGAGCCATCATCTGAGTTGAAAGAACTGCACAGCTGCAATATTCTGACGAAGTAATGCCCTGAAATTTCAATA
>NW_023458560.1:71911849-71914680 GCF_013731165.1 Rhagoletis pomonella
TAATTCTAAAAAAATTGTAGATGAAAGTACACATGTCGAAGATGGTCCACGCAAAGTTTGGTGAAAAACAAAATGTCCGTTTTTGACATGCACGATCATACATTCCATGTTAACTGGGCAACCTAAATTTCTCAAAAACGGGTAGTTTTTTCCACCAAACATTGCACAGATTATCTTTGACAGGTCTACCTTCATCTTAAATTATTATTATTCTTTTTTTATATTCCTTGTATTGCTAGCAATTAGACTGAAATGGTAAATTTCGAAATGGCGGACTCAAAATGGCGGAAAATAATTGATTTATTGAATTTTTTATCATGTTCTTTATAACTTACTTTTTGGTATTCGGAATACGAATATGTAATACTTTCTAAAACCGCTTTTCAATAATTCAAATGTTGTTGTTTTTTTTAACATTTGCGATTTTAAATTATATTTCTATTTTTTACACTGCTTTAGTAGAGAAAGTGCGTGCTTCAAATTCCCCTAGTTCTTTTTTAACGAACGCATGAGCTTTTCGAATATCAGGTACTCGTTCAGCAGCTGCAAATCTTGCTTTCAATTTTTTTCAAAATTCTAATATTTTGTCTTTTGAACAGAATACTACTTCAGTTTTTTTTTCATTAGCTTTTGCCCATTTGTACAGCTTTTCAACGTTCAAAATTTGTTGAGATGGTGTTCTAGCTTGCAGACTAGCACGTCTTACAGCTGTCTTAAAGTTTCCTCCCACGCCATCACCAGGGCCTTTTCCATGAGCTGTTACAAAAAAGTGATGTTCTGCTTCAATACCAAAGTTATCAAAATGTAATTCAATGTTTCTAAAACTGTATTTATTCTTAAAGTGCTGCACAGCACCATCCGTGAAGTAATAAATTTTTTTTAAATTGATTAGTTTTTTTAATCGTGTTATAATTATGTCTTGGAAAGTATGTACTGCTGCCGTATTATGATCTATTTCGTTTGATATTATAATCATAGATTTGTGTTCTAATTTGTTTTCTTTTCTATAATAGCATACAATAGTGAAAAGAGAACATTGCTCGTTATTCCAGTGAACTCCGCTTATTGCATTTTGAGATACAAATTGTAAATTTTCAGAAAAATCCATACAGACTATTACTTCGTGTTTTTTCAAACTATTTTGACACTCTTTGAAAAATTTTGATTGCTGTTTTCCAATAAAATCATGTATTTTTAACTTAAATAACTTTTCAATTAACTCATTAATAAAATCTGATTTTAATAATTCTCGTCTCTCCATTTTCGCTCGGTCTGTAGTTGTCCAACAATGAAATGTTATTTTGTCAATGAAGTTTTTATTTAAACAATCGTTTAAGTGTTGTTGAAGTCTAATTGTATTTGGAAAATTAAAATTTTCAGCCTTACAATTGAGACACTTTCCACTGTAGCATTCAAAAGAGTTTTTATCGCATACTAATAAATCAATGCAGTCTTTATAATCTTTTAAATGTAAATCTGTATCTTTTGTAAGATTACTGATATTTAAAAAATCTGACATTAAGTTTATATTTTCGTGATAAATGCAAACACAAATAGAATGTGTACCACTAGCACCTGCAAAAACACAATTTTTTGGCCTTAACGAAGCAAATTTAGAAAATTGGATGACATGCTCTGGATATTCCTGTTGAAATAAAGCGTGCAGTTCTTTTAAATTACTGTGCATTAATCGCTTTCGTTCATGGACTCGAGATCCATCAGGTTTTTTAACTGATACTGTATCTTTCATTCCCCCTAAAAGTTTTCCATTATCATCACAATCATAAAAACCTTTGACTAACGCTACAGTTTTCTCGTTTAACGGTTTACCTTTTCTTAAATTGGATGATGTAAAAATACCATTTTCCTTGACAAGGTCTTTAGATTTCTGTACTTGCCGCCGAGATGCACCAAAAAATTTACTCGTTTCCCTGATACTCCAACTCTTCGGTGCAAAAGTCAGGAGCGTTACTTTTACGGAAGGTGGCAATGTTGGATCCTTAATTTTTTCTTGGATTTGTAGTAGAACCTCTTTACCTGCTTCATAAAGATGCAAATCTTTGCAAGATACTTCAACCGTATCAAATTTACTTTTTTTGGGAGGTGACTCATGAAATGAAGTATGTGACTCGTTGCCATTATCAGAGTTATTATGTGAATGTAAAGATTTATTCATTTCAGAATAAATTCTAAATTTGCACGTATTACATATTTTTTTGTTTTCAGCATCAGGAAAAATATTTGAAATTGAAAGGGAGACTGGAATATCTCCACGTTTATGTGAGTGCATTTTTAATTTGAAAGGATTGCAGCAATAAGTATTAAAATTTGTTTTAGGCATTTCTTATGTTTCGGCGTATGCGAAGAGAAAGTAAAGTTGGTAAATAACAAATAAAAAAATATCACTATTTTTGTAATAAGGAAATGTTTATTTGAAAAAAAGTTTCGTTTGCTGAGACTCTGTGGAATGTACGACTCTTTGCTGTCGCGAATAAGAAAACAATGAATGTAATCGCGTGCGTCAGTTTGCTATTAGGTTTTAAAAAATAGCGTCGCCACCTAGCGGCCGAATTTGGAAATAATTGGATGCATTTATGATAAATCGGAACTTTTTGTTATTTTGCGACGAAATAACTCCAAAACGATAACAGCAAATCACATAAATATCAAAAATTTAAAAAGTATATCTGTTTCCATTATCAATATATGTCGTGCATTCCATGTTAACCGGACCACCTAAATATCTCAAAAACGGACATTTTGCTTTTCACCAAACTTTGCGCAGACCATCTTCGACATGTGTACTTTCATCTACAATTTTTTTAGAATTA
>NW_023458560.1:71914780-71917752 GCF_013731165.1 Rhagoletis pomonella
AACAAAATGTCCGTTTTTGACATGCACGATCATACATTCCATGTTAACTGGGCAACCTAAATTTCTCAAAAACGGGTAGTTTTTCCACCAAACATTGCACAGATTATCTTTGACAGGTCTACCTTCATCTCAAATTATTATTATTCTTTTTTATATTCCTTGTATTGCTAGCAATTAGACTGAAATGGTAAATTTCGAAATGGCGGAAAATAATTGATTTAGTGAATTTTTTATCATGTTCTTTATAACTTACTTTTTGGTATTCGGAATACGAATATGTAATACTTTTTAAAACCGGTTTTCAATAATTCAAATGCTGTTGTTTTTTTTAACATTTTTGATTTTAAATTATATTTCTATTTTTTTACACTGCTTTAGTAGAGAAAGTGCGTGCTTCAAATTCCCCTAATTCATTTTTAACGAACGCATGAGCTTTTCGAATATCAGGTACTCGTTCAGCAGCTGCAAATCTTGCTTTCAATTTTTTTGAAAATTCTAATATTTTGTCTTTTGAACAAAATACTACTTCAGTTTTTTTTTCATTAGCTTTTGCCCATTTGTACAGCTTTTCAACGTTCAAAATTTGTTGAGATGGTGTTCTAGCTTGCAGACTAGCACATCTTACAGCTGTCTTAAAGTTTCCTCCCACGCCATCACCAGGGCCTTTTCCATGAGCTGTTACAAAAAAGTGATATTCTGCTTCAATACCAAAGTCATCAAAATGTAATTCAATGTTTCTAAAACTGTATTTATTCTTAAAGTGCTGCACAGCACCATCCGTGAAGTAATAAATTTTTTTTAAATTGATTAGTTTTTTTAATCGAGTTATAATTATGTCTTGGAAAGTATGTACTGCTGCCGTATTATGATCTAGTTCGTTTGATATTATAATCATAGATTTGTGTTCTAATTTGTTTTCTTTTCTATAATAGCATACAATAGTGACAAGAGAACATTGCTCGTTATTCCAGTGAACTCCGCTTATTGCATTTTGAGATACAAATTGTAAATTTTCAGAAAAATCCATACAGACTATTACTTCGTGTTTTTTCAAACTATTTTGACACTCTTTGAAAAATTTTGATTGCTGTTTTCCAATAAAATCATGTATTTTTAACTTAAATAACTTTTCAATTAACTCATTAATAAAATCTGATTTTAATAATTCTCGTCTCTCCATTTTCGCTCGGTCTGTAGTTGTCCAACAATGAAATGTTATTTTGTCAATGAAGTTTTTATTTAAACAATCGTTTAAATGTTGTTGAAGTCTAATTGTATTTCGAAAATTAAAATTTTCAGTCTTACAATTGAGACACTTTCCACTGTAGCATTCAAAAGAGTTTTTATCGCATACTAATAAATCAATGCAGTCTTTATAATCTTTTAAATGTAAATCTGTATCTTTTGTAAGATTACTGATATTTAAAACATCTAACATTAAGTTTATATTTTCGTGATAAATGCAAACACAAATAGAATGTGTCCCACTAGCACCTGCAAAAACACAATTTTTTGGCCTTAACGAAGCAAATTTAGAAAATTGGATGACATGCTCTGGATATTCCTGTTGAAATAAAGCGTGCAGTTGTTTTAAATTACTGTGCATTAATCGCTTTCGTTCATGGACTCGAGATCCATCAGGTTTTTTAACTGATACTGTATCTTTCATTCCCCCTAAAAGTTTTCCATTATCATCACAATCATAAAAACCTTTGACTAACGCTACAGTTTTCTCGTTTAACGGTTTACCTTTTCTTAAATTGGATGATGTAAAAATACCATTTTCCTTGACAAGGTCTTTAGATTTCTGTACTTGCCGCCGAGATGCACCAAAAAATTTACTCGTTTCCCTGATACTCCAACTCTTCGGTGCAAAAGTCAGGAGCGTTACTTTTACGGAAGGTGACAATGTTGGATCCTTAATTTTTTCTTGGATTTGTAGTAGAACCTCTTTACCTGCTTCATAAAGATGCAAATCTTTGCAAGATACTTCAACCGTATCAAATTTACTTTTTTTGGGAGGTGACTCATGAAATGAAGTATGTGACTCGTTGCCATTATCAGAGTTAGTATGTGAATGTAAAGATTTATTCATTTCAGAATAAATTCTAAATTTGCACGTATTACATATTTTTTTGTTTTCAGCATCAGGAAAAATATTTGAAATTGAAAGGGAGACTGGAATATCTCCACGTTTATGTGAGTGCATTTTTAATTTGAAAGGATTGCAACAATAAGTATTAAAATTTGATTTAGGCATTTTTTAAATACAAAGTAACTCTTTTGTTTCGGCGTATGCGAAGAGAAAGTAAAGTTTGTAAATAACAAATAAAAAAATAACACTCTTTTTGTAATAAGGAAATGTTTATTTGAAAAAAAGTTTCGTTTGCTGAGACTCTGTGGAATGTACGACTCTTTGCGGTCGCGAATAAGAAAACAATGAATGCAGTCGCGTGCGTTACTTTGATATTAGGTTTTAAAAAATAGCGTCGCCACTTAGCGGCCGAATTTGGAAATAATTGGATGTATTTATGATAAATCGGAACTTTTTGTTATTTTGCGACGAAATAACTCCAAAACGATAACAGCAAATTACATAAATATCAAAAATTTAAAAAGTATATCTGTTTCCGTTATCAATATATGTCGTGCATTCCATGTTAACCGGACCACCTAAATATCTCAAAAACGGACATTTTGTTTTTCACCAAACTTTGCGCGGACCATCTTCGACATGTGTACTTTCATCTACAATTTTTTTAGAATTACTTATTTTTTCCTTTCAAAATGGCGGACCAAAAAAAATATTTCTAAAAACGTACAAATTTGCAACTTTTTAACTAGATTTTCTAGAATAATTTCGAGAATAATGCAGCCTTGTAGCCCATATAATTTTAGTGTAACAAAGTGCAAGTTTCAAGTTTTTAAAAAAGTGCCACGCAGTTTTCCCACACAAAGTATGTTCGACATTT
>NW_023458560.1:71917852-71926211 GCF_013731165.1 Rhagoletis pomonella
CGGCGGACAATAAGACAGCCTTGTCATCTCATTGCCAGAATACGGGACATTATCCCGACTTTGATAAAGTAGCAATCTTGCAAGAAGAGAAAGTCTATAATAAACGCTATGTTTTAGAGATGCTACATATTATGAACACCCCTAATCACAAAAGGATGAACTATAAAACGGACACCGACAATTGCGCTAACGTTTATCGCAATTTAGTTCTAACGCACAGCAACAAACCTACAGTGTAGGTGTCGTGTGATCGTGTGTTCATGTTTAACTCATCGTCCGTCCGCTGCCAAGATTCCTTCGGACAACAACATTGCTCTGCTGAGATGACATACAAACATTTCTTAGTCTTACTGTTCAGCACTTCATGTATTGTTATTTGTGTAAAAAATTTTGTTTACAATTACTGTATTTTAATTATTAGTTTTCCTGTTTATGTTTAATATCTTCTTCATGCTTGTTTGTTATTATACATTTGAACATATGATTAGTCGACCGGACAAAGCTAATAGTGTAAGTCGTTTTAATGCACTTGTGCATATGTATGTTTTTGTTGGTTTATATTGTGATGATGTAAAAATATTGTTTTCCTTTTTTAGTCCTGAAGATGCCTTCAGACTGAAGGCGAAATATCGACCAAAATAAAACTAAAAAGTAAATAAAACAGAAAAACATTTAATGTTTTATTTAACATACGGCCTGTAGCTTAAAAATAAATTATTAAATCTAGTTGAAAATTGCAAATTTGTACGTTTTTAGAAATATTTTGGTCCGCCATTTTGAAAAGAAAAAAAAGTAATTCTAAAAAAAATTTAGGTGAAAGTACACATGTCGAAGATGGTCCGCGCAAAGTATGGTGAAAACCTAAATGTTCGTTTTTGACATGCACGACCATACATTTCATGTTAACTGGGCAACCTAAATTTCTCAAAAACGTGTAGTTTTCCACCAAGCATTGTACAGATTATCTTTGACAGGTGTTCTTTCATCTCAAATTATTATTATTCTTTTTGATATTCCTTGTATGGCTAGCAATTAGACTGAAATGGTACATTTTGAAATGGCGGATTCAATATGACGAAAAATAATTGATTTATTTAATTTTTTATCATGTTCTTTATTACTTACTTTTTGGTATTCGGAATACGAATATGTAATACTTTTTAAAACCGGTTTTCAATAATTCAAATGTTGTTGTTTTTTTTAACATTTTTGATTTTAAATTATATTTTTATTTTTTTACACTGCTTTAGTTGAGAATGTGCGTGCTTCAAATTCCCCTAATTCATTTTTAACGAACGCATGAGCTTTTCGAATATCAGGTACTCGTTCAGCAGCTGCACATCTTGCTTTCAATTTTTTTTTTAATTCTAATATTTTGTCTTTTGAACAGAATATTACTTTTTTCATTAGCTTTTGCCCATTTGTACAGCTTTTCAACGTTCAAAATTTGTTGAGATGGTGTTCTAGCTTGCAGACTAGCACGTCTTACAGCTGTCTTAAATTTTCCTCCCACGCCTTCACCAGGTCCTTTTCGATGAGCTGTTACAAAAAATGATGTTCTGCTTCAATACCAAAGTCATCAAAATGTAATTCAATGTTTCTGAAACTGTATTTATTCTTAAAGTGCTGCACAGCACCATCCATGAAGTAATAATTTTTTTTTTAATTATTAGTTTTTTTAATCGAGTTATAATTATGTCTTGGAAAGTATGTACTGCTGCCGTATTATGATCTAGTTCGTTTGATATTATATTTAATCATAGATTTGTGTTCTAATTTGTTTTCTTTTCTACAATAGCATACAATAGTGAAAAGAGAACATTGCTCGTTATTCCAGTGAACTCCGCTTATTGCATTTCGAGATACAAATTGTAAATTTTCAGAAAAATCCATACAGACTATTACTTCGTGTTTTTTCAAATAATTTGACACTCTTTGAAACATTTTGATTGCTGTTTTCCAATAAAATCATGTATTTTTAACTTAAATAACTTTTCAATTAACTCATTAATAAAATCTGATTTTAATAATTCTCGTCTCTCCATTTTCGCTTGGTCTGTAGTTGTCCAACAATGAAATGTTATTTTGTCAATGAAGTTTTTATTTAAACAATCGTCTAAGTGAAGTGTTGTTGAAGTCTAATTGTATTTGAAGTCTAATTGTATTGTGTTTAAAAAGTATATCTGTTTCCGTTATCAATATATGTCGTGCATTCCATGTTAACCGGACCACCTAAATATCTCAAAAACGACATTTTGTTTTTCACCAAACTTTTTTAGAATTACTTTTTTTTCCTTTCAAAATGGCGGTCCAAAATATTTCTAACAACGTGCTTCGACTGCGACTTTTTAACTAGATTTTCTAGAATAATATCGAGTATGCAGTCTTGTTGCCCATAAAATTTTAGTGTAACCAAGTGCAAGCTTCAAGTTTCTAAAAAAGTGCCACCCAGTTTTCCCATACAATGTATGTTCGACATTTTTTTTTTATGCAAAACCGTGTCAGCTAAAAAAATTATTCTAAAAAATCATCTCAAATTTTTAGCAACTTGAAACTTGCACTTTATTATACTAAAATGTAATGGTCTACAAAACTGCATACTCGAAATTATTCTAGAGATTCTAATTAAAAAGTTGCAAATTTGTATCCAAAATTTCGGAGGTAATTTGGTCCGCCATTTTGAAACAAAAAAAGTAGTAATTCTGAAAAAATTTTAGATGAAAGTACACATATCAAAGATAGTCTGCGCAAAGTTTGGTAAAGCTGAGAATTCCCGTTTTTGAGATATTTAGGTGGCCCGGTTGACATGGAATGCACGATATACATATGTACATAATTGCATAAACGCTTATTTCATAAAGTTCACAATATTTTTATATTAACGCTATTACAATTTTTCGCAAAAATTTTCATATAATAACGAATTCTTGTATAAGTTATACATTTCGGGTTCCGAATAAATAATAACACTACCTACTATGTAGGTTTGATATCTATTTTGATCGTAACTTTATTTGCACCGCATATGCGGTAGTAACGAGCTAAGAGCCTGGCAAAAGACTGAATATTAGAATTAAGACAAAGCTTACTCTACCCTACTTAATCCCAACTGTAGCAGAGACTGTAGTAGTTGATATCTTTGGTGTTGTTGTTGTTCCAGCGACTGTACTTTTAGGTGGATCGCCAATTCGCTATTGCTAGTGCTTTCGTTGTTGTTGTGGTTGCAGCGACTGCAGTTGCAGGTGGATCGCTACTCCGTTACTGCTGTTGTTTTCATTTTTGTCACGCGCATATTTGCAGACATAGCGTCAGCATTTTACATGAGAACGGAATGTTTCCCATGAGCGCGTTAGCAGGTGTTAACTACTCCCCCTGTAAAATTGAGCTGCCCCCAGCTCCCCTTATAACTCTTTCTACTACAGCAGCGTTTTTGCGTCTCTGTTGCCATTTGTAAATGATGATTATTACAGCGGAGCCGACGGCGATGACTATAAGAAGGGGACCATTGTGTCGACTGTGCCCGAGTTATTTCTCGCAAGGCTGCGATGTGCTCCAGATTCTTTAAGTTTCCATGATGAAGATAGGGAAGGGATAATAGGGGAACGAGCTCAGTATTTGGGCTGGTGCGGCTCTCGGGTAGGAGCGAAAAGTTCTCTTCCAGTTCGTGTAGCTAATATTATTAATGTTGGCGTTCTCTTTGAATGATATAAGGAAGGTACCTTTAATTTTTATTTGTGGAAAACTGTCTTCGCGCACTTCAACTGCTTCATCGTTGACGATCACCAATCCATCGTCAATTTCCTCCAGAGGGGCAATGTGGTCAGCTGGTATAGACTTGCATGCAGCGGGTTGACGATTCAATAGGTTCAGTAGGCATGAGCTGGTTGTGTTTGCAACTCGACAAATTGCTTTCGATGCTGTTTCTTTACAGTTATTTAGTTGGTGATGTTGGTTACTACATTCTGCTACCATAGTGGCTTCTAACATTAGCGTCTTCTTACTGTGAATAACTGGCCTGACTATAAGTTTGTTGCATATTTGGCTTATGATAGGGTATTTGATTATAAAATAAATATTCACGTTATTTTGCAAGATTTTCAGCTCTGAAGCCGTTAACAGATCACTAATAGAAATATTGGTAGAGTGCCCTTTGGTAATGAGTTTATCAGATTCCTTATTATTTAACAAAATCGGATTTATTATTTGTAGTTTACCTAAAGTAACTGAATAGATAATTGTCTCAAGCTCGTCTATAATGTGTCTATTTCTGGATGATGCAACTTCGAAAAGATGTTCGGTGTTAAGTTCACGTTTCTTCGTTAAGTTAAGTAACTTGTTAATGGTGACAGTCATTTGATTTATTATACCTTTCATGAGCATGAAATGGTATTATAACTTTGGTCCGATGTTTGTAAGTACCAGAACAAAAAGAGATAGACCCATTAAAATGTATACTTATATGATCAGAACGTCGAGCTGAGTTGATTTAGCCATGTCCGTCTGTCCGTCTGTCCGTCTGTTTGTATGCAATCTAGTCTCTCAGTTTTCGAGATATCCGGATCAAATTTGGTAGGTGGGTGTATTTTTATAATGTATTAATTATTTGTCGGAACCGGAAGAATCGGACCACTATAACATATAGCTCCCATACAACTGATTGTTCAGATATGAGATTTTTCGTTATAACTTCTTCATTTATGCAGCTACGAACATGAGATTTTGCAGTATTTGCACCCATTATCAACAGAATACTTACAGTGAAAATTACAAAGATCGGGTCACTATAACCTATAGCTCCCATACAACTGATTGTTCAGATATAAAATTTTTCGTTATAACTCCTCCATTTATATAGCTAGGAACATGAAATTCCGCACTGTTTTCAATAATTATTAACAGAAAACTTACAGTGAAAATTAAAAAGATCGGGTAACTATAACCTATAGCTCCCATACAACTGATTGATCAGATATGAGATTTTTCGTTATAATTCATCCATTTATGTAGCTAGGACCATGAAATTTCGCGCTGTTTTCACTCATTATCAACAGAAGACTTACAGTGAAAATAACAAAGATCGGGTCACTATAACCTGTAGCCCCCATACAACTGATTGTTCAGATATGAGGTCTTTTATCATAACTCCTCCATTTATGCAGCTAGGAACATGAAATTTCGCACCATTTTTGCTCATTATCAACGGAATACTTACAGTGAAAATAACAAGGATCGGGTGACTATAACATATATGTATCTTCCATACATCTGATTGTTCAGATATGGGATTTTACTGTAAAACTCCTTTATTTGAACAGCTAAAACCGATAAATTTCGTAAGATATTTTATAAATAATAATACAAAGTCTACTGAGAAAATCGTCAAAATCTATGCTGTATAAGCTTTATCTCCTATACCACTGATTGTTCAGATACCAGTTTTTGCGATATATCTCCTTTATGTAGGAAACTAAACCCAATAAATTGTGTTACCGGTTTACATACCGATCACATAGCAGTGAAAATCACTTAGATTGGTGCCATATAAAGTATATCTTCCATACCTCTGATTGTTTAGATGCGATTTTTTATATAAGTATGTAACTCCTCTATCGATGTATGCAGATGTATTCAAAAGCAGTAATCTGTCAAAGTAAAATTTGCAGATGTTCATGAAAGGTATGAAGCCTTCGGCATAGCCGAAGACAGCGCTGCTCTTACTTGTTTTTATCTGAGTTTGGGTATTAATGAAAATCTGCCGATTATTAGATTCTATCAACGCCTCTTCTCTGGTAGATACTTGCGTAAAATCATCAAAATCGGGGGTGCCTGCAATGTATTTTAAAGCAGTACCCAAGAAATTGATACTTCTGGCATGGCGATGGTGAATATTTAGTGAATCCAGTAATCGTAGAATTTGGTCTGCGTCCAGTTGTAGTAGTTTCCTGATGTGTGATTGCGGAAATGAGTCTAGTAAGCTTTGTGTGTCTTTGGCAATAGTTTCGTAGTATGTCAGGTTTTGATGATGAATGAGGTAATCGTACTGGGAAAAGGTTGCCACTTCTCCGTTTAAAATCTCGATGTAAGCCGCGCTCGTGTAATTCAATATTTTTCCTTCCGACCCAATGGCCGCCATAATCAGAATCATTGTCAGAGGATGCTGGAAATAGGGAGAAAAATGTCATCTAAGATTTGCTTTGTGAACTCGCTTGCCGTCAATTAGAACTGTTGTGCCTAAATCCTTAGCAACTGTTTTCTCTAAATATAATTTAGTAAACTTATTGCCTATCCTCTTATTGGTTTTAACAAAGACTTTGTCACCCGGATGGTAAGATTTCGTCAGGCAGTTTCCGTTACGGCTTTTGAGGTCATTATGTTGTTTGCTTATTAATCTCTCTCGTATTTCATCATGGAATACTTGTACGGTGTGATGAATGATATCGATTGGTCGTTGCTTCGTCACAGAATGAATTGTCCTATTGTACTTGTAAGTGGAGAGCAGAATAAGGTCATTAGTGTCATTCAAGCCCTGGGTCAGCTTAATGCAGCGGCCTATTTCCGTGAGCGTGCTATGAAATCTCTCCACCTGACCATTTGTTGTACTATGGTGCGGGGGAGTTGTGTAAATGGAAACATTGAAGTGGTCTTGCAATAAAGCCTTTATTGTGTTTGAGTTCAAAGATTTTTCGTTGTCGCAGATGAGGTATTTTGTGTCCTTGAAAAAATTCATGATTTGGATTATGGGTTCCTTCAAATCTATTATCGATCTTGACGGAATCGAGCGAACTATAGCAAACTTGGAGAACTTATCTATGCACGTTAGGTAGTATTTCTTGTCGGTTGAATAAATGTCTATGTGCAAAGTCTCGCCGGGCCTACTTGGAATGGGGGTTTCGCCTATTCCTGGATTGGGTGGATGTCGCTGATACTTTGCCTCTTTACATATTTTACATGAAGAAATAATGCCTTTTAAGATTTTAGAAATATTGGGAAAGTAGTAGTCCCTAAGAACTTGATTAATGTTTTCTTTCAGTGAACGGTGGGCTCTGTTATGCTCAGACTGCAAAATCTCTACCTGGTCGTCCTTGTTAAAAATGTCGGTTACTTGATGATTCGTGTAAACGAATTTGACTGAAGGGAAGCTTAAAATTATCTCGTTTTGAATTTTTCCTAGTACAGGAAGTTCACATAGCAATGCGTTGACCCTGTTAGGATTTACGCAACTTTTTATTAAGTTGGGGAGTCTTTCAAGTTTATTGAAAATTACGTGATGCCTGATCTGAGATTTGAAAAGAGTTTTTGTAGTTACGGATTCGTTGTCCCCATCTTCAAGAATTATTTGGTTCATGAAGCAATTAATGGGATTTTTGACTGTTTTAATCACCATTGTCGAGGATTCCTCACTATGAATAGCCTCTTCAGATCGGCCTGTGCTTAGAGCATTGATATGTTGCCTCGACAGCGCGTCAGCGACTACATTCTCCTTTCCTGGTTTATAATGAAACCTAGGGGAGAATTCTTCTACAAATGATCGCCAGCGTTTTAATTTCGAGTTCGGGTTCTTATCTGAAATTGAAAAGGTCAAGGGTTGGTGGCCAGTAAAAATGTTGAGGTCCCTTGCACCGTAAAGGTAGTTTCTGAGCTTTTGTAAAGCCCAAACAATGGCGAGTAATTCTCGCTCATTAGTAGCGTAATTCTCCTCGGTTTTTGTCAGTGTACGGGAAATCATAGTAATGGGTCGGCCTCCTTGAGATAGAACTGCTCCTAGGGCATGAGAGGAGGCGTCCGTTGTTAAATCAAAAGGTTTTTGATAATCGGGGTAAAGGAGAAGCACATCCTCGGATGACAAAATGTCTTTTATTTTCTTGAAAGCACTGTAAGCTTCTTCATCGAATTCAATATTGGTTTTTTTTTGAAAGTGTGGTGCTCACTGTCCCGTTTTCTCCTCGTAAGTATTTGGTTAGCGGTTTTGCTATTGATGCGTAATCCTTAGTGAAACGCCTATAGTAACCTGATAACCCGAGGAAAGATCGCAACGCGCGAAGTGTCTGCGGAACCTCATAATTTACAATGTCCTGAACCTTGTCTTTTGACGTTTTAATGCCGCTTTGGGAAACTACGAATCCGAGAAATTCTACCTCGGTTTTAAAGAATTGGGTCTTATCTAATGAAACCCTCATATTTGCTAAATATAATTTCTGAAAGACGCGGCTGACGTCGTGGAAGTGAGTTTCATAATCCTGGGAAAATACGATTATGTCATCAATGTAGACGTGACATGTTTTCCCTATTTCTTCCCTCAGTACATCATCGATGGCACGCTGGAAAACACTAGGGGCATTTTTCAGCCCAAACGGCAGTC
>NW_023458560.1:71926311-71947220 GCF_013731165.1 Rhagoletis pomonella
ATGGAATGCACGATATGTATGTCTGCATACCAAATTTCAATTTCAATTGACTTATGGTTTTGAAGTTATAGCTGATAAAATTTCCCGGCCTATGGGATGTTCCACGCCCGCTTTTACAAAGCCATTTATATATACCTTACTATAAGCACCTACTATAGATACGTCTGCGCACCAAATTTCAATTTTATATGACCTATGTTTCCGAAGTTATAGCTGATAAAAATTTTCACGCCTATGGGATGTTCCACGCCCTTTTTTACAAACTCATTTATATATAGCCTACTATAAGTACCTACCATATATATCTATGTATGCATACCAAATTTAAAGTTCATGTGATCTATGGTTCCGAAGTTATAGCTGATAAAAAATTTCACGCCTATGGGAGGTGCCACACCCCCTTGTCGAATCCCATTTTTTTCTTCCTATTATAAGCCCAGGTGTGGTAGCAATACTCTGCAAAAACTTCATTCGATTCTGTCCATCCGTTTAGGCTGCAACCTGGCACATACATACATACATATGTACATACATACATACAAATATATAATAGATATCTATCATTATCCCAGTGTATAAGAATTTTAGTAATATCTCGTCCACAATGCCACCTATCGTGTATATTTTTAGTAACAATATTTATTTTCAATTTGCTAAATTGTATTCTAAATATGAGTCAGATCGGCAAGAAAATGCAGTTTTTAAGAATATTGCGACCCTAGCGCCACTTAGCGAGTGCATTTTTGGTCAGAATATTTATTTTCTAGGCGCTGACGCATGTTCCAAATATGAACCAAATCGGCCTAGCCGTTTAGCAGTTTAGTGACATTTAATGTACAGAAAACCATACGAAATTGTAAGATCGTGACGTCCCAGCATTCTTCATTTTTCGGCAACAACAACAAAAAATTTAAAATTTTTTTAAATCGAAAAGCCTCCCACATAGAAGGTCCAAAAAGTACTTTTTACAGAATTGAAATCGGTTCAGCCGTTTGGTCAGGTATCGCCGTCATACGAAAGACATTTCATTTTGATATATAGAGAGATAAGCACCTACCATAGATATGTCTGCATACCAAATTTCAAGTTCATGTGACTTATGGCTCCGAAGTTATAGCTGATAAAAATATCCACGCCTATGGGATGAACCACGCCCCATTTGCAATCTCAATTATATATACCTTACTATAAGCACCTACCATAGATATGTCTGCATACCAAATTTCAAGTTCATGTGACTTATGGTTCCGAAGTTATAGCTGATAAAAAATTTCACGCCTACGGGAGGTGCCACGCCCCCTTGTCGAATCCCATTTTTTTTCTTCCTGTTATAAGCCCAGGTGTCGTGGCAATGATCTGCCAAAATTTCATATGATTCTGTCCATCCGTTTAGGTTGCAACCTGGCACATACATACATACATATGTACATACATACATATTTCTTCAAATATATAGTAGATATCTATCATTATCCCAGTGTATAAGAATTTTAGGAATATCTCGTCCACAATGCGAACTATCATGTACGTTTTTAGTCCCAATATTTATTCTCAATTGGCTAACATATGTTCTAAATATGAACCTAATCGGCAAGTAAATGCAATTTTAAGAATATCCCGACCCCAGCGCCACCTAGCGATTAAATTTTTAGTCGAAATATTTCCCTTCAAGGTGCTGACATATGTTCCAAATATGAACGAAATCGGTCCAGCCGTTTGGTATTTTGGTGACATAGAATATGTGGAAAACTCTACGAAATTGTGAAATCGTGACGTCTCAGCATTCTTCATTTTTCGACAACAACAACAAAAAATTTCAGATTTTTTTTAAATCGAAAAACCTTCCACACAGAAGGTGCAAAAAAGTACTTTTCACAGAATTGAAATCGGTTCAGCCGTTTGGTTAGGCATCGCCGTCATACGAAAAACATTTCATTTTTAAATATATAGATTAAACAAAGATTACGATGGTATAATTATAAATCTCTAATTTACAGAATACGAAAAAATGCAAACTTTGACAGATCATACCTACAAAGAAAAAAGCGAAAAAAAATTTCCTCGAACACTTGTTAGCTTATTTCATGTATTGAACTCATAAAAAATTTGGAGCCAATCGAAAGTGTGACACCAAACTTGGTGTCCGGTATGACAAAGATTGACTCATACCCGTTCGCTGCCACTGGTCCTGCTTTTTCGTCGATACAACAGTTTTTTGGTTTGTATAGATGGAAGATTTAGGGCCGGTTTCTCAATATCTGGTTAACACTAACGGCAAGCTAAACATCGTTATGGACATGATCGACACCATAATATATAACAGTGAGCCGATAACGTCTATAGTAATGTTTAACCTGTAGTTAGTGTTAACCAGACATTGAGTAATCGGCCCTTACGGTAAATATTACAGTATTTTTTGCAGTAAACTTGAGTTTTTAATGTCAATAAAAGTAAAAGAACAGTTTCGATTCAATTTATATACATACATACGTACATATGAATGATCCATATATACCCAATTTGCCACAGGGCGATGCCGACGTCGCTCTGGCGAAGTCGTTTTGGTGAACTCGAAACGACGTCGTTACGACGTCGCTCTGGTGAAGTCATTTGGGTGAACGAAGTCGTTCCGACGTTGTTTTTTCTTATCGAATCGAAGTCGTTGCAACGTTGGTCTGGTGAAGTCGTTTCGGTGAACTCGAAACGAATCCGTTTCTTCGAACCCACAAGTTTTTTGAGGAGCCTTCGGTCTGGGTTGGACAAGTTCCACGCCCACATTATTATATATCTAAGTATAAATAAAAGTAATTCATTTGGATAGTAAACCGTTTTTATTATGACAATTTTTTATTATGACAGAATATGGAATCCAAAATGTACACTTGTACTCAGAAAATTAAGCCATCTACATCTTTTTTTCAGTATTCGTAATATTCTTCATATTATTTTTTATTTTTTTTAATTTTTTTTATAAAGGTACAGTTCACTCTATTGGCCTTATTAATAAAAAATAAAATTTGTGGGTATGTTGTTGCATTTTGGAAGTACGATGGAGACCGGGCATGAGAAAGGGCCGTTTTTTCAAAAAGTACTAAATCAAGTTCGCTTTTGTTTACGCTAATTGTAGAACAAAAATAGGAGAGTTGGATAAAAATTACGAAAAATATAAATTCTTAAACCCCTTCTACCTAAAATGGTGCATTTTAAGGCGGCTTAATTTTCTGAGTACAACTGTACATTTTGGATTCCGTATTCTGTCATAATAAAAAATTGTCATAATAAAAACGATTTACTTTCCAAATGAATTACTTTCATTTATACTTAGATATATAATAATGTGGGCGTGGAACTTGTCCAACCCAGACCGAAGGTTCCTCAAAAAACTTGTGGGTTCGAAGAAACGGATTCGTTTCGAGTTCACCCAAACGACTTCACTAGACCAACGTCGCGACGACTTCGATTCGATGAGAAAAAACGAGGTCGGAACGACGTTGAATTTTGTATGGAAAAAACGACTTCGTCTCGGGTTCTCCCAAACAACTTCACTGGAGCGATGTCGTAACGACGTCGTCTTCGCCCGGTGGCAAATTGGCAGGCTAACAACCAGAAATGAAATTAAATACACAAGTACTACATGTATACGGAGAGTAGATTGGCTACTCCCCACGATGCAGCGAAACAAAGGTGGCACCTTCCGCGGACCGCTAATCCTCTCTTTCCCGATTTGACAGCATCCACCCTTTCGCTGACGTCACATTATTATTTTTGAGCACCTGTGATGTATACTTCGTATCTATATGTATAATACGCGAAGGGATTTTTTGTGCAGCATAAAAGATCGGTACCGTTCGCCCGATTTTCAAAAATTAGATGTCAAATTAGAAAATTGCATTCAAATGATTTAATAATCAATGCCAGATCCACCGTTCTTTCGATTTTCAAAAATGAGGTGACAAATCAAAGGGCTCTGACTTTAGGTGTGCAATAAGGTTGAAATTTTTCGAAAAGAGTTGCCACCTTTTAAAAAATTAAGTTCAAAATAATACGGGAAGCATTTTTTGTTCCGCATAAAAGATCTGATCCGTTCGTTCCATTTTCAAAAATGGGGTGTCAAATTAAAGCGCTTGGCCTGTAGATTGGCTAACTGGTTTTATTTTTTCGAAAGGAGTTGCTACCTGCAAAAGAAATATACTTAAATTATTTAATAATCAGTGCTATCAGATCAGCACCGTTCGTTCGGTTTTCAAAAGTTAGGTGTCAAATTAAAGTGCGCAGGCTGCAGATGCACAACGAGGTTTCACTTTTTCGAAAAGAGTTGCCGCCTTTTAAAAAATTTAGTTGAAATTATTTTGAAATTTAAACCAATTATTACAAAATGGTTGTCGATCGAAACGGGTTTAAGAGCTTTGTGTCTTAACTTCACTGGAGGGTTGCCACCTGTTTAAAAAATTAAATTAAATTTAAATTAAGGGAATTAAGTAACGGACATACATATTTATCACCATTTGAGTGCTAGGCGAAAAGATTTTAAGAAGACAATAGTATGCAAATATTTTGAAGAGGGTTGCCACCTGTTTCAAACGTCGATTTCAGTTAAATTAATATTAAAATATGTCAAACGAAAGAGTGTTAAGAAATCTTTAGTTTCAACACTAACAATATTTTTGAGGTGCTTACAGAGGGATGCCATCTGTTTAAAAAGTTAACTTTAAATTATTTAATAAGCTAAGTAAATGATTAAAATATTGGTATCAATCAAATTGGGTTTGACAAGGCTTTATTTCTGAACTATATGCTTAAAAAATCAATTTCAACTTAATTCATCAGTTAATTAAAATATGTACCACAATGTCCTTCGAGGGCAACGAGGGTGAAGAGGGCTGCCACATGTTTAAAAAGTCGAATTTAATTAGCTTATATGAAATTTATTTTAAATACGGGTGCCAAAATAAAATATTCATCACCATGTTAGGCGAAGGAAATTTAGAAATATTTTAGCTTGAAAATACTTTTTACGAGGGTTGTCGCCTGTTGGAAAAGTCGAATTTGATTAACTTACAGTAAAAAACGCTTAAGTACCTCACGAAAAATGTCAGCTTTTTGAGGTACTTAGGCGGGTTGGGTACTTAAAAGAACCCGCTTAAGTACCTCGATGCGGGTACTTAAGCGAACATAATTACTGATTTAGTTACATCTTCTTGTTAACTTACATAAATACTTGAATAAAAACATTTAATGAAGTACACATAGTTTAAAACCAAAAACGTAGCATTATTTAAACAGATAAACAAGTAAAGAAAAACTTGATTAAAAAAATATTTAGTGCGATGGTCTGTCATTTTTACAAGAATTAAAATGTTTAAAAAGTCAAGGTTGGACATATCATTTTGTACCAAATTCAAATGATAATTATCATTATAATGTTTGCCACTTATGTCTATTTATTAATTTTAAAGGTTTTTCAATCAATTAAAATGCAGTTCATTCCCTAACAAATACCATATAAACCTAAGCTTACGATTTTGTAGAACACTTAAAAAAAATGCACCATAATTTCAAACTTTTTTCTCAGAAGTGTTTTTTGAGTATACAGTTTTATAGTCCATTCAATTTTAGTGCAATAATGTGCAAGTTTCAAGTGGCTAAAATTACCGTTGATTTTTTAGAATTTTTTACCGAATTTGAAAATACGTTAATATTTTAAGGAATTTTAAAAGAGCACTTAAAAGGGGAAAATTATAAGTAAAATTGTAAATGGGGCACGAAAAATTTAGGTACTTAGGCGGGTTGGGTAAATAAGCGGGGAGGTACTTAAGAGAGGGATTTTCTTCTGATTATATTAAAAAACTCACGCTGTCCAAAAATGTTGGTTACTTAAGCGGGTTAGGTACTGTATATACAAATTATATGAAATATTAAAATAAGAGTGTCAATTCCGGGAACATTTATAATGTTGTAAAAGTGTTGCCACCTGTGCAAGAAGTTACATTGAAATTATTTTGTAAAAAATACGAATTATCAAGAGATAGATATCAATCGAAATGTGTTTGAAAAGGCTTTATATCTGACCTCTATTTGAAAAATCAAATTCAAATTAATTCATCAGTTAATTGAAATTTGTGTCACCAGAGAAAGAGACTGAAAAAGACTCTAGCTTGAGAATACGTTTGAAAAGGATTTCCACCTGTTTGAATAGTCGAATTTAGTCAACTTATTCACAAGTTTTAAGAAAAATTAAAAAAAAAACCTCGAGTACATAAATAAATATCTTTTATTAGGCTTGCCGCCTTTGCGTACTTATCTAACTAAGTATATACGTATATTATACGAGAGAAAATTTTTGTGAAGGTCACTAGATTTGCACCGTTCTTTCTAATTTCAAGTATGAGAGGTGGCTGTATAAATGGGTTAAGATTTTGTTTTTTGAAGTTGGAACCTTCTTATCGGTACAGGGTGATTTGAAATTTTGGAGATATTAAAAACCGAAACTATGCGAGACCTATCTTCACTCAGAATCGGCTGAATTGCATTTAGATGAAATATGGCACTCGAATCGCTTATAACTCTGATTAACATTTAGAATATTTTTTAGTTTTTTTAAATTCAATTTTGGGCGTTTTAACGCCATGCGGGTTCACTAGTTGTACCTATTTGCCGAAAAGTTGTACCTAAAACGTACACGTACCTAACCGGTAAACATGTAATTTTATGTGCATATATTTTTGACACTTGGTTGACTACAACTTCCATCTGTACCATAACAACTTTTGGACTTACAAGAAAAAATATTTTACTACGTTCCAAATGTACTTAAAATAATGTGATTGTACCGAATGTACGTTCAAATTAAGAAGCTGAAGTGTAGGTACAATTCAACCTAGTTTTACATCACTACTTCGCACCACTTGTTTGCTTCTTCCTCTTCTTCTTCAAAATTATTCTTTACACTCTCATTCTCATAATAATGTTTCGTCACACCCAGTTGCTCCCAGCTTGATTGACGCAACCTTGAATTCTATCATTCTTGAGTACGTCATGTATTTTCTCTCTCAACGCCAAGTAGTGTATTCATGCGTAGCAATGTGTTGTGAGTAGAGTACAATGCAAAGAGCACTTATCGAACATAATGCGGCAAATATACTTGCGCTAGCACGATTGAGAGAAATAGAGATTGCGCCCATCGCAGTACCGCTAATCCGCTCTTTGTGAATTTGACAGAATCAGCTGTGTGCGTGACGTCATCTTGGTGCAATTGTTGATTGAGGAAAACCTTATAACGATTTAATGGGTACAGTTTAGTTATTTGCCCAATGATTTCGGGACAATGTGTCCGAATGGGGTTTCCGATCCAAAAACACACACTTGTAGTCAAAAGTCTACACGTTATTTTAAGGCCTAATTTTGTAATTTGCGGTCACTAATTTATTAATAAATTCGGTCTGAGAAATGTACTTTTTTGTGAATTTCGGAGTGAGTTCTACGCAAGTATACTGTGGATGGCGTAGCCGGAGTTATATGCACAATAAATAAATACCTTTGACAATAGAAAGGTGTTTTTCTAAACTGGTTGCTTCGGCAGATTGTGTAAGCAAAAATATACTGAATCAAATGATTTCATTTTTAACCGACTTCAAAAAAAAGACGTGAGTACTAGGTACTCAAGAAATTTGATGTGTAAACATACATATGCAAACGGCAAAGCATAAAAGTGCTTTTACATATAAATATAATCTCAATCAAAGCTCGTTAGCTGTCAAATTGGTTGTGCTTGTTATCACACACCTCGAGGAAAAGTTAAACTTCTTCTCTGTGCCACCGTGGTCACTTTCTTCTATTACACACACATATTATGCTATTTAAATATATTTTAACTTAATATTTTATTAGAAATACCGTTACAAACCTCTTTTCCTTGCTAGCGTCATTTTTTGTTTACTTTTACATTTGACATTCCTCCTCTTATTCGCAAGTATAATCGATAAAACTAGGTTGGGCTCCAAAAAGTTATCGGTTTAATCTGGGATAATTTTATAATTATAATTTTGTATGGTTAGACTATGTTCAAACAGGCCAATTAGCTGAGGCAATTAAGGAATTGAGTTTTGTGTTCACACATAGATCAGCTGCGAAATTAGCGATACGAAATCAGCTGCTGGATTACCTACAGTGATGGAAAAGTTGGTACAATCGTACCTTTATTTAGTTTGAAAGTGCATTCGGTATAAACACACAATTTTAGGTACATTTGGAACGTAGGAAATCAGTTATTGTTTTTATTGACATTTTAGTGCATTTTCTGTTGCGGGCAACTGGTCCAATACCTTCTCTCCTTTGTGAAGGGGCATACAAATGATACAAAAAGGTGGTCAAAGTAACGCAACTGTAGTTGATTTCGCCAGATAGATGCAAAATATTTATTTTTAAACGTCAGATCGGAGAACTGGGAGGAAAGTAATTCACCTTTACTACAACATAGTTTTGTCTCGCGCTGCTCGAAGAGATTCTTTTCATAGCCAAAATTTGTTTAATGTGAGTACAGAATATGATGTGGTATCGATGGGAATTTTTATCCTCCTATCTTCTTTATAAAGAAATACATATTTTCTTTTTAGGTACATCTATCTACTTTTAGATAAAGCTTTCCGTAAATTAGGTACAATTTTATAATTAAATTTTCCATCCCTTATGGAATATCAGCTGTAAAAGAGGGACAGAAGCAAACAGCTTTTGCTCTTTGTACAATAAAAATAAGTCAAAATTAAACATACCTAGAATACCTATTTTTCAAGACTTAACATGAAAAATTGCATCAATATGGCTTGAGAAGCCCTCCTACCATATAATAAATAATAAGTAAATGTGTTTGGAACGTACTTTTTTATTTAAAGTTATTTCATAAGTAATAAAAGGACAGACAGTAATTAAATTTATATGCATTTAATAATACTTTAGTGTGTACATATCTGATAAAGTAATTTAAGGTATGTCGAAAAAAGCTCGATGCAAAAAAATAAGTCAAAAAACTTATTTTCTGGTTGAAAGAAGTTCATAAGTCTTCTTCTTCTTTTTTGGCACTGTAACCGCCTAAGCGATTTTCGCCGAGTTCAGCAAAGCACGCCAGTCGTTTTTCTTCTGTGCCAACTGACGCCAATTGGAAACGCCAAGTGAAGCCAAGTCCTTCTCCACTTGATCTTTCCATCGCAGTGGGGTCCTCCCTCTTCCTCTGCTACCACAAGCGGGTTCCGAATTGAATACTTTCAGAGCTGGAGCGTCGGGTTCCATTCGAACGACATGGCCAAGCCAGCGAAGCCGCTGTATTTTAATTCATAGCTCTACAGCTCATCGTTCCATCGTCTGCGGTACTCGCCTTCGCCAACGCGTAAAGGCACGTAAATCTTCCGCAAAATCTTTCTCTCGAACACTCCAAAAGCCGCCTCATCGGATGTCGTCATTGTCCATGCTTCTGCGCCATATACTACCACGGGCATGATGAGTGACTTATAGAGCGTGGTTTTCGTACGTCGAGAGAGGCCTTTACTCCTGAATTGCCTACTCAGTCCAAAGTAGCACTTATTGGCAAGAGTGATTCTGCGTTAGATTTCAATGCTGACATTATTATCGGCGTTAATGCTGGTTCCCAAGTAAACGAAATTCTCTACTTTCTCGAAATTGTAACTGTCAACAGTGACGTGGGTGCCAAGGCGCGAATGTGCTGACTGTTTGTTTGATGACAGGAGATACTTCGTCTTGGCCTCGTTTACCACCAGACCCATTCGCTTTGCTTCCTTATCCTTATTTGGCGCATTGTGAATACCTGGTCTATGGTGGATTAGCCAGGTCTAAAGCCACACTGATAAGGTCCAATCAGTTCATTGACGGTGGGCTTCAGTCTTTCACACAATACGCTCGATAAGACCTTGTTACCTATGCTTAGAAGGCTGATTCCGCGGTAGCTGGCGCGAATGGCGGGGTCACCTTTCTTGTGGATTGGGCAGAGCACACTTAAATTCCAGTCGTCGGGCATGCGTTCATCTGACCATATTCTGCACAAGAGTTGATGCATGCACCTTATCAACTTCTCGCCGCCGTACTTGAATAGCTCAGCTGGCAGGCTGTCAGCTCCAGCAGCTGTGTTGTTTTTCAGCTGCGTTATTGCTATACGTACCTCGTCATAGTCAGGCGGTGGAACGTCGACTCCGTCATCATCGACTGCGGGCTCGGGTTCTTCTTCTCCAAAACTTTCCGTGCTGCTACCATTTAATAGGGCGGAAAAGTGTTCCCTCCATAACTTAAGTACGCTCTGGACATCGGATACTAGATCGCCATTGTTGTTCTTACAGGAGTACGCCATGGTCTTGAAACCTTCCGTAAGTCGCCTAACTCTCTGGTAATATTTTCGGGAATTCTTCCTGTCGGCCAGCATTTCAAGCTTTTCGCACTCACGTGTTTCGGCCTCTCTCTTATTATTGCGGCAAATAGGTCTCGCTTCCCTCTTCAGATCCCTATAGCGGTCCCACATATCGCGCGTTGGGCCCGATCGCAGCGTGGCCCTGTAGGAGGCATATTTTTCTCTGCAGCTTCCTGACACTCCTCATCGTACCAGTTGTTCTTTCGGGCTCGCTGAAATCCGACTACTTCTTCGGCGGTGGTACTTAATGAGCGGGAAATGTGGTTCCACTGCTCGCATATGTCGGTTTGTTGAAGAGTGCTCTCTGAGAGCAGGTGTGAGAGTCGAGTAGCGAAAGCGCTGGCTGTCTGTTGTGATTGCAGCTTTTAGACGTTAATCTTTCCTTGCATATTTGGGCGCACATTTTTTGCTGCACAGAGGCGGGTGCGTATCTTGGCTGCAACAAGATAGTGGTCCGAGTCAAAGTTTGGGCCTCGGAGTGTGCGTACGTCTAACACACTGGAATCCTGCCTTCCGTCTATCACAACATGGTTGATTTGGTTTCTCGTTTCGATCCGGAGACAGCCACGTAGCTTGATGGATCTTTTTATGCTTGAA
Organism: Rhagoletis pomonella; assembly: GCF_013731165.1. Taxonomy (NCBI): domain Eukaryota; kingdom Metazoa; phylum Arthropoda; class Insecta; order Diptera; family Tephritidae; genus Rhagoletis; species Rhagoletis pomonella. Next base: position 71,937,317 of record NW_023458560.1, read on the forward strand.
CCTAGTACTGCATACTACCACATTTCGGGCCCCGGCGAAGTCGATCAGCCTCAATCTGTTGTCGGACGTTTCGTCGTGGAGACTGAATTTTCCGACGGTGGTTCCAAAGATCCCTTCCTTGACCACCCTGGCATTGAAGTCGCCAAACACGATTTTGATATCATGACGGGGACAGCGCTCGTACGTGGGCTCCAAGCGCTCATAGAAGAGATCCTTGGATGCCTCATCCTTCTCTTCCGTCGGGGCATGGGCGCAGATGAGCGAGATGTTGAAGAATCTCGCTTTGATGCGGATTGTGGCCAGATGCTCGTCCACTGGGGTGGACGACAGTACTCGGCGACGGAGTCTCTCTCCCACCACAAATCCAACTCCGAATTTGCGCACCTTTACATGGCAGCTGTAGTAGACGTCGCAAGGCCCCAGACATTGCTTGCCTTGCCCCGTCCAACGCATTTCTTGGATGGCGGTGATGTCACCTTTGTCCATACGAGGACATCAACCAGCCGGGCAGAGGCACCTTCCCCATTAAGGGCCCGGACATTCCAAGTGCATGCCCTCAAATCGTAGTCCTTTAAACTTTTTCCGTGGTCGTCATCATAAGGGGGGTCTCATACGAGGCTTTGCCTTGCTTCTTCACTGGAAGTGGTTTTTACGTGGCGGGTCCCAAACCCAGCGCACAACCCATTGCTGGGACGGAGGTGGTTTCGCAACCAAATACACGTTTATATAGCGAGCCGCTTGCTCCAAGCAGACACCCGCTTGCAGCCGCACCTACTCGTGAACAGATGCTGCAGACTTCAGTGAGCCCTTAAACCGAATAAGTCGGAGTGGCCCCACCGAAGCTCCCTCTCTTTCTGCCGTGACCCAAGGCTCCACTCGGATTGGTTACCGCATCTCGCACATGGGTTGCTCACGTTGCCCAGAGTGCGCAAACGAGGACGCAAGAGTCGGGATTGAGTATAGCCATGCAACTGTAACTGCATACCCAGCGCAACTACTATACCCCATTGCACTTCATAAGTCTAGTGGCATAAATAAAAGAAGCGCCTTAATTCGACCAGTTTTGTCTATATTCCTTTTAGCCCAAGAGCCCGCGACTGCCAGACCTTGGTTATTTTATAAAGGCTGAAAGCTTCTCCATTTATGCCCTCTACACAGGTAATAACAAACCCAGACTATGAAATTTGGATAGTGGTGGCTTTGGCAGGTACCAGGTAGTAAAGGTGTATAAAATACCACCTCAAATTCGTGATAGTATAAAGGTCAGTTTTTATATATTTTACTCGTAATAACATTAGAAACCACGTCGTTCATTGCCAGACACTTAGCATGGTTCCTACCCCCTGCCAGACACCCTGAAAATTTTAAGTTATACTTTCGTCATAGTATAAAAGCTGATTTTTATATATGTCACTTGGGGAACTATTAAAAGATGTTTCCTCACTTGCCAGACCGTTTCGATAGTTCCTTCATCTTGCCAGACGCTTTAAAGGCGTAGGTGCGAGCATGAAAAAACTGATAAAAATTATACTTTGTTAGTTACTTATCGGAGACGGCGGTCCTTACAAGTTGAATTCCAATTTCTTACAAAAGCCAATGGCTATTCGCTATGCCACAAAGCCTATTTTTTTGCAAAATTTTATAAGAAATATAGAATATAAAATGTTTAAAAACTGTTCTTTTGCCAAAAAATCAAGTTACTAACGATGAAAATCGATGGATAAACAAATAAGTTTTGAATGGTCAAATGAAAGTATGAAGTAGGAGCGGGAAATAATGTTACTCATACGCCATATCGTACATGGCGGAATTTTTTTTTCATTCGCAATGCAAAATCCGTAATGTATGGCCCAAAATTAAATACCTCTGCGCTTTTTTCTGTCATTTTAGTGCACCTAAAGTGTAATAGGCAATCCAACCAAAAAATTATTTTATTGTAGCGAAATAAAAACCCAACAAGCAAAATAAACTTAAAGAAAGTTTTTTTTTAAGTTTTCAATTATAAACATTAAGCTTACAAAACGTTGATTTTTTGTCTATAAAACGCTTGAAAGTAAGCGTAATATAATCGAAAAGGAACGTTGGTTATAAGCGTAGAAATATAAGCTTGTAATAAATGTTCAAAAGAAAGCTTTTTATAAGCGTAAAAGTGTAAACTTATAATTTAATTTAAGCGTATGAATATAAACTTACTAAAAATTTTCAAAAGAAAGCTTTTTATAAACATTTTTATAACCCTTTATTTAAAGATATTTCATTAAAAACTCATACATAGATTGCTTAACATCTAGAAACTAAACGAATGCGGCGGACTCATCTACAGTCGCGAAAATATAAATAGGGAATAGACATTTTAGCATGCAAATTCACGATAACACACAAAAATTAAGCATAAAAAAGTTAATTATTACATCTTGTTGTGTGCTTTTTATTGTATGCGGTTATTGGCAAATTGGAAAAGCGACATCGATGCAGCTATATATTCCGCTTCATCGCCGCCATTCTCATTGATGAACTTTTCTGAAAAAAATTTAATACATTTTTAATTGAATGTTAAACTAAGAAAGGATAAGGGGAACTCATCATTTGAAGACTCGAATGCTCCACCGATTAGCGCAGCGGGTCCTGGATTGGACTTTTTCTTACCACATCGGTTTTATTTAATATTTTCTTTTAATAATATATTTTAAAAAACGTAAACACGTCACTTACGATTGAAAAAAATTTATATTTACTACTTCATGTCGTTGGCATTTACATTTCATTTATACGTTTAAGTTATTTATAAACATTCGCTCTCAAAACTTATTAAAGGTTTATTTGAAAAAACTTTTAATAAGCTTAATACTAAAAATGCTTATTTAACGCTTATTATAGCAAACTTAGTTTAAGTTATTTTTAAAAACGTTTACTGAAATGCTGGTTGGGAAGTAAACAAAACTAAGACAAGTAAGATTTCAAATATGCGTGTATGTATTTTTGTATCAGGTATCAACGGCATAACTGGAGGTAAATTGTCTGGAAGTACACTGGTCGATTTTTCTTTTTTACTTTTTTTCCAGAATTGAAACGTTCACAAGTGGAAAATTTTGTCATAAGTCCTGTGAATGTTTAAAGCATTCCCTGTGATAACCACTGTCTGTTTATTCATCAGGCAAAATAACATCTTTATATTTAAGGTTATGATTTTTTCTGGCTTTCAAAACAGTTTGACATTTTTTAATGTCTCCTCAGAAAACAATATTATTTTCACTTTTTTTACAAACGGCACAAATTAAAACGTCTTTCATGTTAATATACTATTACAAGTTCACCCCAACCGTGATACAAAAAACAGCTAGTTTTATCAAACATTTTTACGTTTAATAATTTTTTTTTAAGTTTCATAAATTGTGACCTTTATCATGGGACTTACTGCGCTGGTAATATTAAAACAGTCCATTGCAAATTTTTTTTGTCATATATATGCATAATAATATTGTAATTCAAAATAAGTTATCGTACTTACGTGATTCGCACAAAAATATAGCGCATACACATACATTTTTTCATAAAAATTAAAATATCTTGTGTCTCGGCGTTTTTTGGGTCATTTTAAAACTTGAAATTTTCCCTACAGTGTTATAAAATAAATTTTTCCCTCCTATAGTAAACAATAAGTTTCTAATACAATATCGAAATTTTAATTAAATTTAATTTAAAAAAAAAATCGTAAGGCTCCAACACATTATTAATTAACTTATTAGATTTTATTTTATTGACATGGACATTTTATTCTAAAGATTTTTTTCTCAAATATACTCTTTTTATAGAATTTTAGTCTAATTTTATGTTTATACTTCTTATAAAATTTTGCAAAAAATAGGCTTTGTGGCATAGCGGATAGCCCTTGGCTTTTGTAAGAAATTATAATTCAACTTGTAAGGACCGCCGTCTCCGATAAGTAACTAACAAAGTATAATTTTTATCAGTTTTTTCATGCTCGCACCTACGCCTTTAAAGCGTCTGGCAAGATGAAGGAACTATCGAAACGGTTTGGCAAGTGAGGAAACATCTTTTGATAGTTCTCCAATAGACATATATAAAAATCAGCGTTTGTACTATGATGAAAGTATAACTTGAATTTTTCATGGTTAAAGGGTGTCTGGCAGGGGGTAGGAACCATGCTAGGTGTCTGGCAATGAACGACGTGGTTTCTAATGTTATTACGAGTAAAATATATAAAAACTGACCTTTATACTATCACGAATTTGAGGTGGTATTTTATACACCTTTACTACCTGGTACCTGCCAATGCCACCACTATCCAAATTTCATAGTCTGGGTTTGTTATTACCTGTGTTGGGGGCATACATAGAGAAGCTTTCAGCCTTTATAAAATAACGAAGGTCTGACCGTCGCTGGCTCTTGCTCTATTTTGTTTATCCAAAATTTACATTTTTTTATAAAAGTCTACTTCATATTTCACATAATTAACTTCTCTTCTTCTTCTTTCTTTATTGGCGCTGTAACCTCCTAAGCGATTTTGGCCGAGTCCAAAACAGAACGCCAGTCATTTCTCTTCTGTGCTAACTGACGCCAATTGGAAATGCCAAGTGAAGCCAAGTCCTTCTCCACCTGGTCTTTCCAACGCAGAGGAGGCCTTCCTCTTCCTCTGTTACCAGCATCGCGGCCCGCGTTGAATATTTTCAGAGCAGGGGCGTTTCTGTCTATTCGAACGACATGGCCAAGCCAGCGGAGCCGCTGAATTTTAATTCGCTGCACTATGTCTATATCGTTGTAAAGCTCAATTCGCTGCACTATGTCTATATCGTTAACTGCATATGTATAAATGGGCAGTTCTCTGATGTCATTTTTTTTTTAAAGATGTAAGCAACATTTTTTCAAATTTTTATTTTTGATGCAAAAATATTCCTAGAGCATCTAGATGCATTTCTGCATCAAAACGAAAATTTTGAAAAAAATTTCGCTTACGTTATTTTGGCGGTTAGAGCTCGTTATAATTTCAAAGATAAAGGTCAATTCCAAAATTTATTTAAAAAAATTCAGTGCAATGTAAAACAAAAGTATGGGTACCAAATGAAATAATTTTTTTGGGTTCACAAGGCCGAATAGGAATTGAAAATGCCCCTTTAATCTATTTTATTTTTTTAAGCTAATAAAGTTGGTCTTAAACATATAATTTTTTCAAAAATAATAATTGAAAAATTTCAAGGATATTCAAGGATAAAATTATAAAAGGGATTTTCAATACCTACCCCAAACAATGTTATGTGTTTTAACTCTACAGAACCTTGTCTTTCATTTGATACCCATACTGGTTTCTTAAGTATATTGCACCGAAATTTTTAAATCATTTTTTGAATTACTCATATCTTTCAAATTTCAAAGTTCTATTTAAAAATCCTGACGTCAGAGAGAAGAATTAAGAACGCAATTTTACTATATTTGGCCCTTGGTTTGGCGAATATATTTTTTGTGTACAAAATTGCCTGCCGCAAGGTATTATATGTATATTGAGCTACATACATATTTATAAAAAAAATGTTAAATATTAAATAACCAAAGAAATATAGTCAAAACTGGTCAACATAAAGCGTTTCTATTATTGCCACCAGTGCAAAATACAAATCCCGAAAATCCCGGGATTCTAGGCAAATAATACCAGAATTTTCGAGACTTAAAAAAGACCGGGATCCCGGGGTCCCGATATTGACATACCTAATACATACACATGTAGGTTAGGTTAGAAATTAAACATTAATATCACTTAATTTTATTAATTTTGCTGATTTAATTTTTTTTTATTCATTTTCATTTTCTTTTAATGCATGAAATTATCGGTATGATTGATGGTGCATTTACATGGTATGAATCTCATCATAAGCCGTATGAATTTTCCTATAAAAGAAGCACCAACTCTATTAAGAAATGAATGAAAGCGATATATATTTTATAATTTTGACTTATATACTTGGCAAGTATTCTTTTGTAAAGGCCTATATGCAGTTCTCAAGAAAAGCAAAAATTCCATACAAAATGACGTACAAGAAATGCCTAAGAAATTTTCTTGTGTAAAATTTTCTTGAGGCAGTACGCAGTTCTTAAGAAATTTTCTACGCTTTCTACTACGGGTTTCTAAAGTTTTTTTGTGAAAAAAGAGCACAAGGCAACCCATGCTTGCAACAGAAATATATGGCCGTTCCATTATTTCTTGAGGAAAGAGCGAGCCAACCAGCTGTTGAAGTATAAGTTGTCAAATTCCTTGGACACACACACGAAACAATGGCAATTTTTTTCTTGACCGTTTTCTTGAGAGCTGCATACCAGCCTTAAACAAAAAACAAATAAAAATCATTTGTGCTAGTTTCGAAAGTAGAAGCTTATTTTTTTTTCAAATGTGCTTTAAAAAGGACGAGCACTGGTTGAAGTATCCTTCTCCTCCTTCCATAAAGCATTGCGGATTGCGATTTTTAGTTGCGTTCCCTAACTCACAAGAAGTTGCAAGAATTTACAGGATTTTACCAGAAAGCCTTCCCGTACTCGGTTCTATGGCTTCTTTTGCTTTGTGACAGTTTTACAGGTTTTAAACCAGAAAAGTTGGGGATAGCTTCCATTTAAATATATTTGTGGAGAAACAGTTTTTTTGTTCAGAAATTGCTTGTTTATGTTTTTTCTCTTTCATGTAACAAACGTTTGGCATAAGTTGAAAAATATTTATGTAATATATATACATATATAGATTGCCGCTTAAACAATATGTTTGTGTTTGGCCTAGCTTTTCCTCCGTCCTTTTTGGCTTGTGTCTTGATGTTGTCACACAAAGAGGAGGGAGCTACAGTTTTACGTCGACTCCGAACGGCGATTGTATTTTTATGAGAATCTGTTTTTCCATGGCGGAATACGCTCGGAGGTTTGCCATTGCCTGCCGAGGTGCAACCACTATTAGAAAAAAACTGTGTTGTTTTTTATATTTTGATGTTGGTCGGAAGCTGGACTCAGGCCCTGCGAAATGGTAGTGCGGACTGCTAACCATTACACCACAGCAGCCGCCACTACTTCTACATATGTATAATGCTTTTATATTGATTCAAAATACATCGGAGTATATATACTTATGTATATTGAAAAAAGATACGATTAGAAAATATACCCAAAATTCAGGAGCGGGTGAAAAAGTTCTTATAATTATTATTATAAATTAAAAAATATAACTTTTGTAAATCTCAATTCGAAAAGAAGAAAAACGACTGGCGGGCTTTATTGGATTTGGCGAAAAATTCTTAAGCGGTTACAGCGCTAAACAAAAGAATGAGAAATAGTAACAATGCGGACTTGGGCGGTGGTTTCGGTAAGAGCGAATTTTATTCGCGCGAATTCTTGCGACATTGCTTTGACAGTGAAATGCCTACATTTGGAATGTTGTGGTTTCGGTAAGCCAATTAACCAATGTATGCAAATACATTAAAACGAATTCGCGCAAATACAATTCGCTTTTACCGGAACCGCCACCATATGCATTCGGTTTGAAAGAAACATGAGACCATACAATTTTTGTTTTTTCGTTAATTCTCTGAACATTTATGATATGCAGTAGTTTGCAAAAATTGTCCTGGGCTGTTTTCTTTGATTTCGAATTGAAAATACATTACAATTGTATTTTACCCAAAGTATCCCTGCATTTTGTAAAAGCCAGAAAGAAACATCAACTGTATGAAAAATTGAAAGGGAGCAGTATACATGCCTTCTATAATTTTTACTTATATATTTGGCAAGTCTTTTTTGTAAACAACAAAATATACACATTTTTGTTTCTTTGTCAGCTTGGGAATTATAGGCATATTTTTACTAAAATGTGATAAAAGCCTCATTAAAACTTTCTGTAATGTCTTGTTTTTAGTTTGTTATCACACTGCTTTGTATTTTTATTGTCTACCATACGTGACTAAAAAATTTTAGCACAAACAATTTCTTTTTTTTTTGAGTTTGTTTGTTTGACATGGATGTGAAAATTTTGATGTCAGAGTTGCCACTTTCCTCTTTTTAGGCGGATTTTTGTACTAAAAAGCATCAAAACGGGAAAAACCTCATTGGTATCCCTGCATTTGTTAAACATCTCAAGAGAAGATGTATGAAAATAAAACTTGCTGTAAATACATATGCTTAACAGTATCACAACAGTATGTTTATAGTATCTCCGCATCATTTTTCATATGAAAAAATATATTATACACTGAGAAAAAGTATTAGTTTCGACAACTAAAGATATTTAGTTCCCGAATTTTGATAATATTTGGGAGCTGTGACCAAGGATTGATAACTATTACCATGGGTTGGTAATTATAACTAAATATATTAAAGCTTATAATATTCATCTACGTTGTACCAAATTGTTAATTTAGTTGAAGGGTAAATGAAGTTGGTAAATACTAATAAATATTTTTTTGAAGCATATTTCTACAAATTCCATTCAACTTAACGTATGGTTCATAAAAGGATGTCATTAAGCTCTGGTAATACAGATAAGCTTTCTTTCAACACATGGTTTAGTCATAGTTACCAAATCTTAGTTGAGACAACCACGATTTGGTTTGAGAGCGGAACATATTCATGCTTGTGAGCCACCCCTAAATAATGATCAGCGCTCTCTGAGCACATGTGTGTTTCACATGCGAAAAGCGCCAGCTAAGCAATGCACACAGCCCCACTTATTGAATCGTTTGAATGCGCCAGTATGCCGACCATTGCATAAAAACGATTCAATGAATGAGACTGTGTGCGTGGAAATCATCCCTGCAAAAATTTGAGGATCAAGTGGTCCACTGGGTCGTAGTTTTGAAGTATGATCAAAAGGACCAGGTTGCATACTAGAAACTTGTTATGCTGACCTGGACCACTTCAAACGTAAAAAACTGATATATGTGTTGAACACCACCTCTTCGTGACTGATCGTCAATATTATTGCCGAATGTGCCATGGTCCAAAAGGAGTAGTTGTCTAGGTGGTCCCATGTTATGCAGTGGTGGACCAGAAGTGGTCCCATGTTTTGCAGCGTTGGGCCAGATGTGGTCAGGTCCAATGACGTCGCAATGTTAATTTAATCATATTTTTTCCATATATTTGGACCATTTTGGTTACTAGTGTTGTTTACAAGGAAGCGTGGTCCTGTACTAGTACTTAACCTAGTCCCACTTTTTGCAGGGATTACTCCGCTACCGCTGTTCGTATATGGGTGAAACACGCGTGTGGTCACAGAGCGCTCAGTAAGCTATGGCATGTTGATCACTGCGCTAGGTAGAGAAAGAAAAGTGTGTGCTATAACATGCCCAGACTTGTTTGTCTCAGTTTCAATTTTGCCATAGCCGCGAGTTGTTTCGGTATGCGCATAGTTATTTAAAAATATAAAGTTTGATGCCAACCGGGTTTTCTCAGTGGCCAAAGAAAAAGCAAAGCAGTATACTTAAACGAGCACTTCCAGCAGATATTGACCTGGCTTTTCGCACGACTAATCCTGTTTCATTGTTTTTTTTTGGGAAATTCTTACCACCATATACATATGTATTATTTACACTAGTAACTATTTATGTAAATATGTATGCATTTTTTATGCTTAATATATGCAAATAAAAGAAGAAAGTAAACACAACAACCATCGAGTAAATTTTTATTTGTGTCAAACTGAAACTTGTTTCCAATAATAAACGATTAGCTGATTCACGTCTACAGCAAGCTCACAAAATTAATTGAAAACTTGTATCAACCCAAGCATTGTTTATATTTGCTCAACAATGATTTTATTCAACTAACAATATTGTTCACTCAAGGTAGTCATTTTGTAATTATTAACAAATATACATTTGTCCCAACTAGAAGTCTCAAGTAAATTGCAGGCTTTCGTGAACTA
>NW_023458560.1:71957220-71967826 GCF_013731165.1 Rhagoletis pomonella
GAAAGGTTAGTAATTTTTAATAATTTTTTTAGTACTTGAATTAAAAAATTGGAACATTGTATTTAATAAAAACTTTTTAAAGGGTCGAGAGGATAAACTTGAAAAATTTGAAACTTGACAAAATTGTAAATTCTTTCGATTGAAGTTGCACCAGTTGAGAGAACTTTGAATAATCCCTTTTTGAGAATTGCATCGGGCCGGAAATATCGAATGTATCCGCCTGACTTTCATCTTCACAATCTAGCATTATGGCAAGATCGTTGTTTAAACGCCGTTGTTTTCCAAAGAATTCTTCATTCCTAGTCTTTTGGTTGTTTCTGAATTTGGAGAACCTTTAACGTCATCAGCGTTTTTCGATTTTAGTTTTTGTAATTAATTTTTAATCCTTTCTTCTGTGAGCGGTCAGATATACGTTTTAGCAGTGCACTTGCACAATATTACAGGGACCGAAAATAACAGTTATTTTTTTAACGAGTTAAACTTGGCCAAATTTTTTTTTCCTAAATAAAAGTCCCTTCCTGATAATAGTCACCACCTTTATTTATATATTTTTTATAATAAAGAAATTCATATACCTGACCCAAGGTTCGTTCTATGGTTACTAATTCATGTACATTTTTTATTGAAATATTTTTCAATAGGTAGCTTTTCAGTTTTAAAGCTATCTAAGTCCTTTTTCATTTGATACCAACTTGATTAATTTGGATAAGCGGTTTGTTTATTATTCGAAAGGACTTTTATTTCGAAATAAAAAATATTTGGCCAAATTTAACTCAAATAACTTTAAAACCAATAACTGTCATTTTCGGTCTCTTCAATATTCGCATTCGCAAATGATCCGCATTGATTATTGCGAATGCGAAAGGGAATGTTAAAATTAATGCGCAAGCTCCGCGGTTGCGAATGCGAATGCGAATATTACCTACAATACATGAAGGGAGTTTTTGTTAACGGCATCAGATCTGCACCGATTATTAGATTTTTAAAACTGAGGTGCCAAATTAAAGGGCTTAGCCTCCAGATGTATGTACCACAAGGCATGACATTTTTGAATAGGGTTGCCACCTTTTTTTAGAATTATAAAATCTGCACCGTTCGTTGCATTAAAACAGAAGAGGTGACAAATAGAAAGGCTGGGCCTCTATATGTGCAAGAAGGTTTCAGTTTTTTGAATAGGGTTGCCACCTGCTTCTTAAATCATAAGACTTACGCCGCACAGTGTTTCGACTATATGGAGGCATGTAGAAAAAAGTCAAGGTGACAGTTGTTAAAAAAACCGGTTGGACTTAGAGAGGGAAAAGTAAAAGTCATAAATATCAATTTTTACATTATTTACTCGCCTCCCTTCTTCACGAACGATACATTTCCAAAAAAATACGGGAATGGTTGCCTTTGGCGATTAACCCATTAAAGAAAGTGTTCCTTTTTCAACTGTTATCAATTATTTAAATGTCGTGGAATATTCAGGTGAAGGTATTTGTCATTTATTTGGTACTTTACTATTTTCTTACCAAAAAATTTACTTTGAAATGTAGATGCTAAAGATTATTAGTAAAAAAAAGTGTGAGTACCGGTCCGTCAGGTTTTGAAATTAGACGAATGTTTTAGAGAATTTTATGTAGTTTTCGGATAGATAATTTGATTTTTGCGCGCGACTTTGCAAATATATGTAATTTTTTATTTTCTTAATTTTTGATTTTCAGCTTCTTTTTGCATAATTTCGCGAAAAGAATTCTTCGAACAATGAAAAAATCTCATTAAACATTGGGGGAAAAGCGAGTACTTACACCTAAGTCATTTTATAGTATAACCTTTGTTTTCTGAGAGTGGAAAGCAGGAAACAAAAATTAACCAAAATTCCATCACATTTAATGACTGGGCTCAATCTTTCCCATCTTTTATATTTAGGTTTTTCTAATAAAATAAAGACAACAAACTAAATTTCATCGAAATCGGACAACATTTAATGTTTCCGCCCACAAGAGTAGAGGGCGTGGCAATTATTCCATCTTTACAAAATTTCAATATTCTCTATTTCTAAGTAAAACTAGAGCACATGTCAAGTTTCAGGGAAATCGGTGCAGCTTTACTATTATTTCCACCTGACTCCATATAGCCGAAACACTGCGCCGTTCGCGCAATTTAAAAAAAAGGTGCCATGTGAACGGGCTTGATCTAAAGATCTGCAAGAAAGAACGTCTTATTTTTTTGAAAAGTGTTGCCGCCTAATTATATTTTATTTTTGGGAAGAGCATCAGATTTACACCGTTCTGTCGCGCTTCCAAATGAGATGTCAGATGAAAAATATTGACTTGCAGACCTGTTTTAGTTTTTAAAGGGTTGCTGCCTAATTAAAAATGCATTGTTTAAATATGATAGTCAGTAAAACGTCACAATATGGGCATCAAGCAAAAGGAGTTTGAGACTAAATTAATATGTTGGTGTTTTTAATAGAGTTGCCACTTATTAAACAAATTTATAACTATGAATGATAAGTAATGTATTAAGGACATTCGATATTGCTATCAAACGAAAGCTGGCTAAGAGGGCTTTTGTGTAATTGTATATGCGATGGTTGTCATATAGTTTCTAGTTTATTGATAGAAATATTCTAGTTAATTAAAATGCTACAAAGTTGGCTTCAGACGAAAAGATTTTGAACTAAATTAATATGATTAATTAATAATTAATATACATATGTAGTTGCCACCTATTTAAAAAAATGGTGCACGTATTGAAATAATATTTAAAGATATCTAATATTGGTATCAAACGAAAGGAAATTAGGTGAGCTTCTGCGATATTTATTTAAAAAGTTTATAGCTATGAACGGTAAGTAATTTATTAATGATATCAAATTATACATGGGTCGTTCTTAAAAAACATGACCATTCTGAATTTTGTAATTTTTAAAAATTAAGTTGGCCAAATAGCAGATCTGATGCCGTTAACAAAAACTCCCTTCATGTATGTTTCATTGTATGTTTACATATGTATATAGATTTGAACTAACCCTCGTATTTGGGTATAGGGGTTATTAAAATCCATGTAGGAGCTTCAAAACTATCCCATTCGAATATACACAGCTCTGGAATACTTCATTTTTAACTTGACTTTTATTTTTGCTTGAAAAAATAAAAGTCAACAATTACCGATTATTTTCTTCTCAAAAAAATAAAAGGCAAACTTTAACTTTTATTTTTGCCTTAAAAAATAAAAAGAAGAAATAATCGGTATTATTTGCTCAAAATGATAAAAGTGATATTTTTAAAAGTCATGGAGGAATCAGAATCTACAATGAGAGACGAGTCTAACCGTACCTTTGAAAACGCTATAGCATAATTTTTTCACTATGCATTTTTGATAACAAAAATTTTAAAATAACTTTTATTTTCAGTCTCTGCTACCTACAGTTGTACATAAATATGTATGATGAATGCATTTAGTTCACCCAATGTGCCGCTACTATTTACATATATATGTATAAATTGCCACTGAATAAAACTACTTGAGAAAAAAGCATTAGTTTAATAGCACGAGTGCAACACCGTACACGTGATAGAAGTAAAACTTCTTCAAAAAGCTCATGTCTGCGCCCCACACCCGGTAGAAATTTTAACAAAAATAAACTACGAGACAATCATACGAATACAGTTGTTTATTGTATCCAAAGTTGGTACCAAGTTGAAAGTTTTTATCATTTCTCATATTTTTTTTTATTTTTAATTTTTTCGAATACAAAGGATATGATCATTCTTTTTCGTTTTATTGCGTATTCGAAAAATTATATGTTTCAATGGACACATCGATTTGAATACATAATTTAGATTTAGATACAATTTTTAGCAATTTAGTTGAGAAAAATAAAACATGTAGATTATTGTTTGTATTTTCGTCGATTTTTAATTTGATACCCCAAAATAATTGATATCAAATAAAACACCTCTTTGAGGTAAAATTTTCGAGTGGCAAAAGCTGAACTAGAAACACAAAATTTATGATATCAATTTCGTGATGGAAATTATACCCATTTTTTAACTGCCTTTGAAACGTACGGAAAATCTTTTTTTGTTTATTCGGAACGCTGCGAAATTCCGTCTACTGCTAGAAACACAAATTAAACAAGTAAGAAAGTCTAAGTTCGGGCGGAGCCGAACATTAAATACCCGGCGCAAGTATTAAGTATATGTTTTCCACATTTCCAATAACTACCCCTACATGGTAAGCCGGGGTGGTTTTAGCTATATTTTAAACATCTTCGATATAACGTTCAGTTAGACATAGTGAGATAAGCTTATATAGTCATATGTGAGCGATACCACGCCCATTTACCAAAATTCCAAACAATGTTAGTCCTTTTCAAGGGATTGTTTTTAGTATCAATTTTTAATAAGTTAGCGTCCTTAAATTTCGAAATATTGAAGTTCCAAAAATTTCTGAAATTTACCGTTATATGAAACGCCGCCGTAATTTTAGTCCGCTTTCAATAATTTTCAACGTTTTACATTCATGTGGCAAGCACAATAACCATACCGAGTTTGGTACAAATTGGTAGAACGGTTACCGAGATACATATATGTGATCATAAATAGGCGGTGCCACGCCCATTTTACAAAATTTTATCATAAACGTATTTCTTGGTAAAGAATTGTGGTAACCATCAATTTTGAATAAATTAGCTTTAGTATTTACTGATTTATCGAAGATTTCATATTTTTCTAAATTACCGTTAAACGAGATGTGGGCGTGGTTATTGTCCGATTTTAAAGATTTTCAGCCATTTGGTATGTTGTGCCAGGGCCAACAACTGTGCCAAGTTTGGAAGAAATTAGTGCAGCGGTTACCAAGATATATACATGTAACCATAAGTGGTCGTGGCTACGCCCATTTTCCAAAAATTTCTAATACTCATATTTTTCATTTAAAAATCATTGTAAATATCAATTTTGATTGAATTATCTTCGGTAGTTACTAAAATATCGCAGTTTTCGTATTTCTGAAAATTACCGTTATATGGGAGGTAGGCGTGGTTATTGTCCGATTTCGCCCACTTTCAATATGCCCAAAAGAAGTGCACGTACCAAGTTTCGTTAAGATATCTCAATTTTTACTCGAGTTATCGTGTGCACAGACGGACGGACAGACAGACAGTCACCGCTTAATCGATTTCTCTTTTGATTCTGATCATTTATGTATACATTTGTTTATATCTATCTCTATTCGTTTTGCCTGTTACAAACAACCGTTATGTGAACAAAGTTATAATACCCTTGTGCACAAGTGCGCTCGGGTATAAAACAGAACTTTTGCAACGATTCGTATGAATAAAAAAGATTTTCCGTACGTTTCAAAGGCAGTTAAAAAATTCATATAATTTTCGTCACGAAATTGATATCATAAATTTTGTGTTTCTAGTTCAGCTTTTGTCACTCGAAAATTCTACCTCAAAGAGGTGGTTTATTTGATTTACTTATACTTGGCATGAAAAAGTTGTATATGCTTTGATCAAATTTTTTTTTTCATTATGTAAGAGATGAATTTTTAAACTAAGAAAGGCTGATATATATACATATAGTTTAAAATAAATAAGTTTACGGCCCTTAATATGCTTAATTTGTTAAATGGCCCATCAAGTCGATTGCTTGTGTCATTAGTGGCGAAATTAGCTCAATTTTCTAAGTAAAAAGTATTTTGGCGGAAATTGCATGCACTATATGAGTCAAAGCCGTGTTTGTGGAAGATTAGGTTCACGATATAGTAGTTGTGAATTTAAAAAAAAAATATTTAACAAAATGGTAGAAAAATTATGAAATTTTGGCTCTAATCATTTCGATCTTTTCTCGACCTCATTTGTAAAGAAATAAATATTGTACGAGCATTCTGGTAAGTTGTATGCTTCGAGCCTGATGGTATAATCACTTGATGGAGCCAGCAAGCTCCATTTGCTTTTTTCCAGAGTTCGTTGTCTTTCCATACCATTTCTTATTGAAAGTGTTTGCGTGTATACTTATGTATATATGTATATGTAAGTAAAAAATTTTAGCTACCATTTTTAGCCACAAGGACTTTTTAGCTCTTTTTTAGCTTTTGTTTAAAGGAACTTCGCTACCGCTAAAAATATTCGTGGCAACACTGGAAGGAACTATGCAATGCGCCATTGCAAAGCATGTATGGTTTTTTTCCAAATTATTTTCTGTGTATTTCAGCAGAAAATTTTTAATTTCATTAGAAGCATCCTGTGTTTACTTGCTATTGGAAATGCGCATCAGTTAATTACTACTTCCGATTATGCAAACTCCGCACATGCATACGACTTTGTACCTTAGGTATCCATACTTAATTTCGCAGTACATTAGACTGCATCACTCCACATACAAAAAAAAAATCGGTACTGTTTTTCCATTAGAATTATAAAATCTATTATATTTTAAGACATCCACCAAAATATTTCGAAAAAAATATTAAGATTTAAGTGAGCTGGACCGATTTGAAAATACCTCCAAAGATGGAGTTTTTTATGAGTAAAAATAGTTTCTTAAAGATTTTTTTTTGAAAAAATACCCTCAAATGACAAAACGGTTTAAGCTTAAAAAATTTTCGTAAAAATATTAACGAAAAATTAAAAAAAAATTTGGACGGGATCGTAATAATGCGATTTTTTATGCTGTTTTTAACTTTTTTCAAAGAAAACTTGAATAACTGAGCCTAAACTCTCACGCTTTAGACTTGTGAGATATCATTGGAAAGGTATTTTCTCACCCTTTTTATTTCTTTGCTAATAAACTCATTCAAAGGATGAAAGAGAAAGGTAGGATGACCGAATATCATTCAAAGTTGAATTAAGATGTGTTGATATTTGAAAAAAAAAATATTGGGACACGAATGGCTTTTTTTGCACATAAATAAAAATAGTGGGAAAATACCTTTCTACCGAAATCCCATAAGTCTAAATCAGAATAGTTTTGGCCCAGTTATTTAAGTTTTTCGTAAATCAATCTTTGAAAAAAGTAAAAAAACAGCATCAAAAATCTCATTATTACGTTTCCGTTGAAAAGATTTTTAAATATTTTTATACAGAAATTTTAAGCCTTACTTGTTTTGTCATCTGAGGGGACTTTTTTCAAAAAGTTTTTTAAGAAACTATTTTTATTCATAAAAAACTCCATTTTTGGAGGTATTTTCAAATCGGTCCAGCTCGCATAAATCTTAATATTTTGCCGAAATATTCTGGTGGACGTCTTAAAATATAATAAATTTTGTAGTCCCGGCGGAAAAACCGCAGCTTTTTTTGGTGATGCAGTCTAATGTACATACATACATATGTATGAACTCATTTGTTGCAACTGGTTTTAATATTCGTAAATGATTTTAGGCATAGGTTTAGTAGTCTATTTTGATGAAAAAGCAAGGCGAAAATTTAAAAAAATACTGAAATCATTTTATCCGGAACGGGGGATTTTAACTCTGATCCAATACTTTTCGTGTAAAATCCTGAAAAAGGTCAAACAGCCAAATCACTCTCTAAAGTGAGAGTAAAAAGTGAATAACAGAAAACCGTACGGAACAAAAAAAATCTTGCAACTTCAATCTCTACAAAACCCTCCAAAAATCGCTCTCATTTTTATGAACTGCAGATTATATTCCGAAAAGAAAAACTAAATTTAGGAATATATGCAAATAGAAATGCTCAAATTATAAGCTCCAAAGCAGTAATTGATGCGGTACTTTCAAGAGTCACATGTACAGTGACGAGCAAAACTGTAACATGGTGTAACACATTTTATCTCCGCCGCCGCTATCTTTCCAAGTTCTAACGACATCCATACTTTTGTTGTATATTCTTATTGGTACACCTGTACTTCCTCTCTCATAACGATTTGAAGTCAATCCAACAACAATAATAAACCCAGTAGACCAAAATGTAGATTAAGGAAAATGTTACAGTTTTGCACTCATATATTTTTAATAACTTTTTGACAATTTTCACGAAAAAAAAGAATTATTAACACAATGTTCAGTATACGTTTGCTTTATTTAGTTTCTGGATGCAATTTGGCATACCTCATGTGTATCTCTGTAAAAATTCTGGAGGTTTAGCCACCCATATATCTTTGGTTTACATTCACAGCTCATGTACTCCATTTGACGGACTCGGATACTTAGTAAGCTTCGCTTGTAGTTGATTTCGCAAACTGTCGATGGATGGATGTCCGTGGATTTTGGAGGTCATTTCAAACTAGCAAATTTTTGTTTTTGTATCCAGTCTTTGCGAACATGTGAAGTGTGTTTTTGGTGATTTTTCCGCAGAAACTCTCATTTTTTCGACTACATCTTGCAAATGTTGTTGAAATATGAACATGTTCCTTACGCAAAATACGTACTAACGGACCAACAAAATTTTTGAAATACAACCCTAAACTATTACTGGTCGACCACTCTGATTCACAGTTTGCCTTACATGATGCGCTTAGGCTTAATTTGGGTCTTTGACCCAATACCATGCCCGATCATCTGATTGAAAGCGATTAATTTAGTCTTGTCAGACCAACTAAGACTATGTTCAAACAGACACCTTATTGGCAATTAAGAACCTTTTCACCAATTTAGGCCTTAATTGTTACACAATTATTCACACGAAAATTCAAATTCTATGCAACCCTGCTAGGTATGTTTAATTTTGACTTGGAGGTATGTTGATTGAACAAAGAGCAATCAGCTGTTTGTTTCTGGTCCTCTTTTACAGCTGATATTCCATCAGGAATGGAAAATTGAATTATAAAATTATACCTAATTTACGGAAACTTTACCTAAAAGTAGATAGATGTACCTAGAAAGTAAATATGTATTAATATAAAAAGAAAAATAGAAGGTAATAATTCCGATCGATGCCATATCAACTTCTGTACTCACATTAAACAAATTTTTGGTTATGAAAAGAATCTCTTGGAGCAGCGCGAGACAAAATTATGTCCTAGTTGTTCGATCTGACGTTTTAAAAGAAATATTTTGCATCTATCTGGCGAAATTAACTAAAGTCGCGTTACTTTCACCCTTCTGTATCATTTCTATGCCTCTTCACAAAGGAGGGAAGCTATTAGACCAGCTGCCCGCACCAGAAAATTCATTGAAATGTCAGTAAAAATAAGAACTGACTTCCTAAGAAGCTATTTGGCTACGTTGCAAATGTACCTAAAATTTTTTGTTTTTACAGAATGTACTTTCAAACTAAATAAGATACGATTGTGACAACTTTTCCATCACTGTAGGTAATCCAACAGTTGATTTTGTATTGCTAATTGGGCAGCTGACGTGTGTGTGAACACCAAACTCAATACCGCAATTTAAAGCTTAATTGCCTCAGCTAATTGGCCTGTTTGTACATAGTCTAACCTTCAATTAAATCTCAAACATTTTTTTTTTTATTGCATTCTGTAAGACTTAACATATCCAAATCGGCAGTGGTCCGGTTTTCGTGCGATTCAGCAAAATGCTACCACTCTTGCACATGTATTTTGATCAACATTTTTTTTTTTTATCTTTTATGAGACATTCTTTTTCACAAAATTTCGATTGGATTCAAATTTTTTTTATGGATTCTATACATGAAATTAGCCAACACGTATTAGAGGAAATTTTTTTAAATATTTTTACTTCGGAGATATGATCTGTCAAAGTTAGCATTTTTTCGTGATTCTGAATAACCATGTACTTCTTCAAATCGTTATATCTGGGGTTCTGCTCATCGTAGAGACTTCATCTTAACGTCGTTTTAAAGCTAAAGAAAACACGTGGTTAAAAAAAAATTGAGGTTTTTCAAGCTAAAATTTTTTGTTATTTATTTTCGAAAACTTATAATTAGATATATTAAGTAAGATGTTAAACATCGGGTTTTTGCGAAAAGTGAAATTTCATTGCAGATTCCGATAGAATACTTATCCAGAAATAATATTTGTGTGACAAGATTTTTCTGTAAGGTGGCAAACCCCTAGAAATGGGCGTGGCAATTGCAGGACTAAAGTTAGCAAAACGCAAATTTTATTGCGGATTTCGGCAGAATATCGCTTGGCTAACAACACTTGTTCCACAACTTTTTCAATCCATATAGATATTCTGGCGAAATCCACAATAAAGCCTAAATTTATGATATATTTGGGTTTAATATAGCCACGCCCATTTCTAGAAAATTCTTGAATTGAAAAAGTTGTGGAACAAATGGTGTTAACGAAGCGATATTCTGCCCAAAGCCGCAATAAAATCTACGTTTTGCTAACTTTAGTCCTGCAATTGCCTCGCCCATTTCTAGAGGTTTGTCACCTTACAGACAAATCTTGCCATACAAATATTATTTCTTGATAAGTATTATCCCGGAATCCACAATAAAATTTCACTTTTTCTAAAAACCCGATGTTTAGCACCTTACTAAATATATCTAATCATAAGTTTTCGAAAATGAATTACAAAAAATTATTGATTCTCACAAAATAAACCACCTCGTCATAAAGAAAAATATTTTAAAAATAGTTCTTGAAATATTCCTATTTTTTGAACCACGTTTTCTTTAGAGAATTAAACAAGGATTACGATGGTATCATTTTAAATCCCTAAT
>NW_023458560.1:71967926-71971365 GCF_013731165.1 Rhagoletis pomonella
TGGTGGACGTCTTAAAATATAATAAATTTTGTAGTCCCGGCGGAAAAACCGCAACTTTTTTTGGTGATGCAGTCTAATGTACATACATACATATGTATGAACTCATTTGTTGCAACTGGTTTTGATATTCGTAAATGGTTTTAGGCATAGGTTTAGTAGTCTATTTTGATGAAAAAGCAAGGCGAAAATTGAAAAAAAATACTGAAATCATTTTAACCGGGACCGGGGATTTTAACTCTGATCCAATACTTTTCGTGTAAAATCCTGAAAAAAGTCAAACAGCCAAATCACTCTCTAAAGTGAGAGTAAAAAGTGAATAACAGAAAAACGTACGGAACAAAAAAAGCTAAAAAAATCTTGCAACTTCATTCTCTACACAACTCTCCAAAAATCGCTCTCATTTTTATGAACCGCAGATTATATTCCGAAAAGAAAAACTAAATTTAGGAATACATACAAATAGAAATGCTCAAATTATAAGCTCCAAAGCAGTAATTGATGCGGTATTTTCAAGAGTCACATGTACAGTGACGAGCGAAACTGTAACATGGTGTAACACTTTTTATTTCAGCCGCCGCTATCTTTCCAGGTTCTAACGACATCCATACTTTTGTTGTATATTCTTATTGGTACACCTGTACTTCCTCTCTCATAACTATTTGAAGTCAATCCAACAACAATAATAAAACCAGTAGACAAAAATGTAGATTAAGGAAAATGTTACAGTTTTGCACTCATATATTTTTAATAACTTTTTGACAATTTTCACGAAAAAAAAGAATTATTAACACAATGTTCAGTATACGTTTGCTTTATTTAGTTCCTGGATGCAATTTGGCATACCTCATGTGTATCTCTGTAAAAATTCTGGAGGTTTAGCCACCCATATATCTTTGGTTTACTTTCACAGCTCATGTCTCCATTTGACGGACTCGGATACTTAGTAAGCTGCGCTTGTAGTTGATTTCGCAAATTGTCGATGGATGGATATCCGTGGATTTTGGAGGTCATTTCAAACTAGCAAATTTTTGTTTTTGTATCCAGTCTTTGCGAACATGTAAAGTGTGTTTTTGGTGAAACTCTAATTTTTTCGACTACATCTTGCAAATGTTGTTGAAATATGAACATGTTCCTTACGCAAAATGTGTACTAACGGACCAACAAAATTTTTGAAAGACAACCCCAAACTATTACTGGCCGACCACTCTGATTCACAGTTTGCCTTACATGAAGCGCTTAGGCTTAATTTGGGTCTTTGACCCAATACCATGCCCGGTCATCTGATTGAAAGCGATTAATTTAGTCTTGTCAGACCAACTAAGACTATGTTCAAACAGGCACCTTATTGGCAATTAAGAACCTTTTCACCAATTTAGGCCTTAATTGTTACACAATTTATCACACGAAAATTCAAATTCTATGCAACCCTGCTAGGTATGTTTAATTTTGACTTGGAGGTATGTTGATTGAACAAAGAGCAATCAGCTGTTTGTTTCTGGTCCTCTTTTACAGCTGATATTCCATCAGGGATGGAAAATTGAATTATAAAATTGTACCTAATTTACGGAAACTTTACCTAAAAGTAGATAGATGTACCTAGAAAGTAAATATGTATTTATATAAAAAGAAAAATAGGAGGTAATAATTCCCATCGATGCCATATCAACTTCTGTACTCACATTTACCAAATTTTTAGTTATGAAAAGAATCTCTTGGAGCAGCGCGAGACAAAATTATGTCCTAGTTGTTCGATCTGACTTTTTAAAAAGAAATATTTTGCATATATCTGGCGAAATCAACTACAGTCGCTTTACTTTCACCCTTCTGTATCATTTCTATGCCTCTTCACAAAGGAGGGAAGCTATTAGACCAGCTTCCCGCACCAGAAAATGCATTGAAATGTCAGTAAAAATAAGAACTGACTTCCTAAGAAGCTATTTGGCTACGTTGCAAATGTACCTAAAATTTTTTGTTTTTACCGAATGTACTTTCAAACTAAATAAAGATACGATTGTGACAACTTTTCCATCACTGTAGGTAATCCAACAGTTGATTTCGTATTGCTAATTGGGCAGCTGACGTGTGTGTGAACACCAAACTCAATACCGCAATTTAAAGCTTAATTGCCTCAGCTAATTGGCCTGTTTGTACATAGTCTAACCTTCAATTAAATCTCAAATTTTTTTTTTTTATTGCATTCTGTAAGGCTTAACATATCCAAATCGGCAATGGTCCAGTTTTCGTGCGATTCAGCAAAATGCTACCACTCTTGCACATGTATTTTGATCAAAATTGTTTTTTTTTTTATCTTTTATGAGACATTCTTTTTCACCAAATTTCGATTGGATTAAAATTTTTTTTTATGGATTCTATACATGAAATTAGCCAACACGTATTCGAGGAAATTTTTTTTAATATTTTTTCTTCGGAGATATGATCTGTCAAAGTTTGCATTTTTTCGTGATTCTGACTAATCATGTACTTCTTCAAATCGTTATATCTGCGGTTCTGCTCATCGTAGAGACTTCATCTTAACGTCGTTTTAAAGCTAAAGAAAACACGTGGTTAAAAAAAACTGAGGTTTTTCAAGAACTATTTTTAAAATATTTTTCTTTATGACGAGATGGTTTATTTTGTGAGAATCAACAATTTTTTGTTATTTATTTTCGAAAACTTATAATTAGATATATTAAGTAAGATGTTAAACATCGGGTTTTTGCGAAAAGTGAAATTTCATTGCGGATTCCGATAGAATACTTATCCAGAAATAATATTTGTATGACAAGATTTTTCTGTAAGGTGACAAACCCCTAGAAATGGGCGTGGCAATTGCAGGACTAAAGTTAGCAAAACGCAGATTTTATTGCGGATTTCGGCAGAATATCGCTAATATCGCTTGGCTAACAACACTTGTTCCACAACTTTTTCAATCCATAGAGATATTCTGGCGAAATCCACAATAAAGCCTAAATTTATGATATATTTGGTTTTAATATAGCCACGCCCATTTCTAGAAAATTCTTGAATTGAAAAAGTTGTGGAACAAATGGTGTTAACGAAGCGATATTCTGCCCAAAGCCGCAATAAAATCTACGTTTTGCTAACTTTAGTCTTGCAATTGCCACGCCCATTTCTAGGGGTTTGTCACCTTACAGACAAATCTTGCCATACAAGTATTATTTCTTGATAAGTATTCTCCCGGAATCCGCAATAAAATTTCACTTTTTCTAAAAACCCGACGTTTAGCACCTTACTAAATATATCTAATCATAAGTTTTCGAAAATGAATTACAAAAAATTATTGATTCTCACAAAATAAACCATCTCGTCATAAGAAAAATATTTTAAAAATAGTTCTTGAAATATTCCCATTTTTTTAACCACGTTTTCTATAGAGAATTAAACAAGGATTACGATGGTATCATTTTAAATCCCTAAT
>NW_023458560.1:71971465-71972622 GCF_013731165.1 Rhagoletis pomonella
TAGAGAATTAAACAAGGATTACGATGGTATCATTTTAAATCCCTAATTTACTGGTCTTCACTATACAAATCAACTTCAAAAAGTTCAGCTGCTAATAGCTAAGTTATCTTTAGGACAATCTTGACCATCTTATATATGGGAATTTTAGGCCCGTTTCTTTAGCTTTAAAACGACGTTAAGATGAAGTCTGTACGATCGTATCCGTATCGTATCTCCGAAGAAGAAAAATTAAAAAAAAATCCTCGAACACGTGTTAGCTTATTTCATGTATAGAACCCATAAAAAAATTTGAAGCGAATCGGAGCCATGACATAATTTTTTTTACGAAATCCGTCCGACTTAAAAAAGAATGGCTCTTATGCTGCCTTTGCGCTCAATTTGGCAATTCTTCGCCTCGCTGTCTACTGATTTTTGCATTCAATTTTAATGCCTTAAGCGCTTCTGTAATAGTGGCTGCAGCGCTACTTGCTACTAAGTTCACAAGATATCGGACCGTAATATTTTTTGACAGACTTCCTTTATCCTTAGTAACACTTTGGGCTATATTTTTCTCAGTCTTAAGATTTTGATGTGGCAAACTCCACAATTTTTTGCCACTTTTCCTGCGGTCCCGCCTTTCCGCAGTAAATCAATAATGACTACTTATGTTTCCTGATTAACCATATTATTTACTGGTGATTACTTCTTGAATAAATTAGAATACAGAAAAAAGTCATCTGACTTCCAACTACGTAAAAGATAACTGTAAAATGCAAAACTGAGAGTGAGTGCAAAACTGTAACATTTGCCTTAGTTTACATTTTTGTATGCAAGTTTTTTTATTGTTGTTGGAATGACTTCAAATCGTTATGAGAGAGGGAGTAGGGGTGTACCAATAAGTATATACAACAAAAGTATGAAAGTCGTTAGAACTTGGAAAGATAGCGGTGGCTGATATAAAAAGTGTTACACCATGTTACAGTTTTGCTCGTCACTGTATATATAGTGTCATATTTTATCATAGCGCATTTACATAGTATGAAGCCATATGAACAGTTGATATGTTAAAATAGAGGAACTACATGTTCTAATGAGGAATTCGGTGGTATCGAGTGGGATGCATTCACTCAGAAAAAGGTTTAGTTATAATTACCAAGATTTGGTTATAGTGACCAAGT
>NW_023458560.1:71972722-71978717 GCF_013731165.1 Rhagoletis pomonella
TTTTTAATTCAAGTACTAAAAAAATTATTAAAAATTACTAACCTTTCCATTTTTTATTTACCTAAATCATCTAATTTACTCATCTAAAATATTTCTTAAAAATACTTGACATCCGCATTCGCATCCGCATCCGCGGATATTAGCGTTTAAACATCCGCATCCGCATTCGCATCCGCGGATGTCTAAAATTCCACATTCGCAACATCCCTAATACATATGTATATAGAATATACACAGCTCTGGAATACTTGATTTTTAACTTTGAATTTTATTTTTGCCTGGTAGGTAGTATTGTATGCGTCTTCCCAGGTAGGTTAAGTGCTTGTGATAAACCCATGTAGCATAGTTAAATACTGTGCACATAACTATAATTAAAATGGTAAAAAATGTTACAATTTTGGCATGTGACTGGAAAAAAACTTTAAAAGACACACAAATTGTGGTTTCAAAGACATGTACTAAATGATTAGCACAGCTGCATCCTTCAACCCCTGATTTGCAGAGAATTTCGATTTAAGTGGCAATCGGGGAATGGCCACTTTTTCGGGGAACTGGGTATGTTATTTTTATATCTTAACTGAAGCAAATTAGACGAATATGTTAACTTTTAACCATTTGACCCACAACAAGAGTTTTCTCCTCAACACAACAAGAGATTTCCCAGATATAAGCTATATACCAGATAAAAGCTAAGGATTTGGGCTAGACTTGTGGAAACTTAGAATAAAATCGACTGACCAGTTTCTGAGAAAATGCCCGAAATCTCTATTTTCAGCAGCCCGATTTTTAGTTTTCAGGCGATAACGTTATGACATATTTATATTTTATAAACGCAAAAGACATCGTTAGATAGCTTGTTTTAAGACCTTCTACTGGTATCCACTTCAATGGTATGGAAGTAGTAGTGCGACCTCAGTGGTAGTTTAAAAAATTGCCTTTATTTCGAATTTCAGGCAGCAGCCACGCCCACAAGGGCATACGATTCAAAACATCTTGGAACAAAACTTTCTTAATTTTTTTCGTACTTTAATTCCTGAAAGTTTGAAAAAAAATAAATGCAGGTACGTACAGACGCCACATACATACCAAAGCATCTCGTAGTGGGGACAAGAACAAAAACACATTTACCCTATATCTTTCCAACTAGTAGCGGGAACTTAATATATAAAGTATCGTTTGAAAGGTATTGGCGTATAGAATAACACTAAATATCTTGGGTGTACCCACATGCCCCGTTAAACTGGAAAAAGCAAAAAAACGTTTTTTGTTTCGCAACACTTTAGCCTAATTTTTAAGAATCCGGTTAATCGTTTATGAAGCTTGAATACATTTTCTGGAGACACTCTGCAAGACCTTTCCAACGATATTTCAAACATGTCGATCGGATATCTGGATAAAAACGAGTCATTTCAGCATGCTACTGTGGTTGCTTTCGTCACTCGCGCGCACTGCCGTGCGCTGTGATTCTCTCAAAGGGCTAAAAAGGGCTAGGGGCAATTTTAAATTTATGTGGATAAAAAAAGTATGTGGTAGCTAAATCTAGCCACCAAAGGGCTAAAACGGCAACACTGGTTCCTTCCTTTTCCGCTGCAGCCATTGTGCATTTTTAGGCGCAGTGCTACAAAAAGGAAACGCATGCACAAGGTTGCAAATTCGCAGGGTGCACTTGATGATTTTTTTTTGTCATACCGTTATTCGAAAAAAATTTTGTGGTGATGCATTTCCGAACGTTCTTTTTTGCAGTTCGCAAACATTTTTTATGCATTTTATGCATTTACGATGCATTACCGAACGTTTTTTTTGCAGTTTGCTGTGCAGTTGCTTTTAATAAGGTTTTAAACAAATTAACAAATTGCTGAATAGAATTAACAATAACAATCGCGCCGTCAAGTTTAAATAGCGGCAAATCCTAAGCCCTTCGAAATTTACTGCTAGGCTAAGCGTTACAGCTTCGCAAATTTTACCCCTACCGAAACCAAAGATGAATACACATCAAAAAGGAGGAGGTTATCACTTCGTCGGAATATTACTTTATGTTTTTTTTATGTATGTTACCGCATGACTTTGGACCACGTTAATAGATTTCGATAATTCTTTTTTCATTGGAAAGGTGGTACCTCAAGGGTGGTCCCATAGTTCGTTTAGAACCGATAATTGGATCGTGAAGAAATTAACAATAATCTTAAATTTTTATATGAGAATTGAAGTCGGTTTTGTTTTTTGCTTAAAAAGTACTTGTTCTTTTTCGCTTTTGCTGTCTGCCTTTGCTGACTTATTTGTGTAAGTCGTAGCGAAGCAATTGCAAATGCATTGATTCTATCTTGTTGTAGGCAAGATACGCACCCGCCTTTTTGCAGCAAAAAATGTGCGCCCAACAATGCAAGGAAAGATTAATGTCGAAAAGCTGCAATCACAACAGACGGCCAATTTATTCGTCACTCGATTCAGACACCTGCTCCCTGAGAGCTCTCTTCAACAAACCTACATATGCGAACCACATTTCCCGCTCATTAAGTACCGCCGCCGAAGAAGTAGTCGGATTTCAGCGATCCCGAAAGAACAATTGGTACGATGAGGAGTGTCAGGAAGCTGCAGAAAAAAAAGATGCCGCCTACAGGGCCACGCTGCGATCGGGCCCAACGCGCGCTATGTGGGACCGCTATAGGGATCTGAAGTGGGAAGCGAGACGTATTTGCCGCAATAAGAAGAGAGAGGCCGAAACACGTGAGTGCGAAGAGCTTGAAATGCTGGCCGACAGGAAGAATTCCCGAAAATATTACCAGAGAGTTAGGCGACTTACGGAAGGTTTCAAGACCATGGCGTACTCCTGTAAGAACAACAATGGCGACCTAGTGACGGATGCCCAGAATGTACTTAAATTGTGGAGGGAACACTTTTACAACCTACTGAATGGTAGCCGCGCTGAAAGTAGTGGAGAAGACGAACTCGAGTCCCCACTCGATGATGATGGAGTATCTATCCCACCGCCTGACTATGGCGAGGTACGAATAGCGATTACGCGGCCTGTCAGCTGAGCTATTCAAGTACGGCGCCGAGGTGCTGATGAGGTGCATGCAGCAGCTCGTATGCAGAATATGGTGAGATAAACGCATGCCCGACGACTGGAATTTAAGTGTACTCTACCTAATACAAAAGAAAGGCGACCCCGCCATACGCGCCAACTTCCGCGGAATCAGCCTTCTAAGCATAGGTTATATTGTGCTCGAGTGTATTTTGCGAAAGACTGAAGCCCACCGTCAACGAACTGATTGGATCTTATCAGTGTGGCTTTAGGCCTGGAAAATCCAAAATAGATCAGGTAATCACATAACGCCAAATCTTGGAAAAGACCCGCGAGAATAGGATCGACACAAACCATCTATTTGTCGATTTCAAAGCCGCTTTCGACAGCACGAAGAGAAGTTGCCTTTATGCCGCGATGTCTGAATTTGGTATCCCCGCGAAACTAATACGGCTGCGTAAAATGACGTTTAGCAATACCACCAGCTCTGTCAGAATAGGGAAGGACCTATCCGAGCCGTTTGATACCAAACGAGGTTTCAGACAAGGTGACTCCCTCTCAGTGATTTCTTTAATCTGATGTTGAAGAAGATACAATTGGTTCCGTTTTACCAACGACATCGATGTTATCGGTAAAAACAAGGGCTACGTTTGTTCTGCCTTCTCGGGATTATATAGAGAAGCAAAGCGAATGGGTCTGTTGATGAACGAGGAAAAAACGAAGTATCTCCTGCCATCACACAAACAGTCAGAACATAAGCGTCTTGGCACCCACGTCACTGTTGACAGTTACAAGTTTGAAAAAGTAGACGACTTCGTTTATTTGGGAACCAGCATTAACACCAATAATAATGTCAGCCGTGAGAAGTAAAGTCCTCTCTCGTCGTACAAAGATCACACTCTATAAGTCACTCATCATGCCTGTGCTGGTGTATGGCGCGGAGGCATGGACAATGATGAGATACTGAAATTAAATTTGAAAATTGAAATTTGAATTTGAAATGTTTGAAAATTTGTGTTTATTTTAATTAATAAGATAAATTAAATATTGCAATACGGGTATCAAAATAAAGAGGTTTAAGAAAGTTTGCTTACGGGAATATTTGAGGAATATTTTAAATATTACAATTCTGGTAGTAAATTAAAGTGGTTTAAGAAAATTTACTGTCGAATATACTTTTGAAAATACTATTTGAAAAACTTAATTCAGTTAATTTTTTATTTTTTTTTGTTTATTAGGAAAAATTGAAATAGCAACAAAGTCTAAGCGGTAGAAGTTATAGCAGCTATTTCGGAGAACACCACATCTTCTCATCAGACTTCTTTTTTCTAGACTTCAGCAGGGATCGAACATGCGTAATCGATGTTCAAAGTCATAAGCGTTAACCACTGAGCTATGTACATCCCGTAAACTCTTGTTGCTAATTCATTTTCCTTATTCAACCAACTACTATCAAGTGCAGCTGATTTGCCGCTAATTAAACTCGACAGCGGGGTTGTTGTTGTCAATTCTATAAATCCATTTGCTTATTTGCTTTTTTGTGTAGTTTCAGGCAGGCTCTTCCTAAACTTTGTATTTGTCAATGTTATTGTGGCTTATTAACATTTTTTATTTTTTTATTTTTTTTTATTGGTTTTGATAGTAGTTGGTTGAATAAGGAAAATTAATTAGCAACAAGAGTTTACGGGATGTACATAGCTCAGTGGTTAACGCTTCTGACTTTGAACATCGATTACGCAGGTTCGATCCCTACTGAAGTCTAGAAAAAAGAAGTCTGATGAGGAGATGTGGTGATGTCCGAAATAGCTGCTATAACTTCTACCGCTTAGACTTTGTTGATTTTTCAATTTTTTCTAATAAACAAACGTGGTACAAAGCTAAGTAAAAAAAAAATAAAAAATGTTAATAAGCCACAATAACATTGACAAATACATAGTTTAGGAAGAGCCTGCCTGAAACTGTACAAAAAAGCAAATGGATGTATAGAATTGACAACAACTACGCTGTCGAGTTTAAATAGCGGCAAATCAGCTGCACTTGATAGTAGTTGCTTGAATAAGGAAAATGAATTAGCAACAAGAGTTTACGGGATGTACATACCTCAGTGGTTAATGCTTCTGATTTGAACATCGATTACGTAGGTTCGATCCCTGCTGAAGTCTAGAAAAAAGAAGTTCGATGAGGAGATGTAGTGATCTCCGAAATAGCTGCTATAACTTCTACCGCTTAGACTTTGTTGCTTTTTCAATTTTTCCTAATAAACAATCGTGGTACAAAGCTCAATAAAAAAAATAAATAAATAAAAAAATGTTAATAAGCCACAATAACATTAATTCAGTTAAATTGGCAAGATAAGGTAAATATTGAATTAGTACACCTTTGAAGAAAGTTCGCGATATGTATGTAGACTGGAGTTATAAGAAAGTAAATTTAATTTCCATGAGAAAGCCGAGTAGTAAAAAAAATAAAGAATGTTTCATAAATCAAAAATTTGTTTGAAAGTCTCCAATCATAAATCTCTTTATTTTATTTTCCAAAAATTAGTCCATACGAGTCTTGGAAAGGAGGAACAATCCAGATATACTTTTTTCATGCATTTATTGTAATGAAATATTATTTTGTCTGTGGTTAGTATGTTAATTTAATGGCCAAGGCATTCGGTGCCAAGCATTCATTGTAGCAAGCATACTTTTAACATGCGTTCTGTCAAGCCAACGCCAAAGTCAACGCGAAAGCTCTATGTGGACTAGGGATTGGCATTGGTTGATCGTCAACTGTTCATACTCATTCAATGCCGCTGTTTTGTATGACTGAGCAGCGGCGTTGGCTTAGTAGTATCGATACCTAACCGAAATTAGAGGATGACTGAACACGAGCCCATTGCGTGTTGTCTTGCAAATACAGCCACCACAAGTGAACGATGCCTATAACTGCTCATACTGATATTGACTTCGGCAAATCTGTACTCTGAAT
>NW_023458560.1:71978817-71987561 GCF_013731165.1 Rhagoletis pomonella
GCGGGGTGATGACTTAAACACCAAATCGAGCTAGGTGTGAATGAAGCACTTTACCAGTGAAGATATTGAAAATAATTTGGACAATATTGAGCACCTCGTCTGTCATAACAATTGTAATATCTTTCTCAGTAATTAATTTTAGTTTAATTATTAACAAATATGTGTTATGTATAAATACAAATCTGTGTGCACATATAATTGTAATTATACCTACTTATACATATTTACTCTTATAAAATAAGCAATAGCTATTTACATGCTTGGTTCTACATGGAACTATGTTGGCCTTTCCTAGGTGAATTCTAGTAGGTATATTTCCATGGTGAATGCAGAGAGTTGCTGGTTTAGTTTGCTGACAATGACATACATACAAAAGCAGTTTCTATAGTAACTCTAAACATAAACTTCACTACCTACTTATTTTTGTTAGTACCTGATTCTTTTTAGTGCTGGTATGAGGCAATGCACCAGTGGATAAAGGCGCCAGTCGCTAATTCATGCGTAATGTGACCAATCGTACTTCTTTCGGAAGTACAGTACTTCTTTTTGAGCCGTTGTACTTCGAAGTACAGTCAAATGTACTTCTTTGCAATATTTTGTACTACCTTTTAAGTTAAGTTTTCTTTAACTGATTCTAAAAGGTTAGTCATCTCAGTTAAAAAGGGTACTCGTAGATCAACACACATGTAAAATATGACTGTCAATCACTTCACATCTGTAGCTGACAAATTTCATTGTAAGTGACTATTCAATCAATAAAAATGTGTTAAAAGGCCGGTCCACATCAGGGATTGGCAAAGGGTGCTGTTTTTGTGACTTTAAGCCTACTCACGTTAAAAACGGAGGATGAACGAACACCACCGCAAAGCGTGCTGTCTTGCAAATACAGTATATTTTGCTTTGCTGCCTTTATGCTTAAGTGCACATTTAAGATACCTACCCCAAAATGCGCATCTGAGACATTATTTTTAACATTTATAAGGAAACTGCTCCGATAGATGCATTCAACATACCTGCACATTGGCGATAACTGCCTTAAAAATTGTGCAACTAGTATCAATTATCAAAGAAAGTATTACGTTTACCTGCACTGGGCTACAATAACCTAATTTTACAAGCTTTTATTTATTTTACTCATATCGCAGAACAACGGAAATGGCTATCAATTTGTCTAGTTATATAGATAATAAGATACCATTCGAAAAAAAATTTCGCTTGCATTATTTTCTACGTGATAAGTGCTTCTCCATTATTTGGTTTCATAGGGATTCGGATACCTTCCTCATTGAAGTAGTAAAGAAAATTCGCTTAAGTGCTTTTTTCGGTTAGGTGCACAAGTTTTTCGTGCAAAGAGGGATGTGCAGCTAAGCAAAATATACTGTACAGCCACCACAAGTGAACGATGCTTATAACAGCTCATACTGATATTGACTTCGGCAAATCTGTACTCCGAATGATCGATACTGCTTTGGACGGTTGTCGAAAGCATGAGAGCTTATGTGAAAGACTGGCGAAGGCAAGATGCCGCAGTTAGCTAACTTGATTTGTTGCAGAAGTCAAACCGCCGCCTTTGGTTTGTGGCTGAAGGCGCGTTTGACGTGTTGCCGAAGTGATGATATTGTAGTTCAAAAACATTCAAAGACACTTCCTTGTTTGAAATGAAGCATTGATATGTACATACATACATACGTACGTATGCACATTCCTCACAACTAGCCAGCAGTTAGCAATGCAATTGAATGGTAGACGCGCTATAAATACATACATACATGCATACGAGACGATAAATTACCCTTTACCACATTCGTCGTCATTTCAGCAACAAGTCAGATGATTTTCAGCAACAAGTCAGATGATTTTCAGCAACAAGTCAAATGGCTTTCAGCAACAAGTCAGATGA
Organism: Rhagoletis pomonella; assembly: GCF_013731165.1. Taxonomy (NCBI): domain Eukaryota; kingdom Metazoa; phylum Arthropoda; class Insecta; order Diptera; family Tephritidae; genus Rhagoletis; species Rhagoletis pomonella. The sequence goes on from NW_023458560.1 coordinate 71,980,718, forward strand.
TTTTCAGCAACAAGTCAAACGACTTCTGCAACAAATGATGACTCTCATGTTTTCGGAGCCGTTCAACTGCCACGTTTGCTGGTTTCGTGCACGATCATTCAGAGTACAGATTTGCCGAAGTCAATATCAGTATGAGCAGTTATAGGCATCGTTCACTTGTGGTGGCTGTATTTGCAAGACAACACGCAATGGGCTCGTGTTCAGTCATCCTCTAATTTCGGTTAGGTATCGATACTACTAAGCCAACGCCGCTGCTCAGTCATACAAAACAGCGGCATTGAATGAGTATGAACAGTTGACGATCAACCAATGCCAATCCCTAGTCCACATAGAGCTTTCGCGTTGACTTTGGCGTTGGCTTGACAGAACGCATGTTAAAAGTATGCTTGCTACAATGAATGCTTGGCACCGAATGCCTTGGCCATTAAATTAACATACTAACCACAGACAAAATAATATTTCATTACAATAAATGCATGAAAAAAGTATATCTGGATTGTTCCTCCTTTCCAAGACTCGTATGGACTAATTTTTGGAAAATAAAATAAAGAGATTTATGATTGGAGACTTTCAAAAAAATTTTTGATTTATGAAGCATTCTTTATTTTTTATACTACTCGGCTTTTTCATGGAAATTAAATTTACTTTCTCATAACTCCAGTCTACATACATATCGCGAACTTTCTTCAAAGGTGTACTAATTCAATATTTACCTTATCTTGCCAATTTAACTGAATTAATATTATTGTGGCTTATTAACATTTTTTTATTTATTTATTTTTTTTTATTGAGCTTTGTACCACGATTGTTTATTAGGAAAAATTGAAAAAGCAACAAAGTCTAAGCGGTAGAAGTTATAGCAGCTATTTCGGACATCACCACATCTCCTCATCAGACTTCTTTTTTCTAGACTTCAGCAGGGATCGAACCTGCGTAATCGATGTTCAAAGTCAGAAGCGTTAACCACTGAGCTATGTACATCCCGTAAACTCTTGTTGCTAATTAATTTTCCTTATTCAACCAACTACTATCAAGTGCAGCTGATTTGCCGCTATTTAAACTCGACAGCGGGGTTGTTGTTGTCAAGAGGGATGTACATAGCTCAGTGGTTAACGCTTCTGACTTTGAACATCGATTACGCAGGTTCGATCCCTGCTGAAGTCTAGAAAAAATAAGTCTGATGAGGAGATGTGGTGATCTCCGAAATAGCTGCTATAACTTCTACCGCTTAGACTTTGTTGCTTTTTCAATTTTTCCTAATAAACAAAAAAAAAATTAACTGAATTAAGTTTTTCAAATAGTATTTTCAAAAGTATTTTCGACAGTAAATTTTCTTAAACCACTTTAATTTACCACCGGAATTGTAATATTTAAAATATTCCTCAAATATTCCCGTAAGCAAACTTTCTTAAACCTCTTTATTTTGATACCCGTATTGCAATATTTAATTTATCTTATTAATTAAAATAAACACAAATTTTCAAAAAGGTGGCAACGTTTTGAAACCTCTCTGTTTTGACAGCCATATTGCAATATTTAATGTATCTATCAATGTTAGCAAAACTGTAATTTTCAAACAGGTGGCAACTCTCTAATTCTTTTCTTCTTCTAGATTTTAAGTTAAACTTCAAGCAATACATCGGTGAAAACTGCTTTCTATTTCTATACAGACAGACAATCAAAATTTCTAAAAATTCTTGATTTGGTTTCTGTTGCTCTTATAAAGACCGCCCATATTAATTTTTCTTTAATATCTATTATGTACAGACATCGGCCTGTAAAAATTTATTATATGTGTAGATTTTCGACACCGCTTATGCTCGGTAAGCACTTTATGATTTCTACCAAGCCCAGTTCATTTATTTAAATATATCTCTAAGTCTAACTGAACATATTATCGAAAATGTTTGAAATCGGGGGAAACCCCCAGCTTTTCATGTACATAGTTTAAAGAAAGGTGAAAAAAAACTATATTTAATCCGCCCCAACTTATACTTCTTTACTTGTTAATTAAAAAATTAACTTTGTTGGATGTGGTACACTGTCAACGTTGTTGTACATTCTGCTTTTACCATTTTTTCATTATTTTCATAAAATTTTTTGTTCTCAAGTCCTGTACTTCTTTAAGCTATGAAAAAGTTGGTCACATTATTCATGCGGCATCTTACCGCGCTGTTACGTACCTAATATAAAACCGTGCCCAAATTACAATACATTTAAAAGTTCAGCTTAAATTTTGTTTTACTTACATAGAATATTTGTTTCCGAAGAAGCCATACTCACACATCCTCTTGGATATGGTACAAAAGTCGTCAAATCAAAGCTGTGGAGTTTGTGGTGGTTGGCTACCGTCCACAAATATAAATATGCAGTCTGCATAGCTGTTTACAATGTATGCTTTGCGGTGAGTCCAAGTTCATTTTGCTGCACATCTTCCTTTTGGTCTAGATGAAATTGCAAACACTGTTAATACATGAATTTTTTCAACATTCGGCATGTGCTAAAAATCATACTTACCTAAAGGTCTACATGTCGAAAATTATTTCTACGTGTTCCTAATTAATTAATCTTTGTATATTTATTGATTCCTGAAAAATTGGACAAAACAGTATTAATATAACCACATTCTTCTGCATTGTTTACATATCTTTCTATGCGTTTTGACATTTCTCTCTCGCAATTGCACCAAGATGACGTCACGCACAAATTACGCTCAAAAATCTTCTCTCATGGGCGCAATCTTGTATTCTATCATTCTTGAGGTACAATATTATTCGTATCGCCAGAGTTTACGGCCTTTGGCTCGAAAGCGGAAAGGGATTTAAAAAATTGCATTATCAAGTTTCTCTTTCTTGGCAAAATTTAACATTAAATTGTAGAACATTTCATTAAAAAATTTAATTTCAGTTTCTCCTCATTGTCCATGCCTCCGCGCTATACACCAGCACAGGCATGATGAGTGACTTATAGAGTGTGATCTTTGTACGACGAGAGATGACATTACTTCTCAAGGCTGACATTATTATCGGTGTTAATACTGGTTCCCAAATAAACGAAGTCGTCTACTTTTTCAAACTTGTAACTGTCAACAGTGACGTGGGTGCCAAGACGCTTATGTTCTGACTGTTTGTGTGATGGCAGGAGATACTTCGTTTTTTCCTCGTTCATCAACAGACCCATTCGCTTTGTTTCTCTATGTAATCCCGAGGAGGCAGAACAAACGTAGCCCTTGTTTTTACCGATAACATCGATGTCGTCGGTAAAACGGAACCAATTGTATCTTCTTCAACATCAGATTAAAGAAATCACTGAGAGGGAGTCACCTTGTCTGAAACCTCGTTTGGTATCAAACGGCCCGGAAAGGTCCTTCCCTATTCTGACAGAGCTGGTGGTATTACTCAACGTCATTTTACAGAGCCGTATTAGTTTCGCGGCGACACCAAATTCAGACATCGCGGCATAAAGACAACTTATCTTCGTGCTGTCGAAAGCGGCTTTGAAATCGACAAATAGATGGTGTGTGTCGATCCTATTCTCGCGGGTCTTTTCCAAGATTTGGCGTATTGTGATTACCTGATCTATTTTGGATTTTCCAGGCCTAAAGCCACACTGATAAGATCCAATCAGTTCGTTGACGGTGGGCTTCAGTCTTTCGCAAAATACACTCGAGCACAATATAACCTATGCTTAGAAGGCTGATTCCGCGGAAGTTGGCGCGCATGGCGGGGTCGCCTTTCTCTTGTATTACGTAGAGTACACTTAAATTCCAGTCGTCGGGCATGCGTTTATCTCACCATATTCTGTATACGAGCTGCTGCATGCACCTCATCAGCTCCTCGGCGCCGTACTTGAATAGCTCAGCTGACAGGCTGTCAGCTCCAGCAGCTTTGTTGTTTTTCAGCCGCGTAATCGCTATTCTTACCTCGCCATAGTCAGGCGGTGGGATAGCTACTCCATCATCATCGAGTGGGGACTCGAGTTCGTCTTCTCCACTACTTTCAGCGCGGCTACCATTCAGTAGGTTGTAAAAGTGTACATTCTGGGCATCCGTCACTAGGTCGCCATTGTTGTTCTTACAGGAGTACGCCATGGTCTTGAAACCTTCCGTAAGTCGCCTAACTCTCCGGTAATATTTTCGGGAATTCTTCCTGTCGGCCAGCATTTCAAGCTATTCGCACTCACGTGTTTCGGCCTCTCTATTCTTATTGCGGCAAATACGTCTCGCTTCCCACTTCAGATTCCTATAGCGGTCCCATATAGCGCGCGTTGGGCCCGATCGCAGCGTGGCCCTGTAGGCGGCATCTTTTTTTCTGCAGCTTCCTGACTCTCCTCATCGTACCAATTGTTCTTTCTGACTACTTCTTCGGCGGCGGTACTTAATGAGCGGGATATGTGGTTCGCATATGTAGGTTAGTTGAAGAGAGCTCTCAGGGAGCAGGTGTCTGAGTCGAGTGACGAATAAATTGGCCGTCTGTTGTGATTGCAGCTTTTCGACATTAATCTTTCCTTGCATTGTTGGGCGCACATTTTTTGCTGCCTACAACAAGATAGGGTCAATGCATTTGCAATTGCTTCGCTACGACTTACACAAATAAGTCAGCAAAGGCAGACAGCAAAAGCGAAAAAGAACAAGTAATTTTTAAGCAAAAAACAAAACCGACTTCAATTCTCATATAAAAATTTAAGATTATTGTTAATTTCTTCACGATCCAATTATCGGTTCGAAACGAACTATGGGACCACCATTGAGGTACCACCTTTCCAATTAAGAAAGAATTATCGAAATCTATTAACGTGGTCCAAAGTTATGCGGTAACATACATAAAAAAAACATAAAATAATATTCCGACGAAGTGATAACCTCCTCCTCTTTGATGTGAATTCATCTTTGGTTTCGGTAGGGGTAAAATTTGCGAAGCTGTAACGCTTAGCCTAGCAGTAAATTTCGAAGGGCTTAGCCGCTATTTAAACTTGACGGCGCGATTGTTATTGTTAATTCTATTCAGCAATTTGTTAGTTTGTTTAAAACCTTATTAAAAGCAACTGCAAAAAAACGTTCGGTAATGCATCGTAAATGCATAAAATGCATACAAAATTTTTGCGAACTGCAAAAAAAGAACGTTCGGAAATGCATCACCAAAAATTTTTTTTCGAATAACGGAATGACAAAAAAAATCATCAAGTGCACCCTGCGAATTTGCAACCTTGTGCATGCGTTTCCTTTTTGTAGCACTGCGCCTAAAAATGCACAATGGCTGCAGCGGAAAAGGAAGGAACCAGTGTTGCCGTTTTAGCCCTTTGGTGGCTAGATTTAGCTACCACATACTTTTTTTGTCCACATAAATTTAAAATTGCCCCTAGCCCTTTTTTAGCCACTTGAAAGAATCACAGCGCACGGCAGTGCCCGCGAGTGACGAAAGCAGCCACAGTAGCATGCTGAAATGACTCGTTTTTATCCAGACATCCGATCGACATGTTTGAAATATCATTGGATAGGTCTTGCAGAGTGTCTCCAGAAAATGTATTCAAGCTTCATAAACGATGAATCGGATTCTTAAAAATTAGGCTAAAGTGTTGCGAAACAAAAAATGTTTTTTTGCTTTTGTCGGTTTAAGGGGGCATGTGGGTACACCCAAGATATTTAGTGTTATTCTATACGCCAATACCTTTCAAACGATAACTTATATATTAAGTTCCCGCTACTAGTTGGAAAGATATAGGGGTAAATGTGTTTTAGTTCGTGTCCCCACTACGAGATGCTTTGGTATGTATGTGGCGTCTGTACGTACCTTCATTTATTTTTTTTTCAAACTTTCAGGAATTAAAGTACAAAAAAAATTAAGAAGGTTTTGTTCCAAGATGTTTTGAATCGTATGCCTTTGTGGATGTGGCTGCTGCCTGAAATTCGAAATAAAGGCAATATTTTAAACTACCACTGAGGGCGCACTACTCCTTCCATACCATTGAAGTGGATACCAGTAGAAGGTCTTAAAACAAGCTATCTAACGATGTCTTTTGTGTTTATAAAATATAAATATGTCATAACGTTATCGCCTGACAACTAAAAATCGGGCTGCTGAAAATAGAGATTTCGGGCACTTTCTCAGAAACTGGTCAGTCGATTTTATTCTAAGTTTCCATAAGTCTAGCCCAAATCCTTAGCTTTTATCTGGTATATAGCTTATATCTGGGAAAACTCTTGTTGTGTTGAGGAGAAAACTCTTGTTGTGGGTCAAATGGTTAAAAATTAACATATTCGTCTAATTTGCGTCCGTTAAGATATAAAAATAACATACCCAGTTCCCCGAAAAAGTGGCCATTCCCCGATTGCCACTTAAATCGAAATTCTCTGCAAATCGGGGGTTGAAGGATGCAGCTGTGCTAATCACTTAGTACATGTCTTTGAAACCACAATTTGTATGTCTTTTAAAGTTTTTTCCAGTCACATGCCAAAATTGTAATATTTTTTACCATTTTAATTATAGTTATGTGCACAGTATTTAACTATGCTACATGGGTTTATCACAAGCATTTAACCTACCTGGGAAGACGCATACAATACTACCTACCAGGCAAAAATAAAATTCAAAGTTAAAAATCAAGTGTTCCAGAGCTGTGTGTATTCTATATACATATGTATTAGGGATGTTGCGAATGTGGAATTTTAGACATCCGCGGATGCGAATGCGGATGTTTAAACGCTAACATCCGCGGATGCGGCTGCAAATGCGGATGTCAAGTATTTTAAAGAAATATTTTAGATGAGTAAATTAGATGATTCAGGTAAATAAAAAATAGAAAGGTTAGTAATTTTTAATAATTTTTTTAGTACTTGAATTAAAAA
>NW_023458560.1:71987661-71991071 GCF_013731165.1 Rhagoletis pomonella
GCTTCATTCACACCTAGCTCGATTTGGTGTTTAAGTCATCACCCCGCGGCAGAACTGCTTTCACTTTTTCGCCAGGTTTGCGTCCGTAGGAAACGAAAAAAAACTTATATCGCACACTTTTCTTTTGTTTTCACTATTACACTTTGTCACTGCACACTTCATTTTGTTTTGTAATGGCTCAATAATTCTTTAAAACCACGCAGAAATATTAACGCACAAATATTAAAATTGTTATTTGGTTTTTCTCGTATGCTCACAATCAATAATTGCATCAAGATGACGTCACGCATACAGCTGATGCTGTTAAAATTATAAAGGCGGATTAGCGGTTCCGCAATCTCTATTTCTCTCAATCGTGATTGTACCTGAAGCCGAGATGATAAATGCAGAAGCCATAAATTGGGAATATAGAGCATTAGCTTTATTAGAATGAGTTGATGTTTCCAAATGTGTTTCATATCGCGCAGGGGACACTGTATTTGTCATATTCTTCAGCTTGCGCTGGGCGCATTTTTTTTAATTGAATTAAAACCGAAAACAGGAATAAGTTGGCTATAAATACGGTTGGTCATTTAATCTGCAAATACTTTAGTAATAAAATGTACTGATGCTTTGTATTTTTGTAATTCAGGCTTAATGATTGAACGACGACTTTTGTTCATGAGCATTTTTTTTAACTACACAAGTACTTTCGAATATGTATTTTTGGGGCACCGAAATTGCGCATATGGAAACTGTGCATTTAGACATTATTTCGGTTTTAACCGAAACTGTGCATATATGCTTTATATCGGTTTTTGTCATATGCATTACTTCGGCTTTGAACCGAAACTGTGCATGTATGCATTACTTCTTTTTTTATTTATATGCATCGGGTTATAACCGAAAGTATGCATATGCATAATTTTGGTTTTTTCTCATACGCGTTATTTCGGTTTTGAGTCGAAATTGTGCATATATGCACTATTTCGGTTTCTGTTATATGCATTATTTCGGTTTTAAAACGAAACTGCTCATATGTATATGCATTACTTCGTTTTTCTCATATGCATTATTTCGGATTTGAACCGAAATTGTGCATGGATGCATTATTTCGGTTTTCGTCATATACATTATTTCGGTTTTCAAGCGAAATGTGCATATGCATAATTTCGTGTTTTTCTCATATGCATTATTTCGGTTTTCAACCGAATCTGTGCATTAGGCCGGGTCGATTTGTGGGGAGGCAAAAAAATCGCCCATTGCTCTGTGAAAATCATATTCTAGGGATCAAAATAAGAAACTTTGCCGAAGGAACCATACCTCTAAAACGAATTCTGATGTCCCCCAATTTGGGTCGAACTTTTGGGTAGGGGCAAATTTTGAAAAATCCCACTTTGACCCATTTAGAGTGCTCCAATCGAGTCCAAATGTATGACCGACCCCCACTAACTTTGGAGGCCCGACCCACCGATGCCAGTGGCACACCCCCTGGAACCCCCCTGGGGGTTCACCATACAAACATTTCAAAAAATCGCCGGTTTTGCACTTTACATGAAAAAATCAGCGAAATGCCTATGTTTTTTCTTTTTGGAGTTTATTTTTCTCTTTAGAAATTTATTTAGTCAGAACATATGTAAATGAAAAAATGAATTTAACTTAGTAATAGAAAAGAAATTAAAAAAAATTATTAGAAATTAGCGTTTTTACAACCCTTTTAAAACCAAGGCATCACTGTGATGCATTTGCATGTCGTAAACATAGTTGTGTGGGTTTTTTATTCAACCGTTTTAAACAATGAAGGTATCACTGTGACACAATTGCAGATCGTAAAAGTGCTTGTGTTGTTTTTTTTTTAAGCCACCACAAGACACAGCAGGTAGAATTGAAATTACCATTTCATTCTTATTACCTCGTCTCGTAGACCATATATAACGCAACAGTTTTTGTGAATGCATTAAGTCGTTGTGAAGAACTCAAAGTGTGAAGTGCTAATTTCAGATAAAAAAATATTTAAAAAAAAATAATAAGTGAACTGACCATTCCAAATCAAAAAGTTTACAATGAATCCACCATCCTCTACACCGCAAGATGAAGCAACTGGTGACAGGTAATAAGGTCAATGGAAATAAGGTCAATTGACTTTATTTCCCACCCTGGTGCGAAATAAAGTCAATTGACATTATTACCTTTTCAAAAGCGAAATAAAGTCAACAAAAATTTGGAAATAAAGTCATTGACGCTATTTCCTCATTCAAATGGAAATAGCGTCAACAATGCTTAAAGTATGTCGATTCATAGAAAAAAATGTTGTTCTTACAATAAACATTGCCCCGTAAGTGTTGTTTTTTAATAGATGAAAAATGCTTTTGCCAAATCCTCAGTGTTGTTATATTAATCCACACACAATCATGAACTACCTCCAATTGATTCTATTACAAAAAGAATATAAATTACGAATATGTAAAAACACGATGCGAAAAACTAAACTCCTGCGTACAGCTGGAATACGAGAAATATTTGAAGAAAGAGTGGAGAAATGATCCATAACATGCAAAACATTTTTCGTTTCTACAAAAATAAAACGAACACTATTAAATTGAAGAAACAGTACATGTCCAAAAACCCCGGAGGAGCACTGAAAGAATTCTGTGTTTTAAATTAGCATATTTTGAATGAATTCGGAATGTCTAAGGTGGAAAAGAACCCAACCTTTCTATAAGGAAACAATTCTAGAAAAAGAATTTTCTTACGCTGTATTTATGTCTCCGCCAGCAGTCATTTAAAAGCAGCTAAGGAGAACGACGACACTATTTATTAGATAGCACATTCAACGAGCCAATGTGCCAAAATGCGGGTATAAACAATTATTGATTATTTAATATCGGAACCGAGATCATATAAGTTAATGGATTGGTTTTCACACACTTTTGAAACACAAATTATATGCTTTTTTACTGCAGACAAGTTGTTGCCTCAAAACACAGCAGAAATCTTCCAATCAGGGCTGCCAACTCTCCTTAGTTTTGAGGTGCCATATTGAGGATAAAAAAAGTGCCAAAATGTGCCAAATAGAAAAATAAAAGTGCCAAAAAAGGTGTAATTCCTTTTAATCATTCACATTTAGCAATAAAATAAAGCCTCATTTTCAAAACAAAAGTGCAATGATAAAATAAGATAAACCAGTTGAATAGCCTTTATAAATTAGAAAATTTTAGTTGAGAAAAAGAAGTGCACGCAAAGGATTTCACAAAAATGTATTGAAATGTTATTTTTTTTACAAAAGTGCCATTTTGGCATTTTGTGCCAAATTGAAAAATTAAGTGCCATTTGAAATAAAATAGGAACAAATGGCACGGTTTGAGCCAAGTTGGCATCCCTGCCTCCAATAACTTACAAATATAAAAATGTGAAATATCGAGGGCTTGAAT
>NW_023458560.1:71991171-71992222 GCF_013731165.1 Rhagoletis pomonella
ACATAAATTTATAGCAATTTTCGTTGTTCTGCGAGATGAAGAAAATAAATAAAAAGTTATAAAATTAGGTAATTTTAGGGCCAGTGCAGGTAAACGTAATACTTTCTTTGATAATTGATACTAGTCGCATATTTTTTAAGGCAGGTATCGCCAATGTGCAGGTATGCTAAATGCATCTATCGGAGCAGTTTCCTTATAAATGTTAAAAATAATGCCTGATGCCATGATGTGCATTTTGGGGTAGGTATCTTAAATGTGCACTTAAGCATAGAGGCAGCAAAGCAAAATATACTGTACATAATTTGGATTTAGAGAATATTTTTAGCAATTTATTTGAGAAAAATAAAACATTTAGTTTATTGTTTGTATCTTCGTCGATTTTAAATTTGCTACCCCAAAATAATTGATATCAAATAAAACACCTTTTTGAGGTAAAATTTTCGAGTGACGAAAGCTGAACTAGAAACACAAAATTTATGATATCAATTTCGTGACGAAAATTATACGCATTTTTTAACTGCCTTTGAAACGTACGGAAAATCTTTTTTTATTTAATCGGAACGTTGCGAAATTCCGTTTACTGCTAGAAACATAAAACAAAAAACAGAACTTTTGGAACGATTCGTATGAATAAAAATGATTTTCCCTATGTTTGCAAGGCAGTTAAAAAATTCGTATAATTTTCGTCACGAAATTGATATCATAAACTTTGTGTTTCTAGTTCAGCTTTCGTCACTCGAAAATTTTACCTCAAAGAGGTGTTTTATTTGACATATATATTTCTCGCAGGTATCTTTGCATTCGAGAAACAAAGCGGAACAGCCACTCGCGATGTTGATCCGTTGCTGTCTCGCCAACGACGTGTGAAGCTGTGTTGCCAGTAACTGGATTAATAAAATCCCGCCTAAATACAACCTAAATCCCGTTTTATACTAAAGTTATTACAGAAATCCCGCGCTGTATGTATGTATCTATTACACATAAAATGCTTTCGGATGAAAAACACAAGTATGTACATAGATATGCAAAATTACTCTAATGTATATAAGGC
>NW_023458560.1:71992322-71995594 GCF_013731165.1 Rhagoletis pomonella
GCTTCATTCACACCTAGCTCGATTTGGTGTTTAAGTCATCACCCCGCCGGCAGAACTGCTTTCACTTTTTCGCCAGGTTTGCGTCCGTAGGAAACGAAAAAAACTTATATCGCACACTTTTCTTTTGTTTTCACTATTACACTTTGTCACTGCACACTTCATTTTGTTTTGTAATGGCTCAATAATTCTTTAAAACCACGCAGAAATATTAACGCACAAATATTAAAATTGTTATTTGGTTTTTCTCGTATGCTCACAATCAACAATTGCATCAAGATGACGGCACGCATACAGCTGATGTTGTTAAAATTACAAAGGCGGATTAGCGGTTCCGCAATCTCTACTTCTCTCAATCGTGATTGCACCTGAAGCCGAGATGATAAATGCAGAAGCCATAAACTGGGAATATAGAGCATTAGCTTTATTAGAATGAGTTGATGTTTCCAAATGTGTTTCATATCGCGCAGGAGACACTGAATTTGTCACATTCTTCAGCTTGCGCTGGGCGCATTTTTTTTTAATTGAATTAAAACCGAAAACAGGAATAAGTTGGCTATAAATACGGTTGGGCATTTAATCTGCAAATACTTTAGTAATAGAATGTACTGATGCTTTGTATTTTTGTAATTCAGGGTTAATGATTGAACGACGATTTTTGTTCATGCGCATTTTTTTTTAACTACACAAGTACTTTCGGGTATGCATTTTTGGGCCACCGAAATTGCGCATATGGAAACTGTGCATTTAGACATTATTTCGGTTTTAACCGAAACTGTGCTTATATGCTTTATATCGGTTTTTGTCATATGCAATACCTTGGTTTTGAACCGAAACTGTGCATGTATGCATTACTTCTTTTTTTTATATGCATCGGGTTATAACCGAAAGTATGCATATGCATAATTTTGGTTTTTTCTCATACGCGTTATTTCGGTGTTGAGTCGAAATTGTGCATATATGCACCATTTCGGTTTCTGTTATATGCATTATTTCGGTTTTAAAACGAAACTGCTCATATGTATATGCATTACTTCATTTTTCTCATATGCATTATTTCGGATTTGAACCGAAATTGTGCATGTATGCATTATTTCGGTTTTCGTCATATACATTATTTCGGGTTTCAAGCGAAAGTGTGCATATGCATAATTTCGTGTTTTTCTCATATGCATTATTTCGGTTTTCAACCGAATCTATGCATGTATGCATTACTTCGTTTTTCCCATATGCACTATTTCCGTTTTCAACCGAAACTGTGCATGTATGCATTACTTTGTTTTTTATATATGCATTATTTCGGTTTTCAACCGAAACTATGCATGTATGCATTACTTCGTTTTTCCCATATGCATTATTTCGGGTTTCACCCGAAACTGTGCATGTATGCATTATTTCGGTTTTTGTCATATGCACTATTTCGGTTTTCAAGCGAAAGTTTGCATATACATAATTGCGGTTATCAACCGAAACTGTGCATATATGCATTATTTCGGGTTTTTTTCATATGCATTATTTCGGTTTTTTTCATATGCATTATTTCGTATGCATAGGGATGAAACGATACTAGTAAATACAAGTACATACTCGATACTTTTCGTCCGATACCAAGTAATTTTGTACTCGATACTTTTGAACCGAGTACTGAATAGGTATCGGAAAAAAGTACTTGTATCGAAACCCCAATTCATTGACAATTTTATTCCCGGATTTTTATTTTTTAATCTAATTTCTTTGTGAATAGTTAAAAATTTTTGGCAGTTTAGTTGCCAATGAAAACCGCAAGAAGGCGCCAACGTCGGGGTGACGCCAATTTTGACAATTCTACGAAAAAGGGTGCGCGTTGTATTTCTTTCGTAGCGAATGAACCTGCAAATTGGATCGAGCAAGAGTTCCGGAAGGATCCACCCAGAAATTCATGCTAGACGTTAGAACGCGCTTTCCAAGATCATACCTATGGTTAACTGCCTAACATCTCAAGTGAGTAAATTTTCTACAACTCTTCATTGTGTCACCCAACTACAAACGAAACTCCGGGCGGAGTGTAGTAAAAGATTTGGTACCATTGAATAAAACAACTACGTAGCTTTAGGAACTATCCTCGATCAACGCTTCAAGAATCTTCATTTTCAAGATGCGAACGCTTGCGGTCGGGCACTTTTTAAACTAAAAAGTTGTATTCAAGTAGACGCTAATACCAGCTCCGAAGAAGACGTTGTTAAAGAAGATTTTGACTTTTGGTACCAATATAAAAAGCTTGCGATTGGACAAAAACGAAAACACTCTACAAAAGGTGATGAGTTGTAGCTTTATTTATCAAACCCCGTCTGCTCTTTAAAATCCAATCCGTTAGAGGAATGGGAGGATTTAAAATCAACCTATCCAATATTATACAAATAGGCGCGCATGTATCTACATATATAGCATTTAACCCAATTTAATCCAACGCAAATCAATTTAACCCAAACCCAAATCAATTTAACCCAAATGCAATTAAATTAAACCAAACGCAAATTAATTTAACCCAAACGCAAATTAATTTAACCCAAACGCAAATTAAATTAAACCAAACGCAAATTAATTTAAACCAAAAACTATCATTGCCACTATAGATTAGTAGTTGTAGTTTGAATCTATAGCAATGGTGGGCACGCCATAGAACAATTGTTTATGCTCACTTCACACCAGTGTTGCCAGTTTGTGGGATTTCGCCCCTTTTTCGGGATTTTATGACTAAAAAGGGCGAATGCGATTTTCTGTCGAAAAACGGGATTTTTTGCATACTATACCAAGCTAGAAAATTTGGTAATTGATAAATAAGGAAAAGCTACTCTCTGTGGTAAATTAACACCGTTCATATATGAACCTTATCACTGGAACTTCATACACTTTAAATTGGTAATATCAAGTTTATGAGTTATACAGAAAGTAATTTGGGAAAAATAAAGTGATAGAAGTTAGAAAAATGTGTGGGGAACTCGAAAAGTTTTGTATTTTTAAAACATTAGAAAAATTTCCAACCATTTATTCTTTTTTCAAATATTTTGAGTTTCTAGATTCTGAAAAGTATTTTGAGTGATTCTATTCTTTGATAATGCAAATAGTAAAACTTGCCCATGGCAAACGTTTGGGAGGTAGTCATTAACAAAGGGGCAGTAAATAGTTCACTGGTTACTGACATTAAAACGAAAAAGAGAAATAGATTAAGCGAAAAAGCATTAAATATGTGTAGTCAAATCTAACTTACTTAACAAACAATTTAATTGTGCGACTTA
>NW_023458560.1:71995694-71998260 GCF_013731165.1 Rhagoletis pomonella
TAACCGCTGCACCAATTTCTTCCAAACTTGGCACAGTTGTTGGCCTTAGTACAGCATACTAAATGGCTGAAAATTTTAAAAATCGGACAATAACCACGCCTACCTCCCATATAACGGTAATTTTCAGAAAAACGAAAACTGCGATATTTTAGTAACTACTGAAGATAATTCACTCAAAATTGATATTTGCAATGAGTTTTAGACGAAAAATAAGAATATTACAAAATTTTGGCAAATGGGCGTAGCCACGCCCACTTATGGTTACATGTGTATATCTTGGTAACCGCTACACCAATTTCTTCCAAACTTGGCACAGTTGTGGGTCCTGGTACAACATACCAACTGGCCGAAAATTTCTATAATCGGACAATAACCACGCCCACATCCCATATAACGGTATTTTCGAGAAATACAAAATCTTCGATAAATCAGTAAATATTGAAGCTAATTTATTCAAAATTGATGATTGCAACAATTCTTTACCAATAAATACGTTTATGACAAAATTTTGGAAAATGGGCGTAGCACCGCCCACTTGTGATCACATATATGTATCTCGCTAACCGTTCTAGCAATTTGTACCAAGCTCGGTATGGTTATTGTGCTTGCCACATAAAAGCAAACCGTTGAAAATTGTTGAAATCGGACTAAAATTGAGGCCGCTTTTCATATAACGGTAAATTTCAGATATGCTTGTAATTTCAATATTTCGAAATTTAAGGACGCTAATTTACTTAAAATGTATACACCCCGGCTTATCATGTAGCGGTAGCTTTCGGAAAGGTGGAAAACATATATTTAATACTTGCGCCGGGTATTTAATGTTCGGCTCCGCCCGAACTTAGACTTTCTTACTTGTTACCTTTGCCTTTATAATTTTCTTTATCTATGTACGTACTCACCTTTACTTTCATTCTTGTATTGTTATTTCTAAGTGTTATCCCCTAACCTTTTCTTAGCAAGTTTTTGTTAAATTCATGGCATATGCATACACACAAGAAGTACTTGTTTCAGCCCCAACCATTACGTTGCACCATTTGCGTTTCATCATTTCCGTTGCATCATTTCCGTGTGCAATTTCCGCTGAATTTGCCAATTTACTCCCACCCAACCAACCGCCGATTTCTTCCGAAACTTCGTAAAAGAATCGAAGTGTGCACAGTTTATTTTACTTTAGAAAATTCGGCAAAAATCGGATGAGATCTTTACGAATTCTTTAAAATTTCTCTACAATTCAGAATACTCTGAAAAAATGGTTTGCAGGGTAATTCTTCTGTAAGCATATTTGTGAGTGAGTGTGAAATCCTAAATGGCTGGAGGGATTTTAATCAAGTTTTGTGTGTGTGTTTGAGTGGGTCTCTGAATAGTTTAGTTTCACAATTTAATCTGCCAGTTGACGCTGGAGTTGAGTTAGTAATAACATATTTTTTATGATCCGATTTGGCGAATATTCAAAACATGTATTGGAAACGGTAAAGGCAGTCCAATTGCAAAAACGAGCTGCCAGGTGGTACTGAGGTCGAGTTCTTACTAAAAATCGACAAGTGAGAAAAGGTGCCGTGAATGTCAGACTAACAGCCCGATTCTGTAAAAACTGACAGCGTTGCTTGTCAGTGCTGCCATGTCAGAGACGTTGTCAGTTGAAAGCTCGCCTGCTATTCTAGTTCGATGACTGAAAAGCTGAAAGCTCTTTAAAGTCACCACGCAATGAAAGGCAAAACAGCTGACTGGTGAGTTAAGTCAAACAGATGGCAACTGAGAAGGAGTACGTTTGTTTACATATTTTATGTAAAAAAATACTTAAAATGTGTTATTATTTTGATAGTGTGATAAAAACTTCTTTATTTTCTTTTCTTTTGAAATAATATGTGTGCTACATATAAATGTATGTAGGTGCGTAAAGTTTGAACGGAGTTCCAAGCAGGCAAAAGCAATCCAAAGGAGCCGCGGCATATGCAATTCCTTTGGGAGGAGGTAGCACAAGGGCTGGATTCCTTAAATGATCCGCACGGAAATCAAATGGAAAGAAGTTATATATACATACACTGCCGGAACAAACTATTGGCACAGCAAATTTTTCACAATATATGCAACAATTTTCATTCTAATATTTTTCTGCTAATTTCGTAAAAAGTATAGTTCATACTACAACAAAAAACATCAAAATATAATTCCTAAACTTTGTCAAAAACTCACGAAAGTGCAGCAAATTTGCATGAAAATTTTCAACTTTTTAATCAGATTTTTTAGAATTTTTTTGAGTATGCATATTTGTAGCGCAATTTTATTATAATAAAGTGCAAGTTTTAAGTAGCTAGGAATTACCGTTGATTTTTGGCAACTTGTCTTCACGCAGTCTCTTCCATACAAATTTTTTTTTTACTTTATATAGAAAAAATGCAAAACACCTTCAACAAAAAAAAAATTCTCAAAAATCAACACGATTTTTGACTAACTCCGAACTTGCATTTTCTTTACTAGAATTTAATGGGCTGCAAAATTGCATACTCAAAAAATGTTTAGAAAATCTGATTAAAAAGTTGAAAATTTGCTGAATTTTCGCGAG
>NW_023458560.1:71998360-72001496 GCF_013731165.1 Rhagoletis pomonella
GTAGTCAAATCTAACTTACTTAACAAACAATTTAATTGTGCGACTTAATGGAGTGATACACTAGAGCTGGGCATCTCCAAAATGCAACAACTTTATTCTAATATTTTTCCGCCAATTTTGTATAAAAAAATGGTTTATTCAACGACAAATAACATACAAATAAAATTCCTAAACTTTGTGCAAAACTCGCGAAAATTCAGCAAATTTTCAACTTTTTAATCAGATTTTTTAAAAATTTTTTGAGTATGCAATTTTGCAGGCCATTAAATTCTAGTAAAGAAAATGCAAGTTCGGAGTTAGTCAAAAATCGTGTTGATTTTTGAGAATTTTTTTTTGTTGAAGGTGTTTTGCATTTTTTCTATATAAAGTAAAAAAAAAATTTTTAGGGAAGAGACTGCGTGAAGACAAATTGCCAAAAATCAACGGTAATTCCTAGCTACTTAAAACTTGCACTTTATTATAATAAAATTGCACTACAAATATGCATACTCAAAAAAATTCTAAAACATCTGATTAAAAAGTTGAAAATTTTCATGCAAATTTGCTGCACTTTCGTGAGTTTTTGACAAAGTTTAGGAATTATATTTTGATGTTTTTTGTTGTAGTATGAACTATACTTTTTACGAAATTAGCAGAAAAATATTAGAATGAAAATTGTTGCATATATTGTGAAAAATTTGCTGTGCCAATAGTTTGTTCCGGCAGTGTATGTATATATAACCTCTTTCCATTTGATTGCCGTGCGTATTGGATCATTTAAGGAATCCAGCCCTTGTGCTACCTCCTCCCAAAGGAATTGCATATGCCGCGGCTCCTTTGGATTGCTTTTGCCTGCTTGGAACTCCGTTCAAACTTTACGCACCTACATACATTTATATGTAGCACACATATTATTTCAAAAGAAAAGAAAATAAAGAAGTTTTTATCACACTATCAAAATAATAACACATTTTAAGTATTTTTTTACATAAAATATGTAAACAAACGTACTTCTTCTCAGTTGCCATCTGTTTGACTTAACTCACCAGTCAGCTGTTTTGCCTTTCATTGCGTGGTGACTTTAAAGAGCTTTCAGCTTTTCAGTCATCGAACTAGAATAGCAGGCGAGCTTTCAACTGACAACGTCTCTGACAAGCAACGCTGTCAGTTTTTACAGAATCGGGCTGTTAGGGCCAGTTTTTCAGTGCACGACTTTGGTTAAACATAGTTTAAACGCCCGAGCAGGCTGGTTTAAACTAAGATTAGCCAATGAAATGTCAGCCAACTGATCAATTTAAACGCGAAAACGAATGAAAAGGCTGTTTGTATAAATTATTTTTGTCCTTCGAAATTTAAAAATTGAGAAAATAAAATATGTAGGTATATTAACGGGGGTCAGTTTGTATGGTAGATTTTTTCGACTATGCGCATATTGCATATACATACGTGTAATTCTAATCAACTTTACCGAAGAAACCATGGCTCTAAAATCAATTTCGAATTTTTCAAATTGCGAAAATAGGGTTCTTAACACTTTGCTATAGTGTCGTAAAGGATTGCTTAAATTTTGTACAAAACATGCTGTATGAGGAATCGATTTGTGCACTTCTCTTTTTCTTAAAACTTCCACCAGAGAACATAACTGTAAAAATTTCCACATTTTCTTCTTAACCTATGTATTCTCGCAGTGTGGCAAACTCATAATTTATTTTTGACGCATTCTTTCCTCGCAAAGTTTCTTAGAATTACAAGTAGAATCCTCTTCAGGGATGCCGTTTGGATCTAAATAGATCCAATTGGATACATTTTTAGACGAATTTTTGCGGGATACTTATTTTTTCCGGTCAGTATAAATGTGGATACTTTTTTAAATAGGCCAAAATTTTATATTTCCTATGAAGTTTTTTTCGTTCAAAAATCGATTTTCATTAAAGATGGTAGAAAGCATTACGTTTTCTAAACGTATAAAGAATCGCTACTTAAGCGTGAAATTAAAGCATTTTATTTTTTGTGAACGAAGCAATGAACATATGAAGAGATCTCACCAAAATAGGTATAAGCGCAATTGCTTTAATTAGCTTAAAAGGATGCTTTACGCAAGATCTTAATATACATACCGTCGTTTAAAGTACAAAACCGCGTATCAACAAAATGCGAAACCGCGTATGTGACGTTGCATAAATTATTTTCTAGAGAGTAAAAACACTTATATTTCAAAATGGTTCTCTTTTTTATAAAGCAATCGCATTTCTGGCTAGTTTATTTTAGGACGAATGGATAAGGATTGAGCCAAGAGCTTGTGTGAGCAAGTCCAATTTTTGGCAGCAAATGTCAGTTACGCGGTTTTGCAAAATGACGATACGCGGTTTTGTACTTTAAACGACAATATACATATGTATATAAAGTAAATTATACTCTTTCTGTAGTAATCTCTTTAATATCACATATTTTCATTTGTTAATTTAAAAAGAAAGAAGATTTCAATGTAGTTTAAAAAACTAACTTTGATTTATTTAACGAGACTTTTATGAATTTTACTGAAAATACTTTAAATACACTCTAAAAAATTGTTGTTTATTTGCGCATATTAAGAGAGGTAACCAGTTTCCTCTTTTAATGTGTGCAAATTCGCACGCCTTGTAATAAAATTAATCATTGCCTGTTTAGTCTTACATACCAAATTTGTCGCAAGAGCAAAATTACACATAACATGTTTAAAATAAAGTAATGTTTATTATTAGTAGGAAATGAGTAGTCCACTTGCAAACAGCGTTATGTGATTTTATAATAGAAAGCCATAAATTTTAAAAAGCGACTACGAAAACAAGTAACATTTAAATTGAATCTTTTTTATTATTACCTGAAAATTTGGATAAATAGGAGCCTTATAAAATTGTAACATAACATAACATGTCATAAGATAACATTAACAGTCTATACGACCTTTCTAAGTTCATCACGACTTTTGGAAGAAGACTTAACATTTGATGCTATTTTTTCAGAATATAAAAAGATTTTGCACTCTGTTGTTAGTGGACATGAAACTACTTTAAATACTGGTACGTAAGCCGCCAAAAACTAAGAATCGAAAAAATTTTACATAACGCACTTTGCAAGTAGACTACTCAAATGTATTTGTAGTTTGAAAATTTTTGCA
>NW_023458560.1:72001596-72038890 GCF_013731165.1 Rhagoletis pomonella
TTCTTACTTGTTTAATTTGTGTTTCTAGCAGTAGACGGAATTTCGCAGCGTTCCGAATAAACAAAAAAAGATTTTCCGTACGTTTCAAAGGCAGTTAAAAAATGGGTATAATTTCCATCACGAAATTGATATCATAAATTTTGTGTTTCTAGTTCAGCTTTTGCCACTCGAAAATTTTACCTCAAAGAGGTGTTTTATTTGATATCAATTATTTTGGGGTAGCAAATTTAAAATCGACGAAGATACAAACAATAAACTAAATGTTTTATTTTTCTCAAATAAATTGCTAAAAATATTCTCTAAATCTAAATTATGTATTCAAATCGATGTGTCCATTGAAACACATAGTTTTTCGAATACGGAATAAAGCGAAAGAGGATGATCAAGGATATGATGATATCAAGGATGATATGTATTCGAAAAAAATAGAAATAAAAAAAAAATATGAGAAATGATAAAAACTTATCAACTTGGTACCAACTTTGGATACAATAACCAACTGTATTCATCTGATAGTCTCTTAGTTTATTTTTGTTAAGATTTCTACCGGGTGTGGGCGCACACATGTGCTGTTTTTGAGAAGCTTTACTTCTATCACGTGTACGGTGAGTGTTGCACTCGTGCTATTAAACTAATGCTTTTTTCTCAAGTAGTTTTGCTCAGTGGCAATATATACATATGTATGTAAGTAGTAGCGCCACATTGGGTGAACTAAATGCATTTATACATACATATTTATGTACAACTGTAGGTAATATTATACGCGTCTTCACAGGTTGGTTAAGTGCGGGTGATAAACCCATGTAGCATAGTTAAATACTGTGTACATACCTGCAATTAAAATGGGGAAAAATGTTACAATTTCGGCATGTGACTGAAAAAAAACTCTAAAATACACATAAATTGTGGTTTCCAAGACATGTACGAAGTGATTAGCACAGCTGCATCCTTCAACTTGTCAACTCGCGGGAAATTCCCCGATTTGCAGGGAACTTCGGTTTAAGCGGCAATCGGGAAATGGGCGAATTTTTTCGGGGAACTGGGTATGTTATTTTTATATCTTAAAGTAACCAAATTAGACGGATATGTTAATTTTTAACCATTTGACCCTTTTTGGAGCGACATTTTTTCAATTTGAATAGCAATATCTCCACAACAAGAGTTTTCCCAGACATAAGCTATATACCAGATGAAAGCTAAGGTTTTGGGCTAGACTTGTGGAAACATAGAAAAAAATTGACAGACCAGTTTTTGAGAAAATTCCCGAAATGTATATTTTCAGCAGCCCGATTTTTAGTTTTCAGGCGATACCGTTATGACATATTTATATTTTATAAACACAAAAGATAGCGTTAGATAGCTTGTTTGAAGACCCTTCTACTGATTTCCACATCCATGACATGGATTGAGTAGTGCGGCCTCAGTGGTAGTTTATAAAATTGCCTTTTTTCGAATTTCAGGCAGCAGCCACGCCCCCACAGGAATACGAATCAAAACATCCTGGAACAAAACCTTCTTAGTTTTTTTTTGTACTTTACTTCCTGAAAGTTTGAAAAAAATTAAATGATGGTACGTACAGACGCCACATACATACCAAAGCATCTCGTAGTGGAGACAAGAACCAAAACACATTTAGCTCTTATATCTTTCCAACTAGTAGCCGGAACTCAATATATAAGGTTTCGTTTGAAAGGTATTGGCCTATAGAATAACACTAAATATGTTGGGTGTACCCACATGCCCCCTTAAACCGGCAAAAGCAAAAAAACGTTTTTTGTTTCGCAACACTTTAGCCTAATTTTTAAGAATCCGGTTAATCGTTTTTGAAGCTTGAATACATTTTCTGGACACACTCTGCAAGACCTTTCCAACGATATCTCAAACATGTCGATTGGATGTCGGGATAAAAACTTCCAAATCTCGTGTATATGTAAGCGAGTGATTTCAGCATGCTACTGTGGATGCTTTCGTCACTCGCGCGCACTGTCCTGCGCTGTGATATATATGTACATATATATGTTTGTAATGCTTGAAAATGCTTTTGATGGAATGAAACGCCTTTCGTGTTGTACGGCATTTAAAACAGGAAGTATGCTATTAATAGACGTTTTTAATATTTCCATAAAGATAAGGCAAGTTTCGTAAGGAGGAGAAACTCGGCCAAACACTAACATATGTGTAAGTGCCAATCTATAACACAGGTTTACAAAAAACAAAGTGTATGCATATTAAACCAAACACTATATCCCTATGCTATTCGACATGCTGAATGCGAATCCGAGGTCCGTTAGCCTCCATCACGTCAGGTTCGTGGTCATTTGAAGGTCAAGTAGGGAAAAATTCATATATAAAATATTTTATATTTCCTACCGGGCTGCTCATGCGGAACAATTCTCTTGCGCTCACCCACACAGCCACAGTTTTACTTTTGCCGACCTATGACATAAAATATACTCTCAAAAACTCAAGAGCGCTAACGTTATTAGCATTATCTTCACGATAAACCCAATCTCCCCGCCCATGAATTTGCATGAGGCATATTAAAAAGAGTTAATATATACTTGTTGATGGCATCATGATAAAAATATGTATTGTAAGGTAGAACCGCTGAGAGCAACTTTTAGCATTTTTGACGTTTGCAAACAACATGACTTTTAAATTTAAAACCCACACACATATTCTCATTTTCAATCTTAAACAACAAAAATTTTATATGAAATTAAAATGAAGGCAAACTTTAAAAAAGTCTTGGCCAACGAATTGAGAGAACCATTGTACCTTATTAGGTTTTTATCATGGATGGCGAAAAAAATTTGTCACTCACATTATGTTTGTATGTACATAAGCGTGGGCTGAAAATCCGCTTTTTTAGAATTTTGATTGGTAATAGCAAAAATATGGTTCATTATTTTAAGCGAAGTTAATCAGGATCAAAATCTGCAAACAATTATTGGAAATAGTTTAACTCGCATAACGGCCACCGATTGTACCAACTACATTACAGACATGATTCTTTTAATACCAAAAGCCGCCTCTTCACAAATTTTGGCTTAAATCTAATATGGTTTTTACAAAAGGCGATTCCATAGGCAACTTTTAGGTGGAAGCAATAATCGTTTGGTGTGAACGGCCTTTTCACTAATCGCTTCTAATGAATTTGGGTGGCAGCAAACTTTTGATTACACTAATCACCTCTAAAATCGCCTCATGTAAACACCATATATATAATAGTAATAGTTACCTTTTTGCTGTGTTGCGTTTAATTTCTATGTGGATTAATAAAATTTGCCTTTGGTTTAATTTAATTTGCCTTTGGTTTAATTTAATTTGCGTTTGGATGAAATTAATGTGCGTTTGGATTAAATTAATTTGCGTTTGGGTTATATTAATTTGCGTTTGGTATAATTTAATTTGCGTTTGGGTTAAATTAATTTGCGTTTAGTTTAATTTAATTTGCGTTTGGGTTAAATTGATTTGCGTTTGGTTTAAATAAATGTGCGAATGCTATAGTTGCGACTTCCGTACCATGCGAGAGATTATTTTCAAAAGCTGGGGCCACAATCATCAAGAAATCGACTTACTGGAAAGCATCTGGAAAAATTATTGTTTTTGGGCAGCGCGACAAAATCCGAGTTTTTCAATTGACGGCCGATAGTACCTAACGTATTATTTAAACAATATTCTAAATTAGTATATACTCTTAATTTGTATCACAATGACCATGGTATATTTCCGAAAGAAGTTGATTTGTGTCTAAATTTCTTTCTTTTTGTATTTCAAGGCCATCAGACAAAATGCCACATAGATCTTTGATGTAGAAGAAAAAGTTTCTTTGTACAAAGAAAGACCTATTATCGTCTCATTAAAAATGAAATGAAATATAGCACTGTTACTCTGCAAAAATGCTGTTGAACAGTGTTATAATACAGATATTTTTTAATAATTAATTAATTTGTATAAAATAAATACAAACAAATAAAGTACGTACATAAAAAGAAGCAAATTCTGTATACTTTTTAAAAACATTTTATTGGACTTTATACTTTTTCTTGTTTTTTGAGGGTCCATCCTAGTAAAACTTGTTCTAAAACTTGGAAGTTTTTCTTAAAAAAATCTAAAAGATTAATTTAAAATCAATAATGATAGTCAAATAAGTTAATTTGGCGCATATATGATAGCGTTTTTTAATACAAACAAACATAAACATATATAATTCTTATATAGGTACAAATATCGATATAAGTAGGTATCGATACTTTTATTCCGATACTTTGTAAGTATCGATACTTTCTTTCGATGCTACTTCCAAGTACAGGTATCGATACTTCTATGGTATCGTTTCATCCCTAAGTATGCAAGATTCCATATGCATAATTTCAGGGTGCCTGTATTTTTATAGACCATTTAATTTTAGTATAATAAAGTGGAAGTATGAAATGGCTCCAAATAGCGTTAATTTTGGGGAACTTTTTTCGTTGAAGTAGGGATACGATATCGAACAGAAAGTATCGATATGGTACTAATTTAAAATATCGCTTTAAAAATATCGGGTACCCACTAGTATCGGAATAAAAAGACTCGATATTCAAAATATCGATACCAAAATCCAAAAGATTTATCTGAATATAGGTCTCGTATATAGGCCGCTGTGGTGTAATGGTGATGTTCTGAACACATTGAAAACGACGAGCTACGGGCCACAGCTTCCAATTTGTTATCTTTATTATCTAAACGCTTTGTCGATGACGACACGATTTTTTTGAACGCGGCAGCGACATCATAAATTAGTATGAGTTTGACATAAAAGAAGAGTAAGAACCTTATCTGTCGAAGGAAAAATAGAAATAGATCTAATCTGGCTACAACCACAGTCGTCGCGTAGCCCGGTCGTCGGCAACATAATTATCTACATAAAAAATATAATACGTATTAAAATAATTTGACAGCTGTGGTCCGTAGCTCGTCGTTTTCATTGTGTTCGGACTATTAGTAGTGCGCAAAGCTTGAAAATGAAAAACAGCTTCCAATTAAAACAAAATCGCCGTTCCAAGTCGACATAAAAGTGTAGGAACCCCTTTTGTGCCACAACATTAAGTAGATAATTATTTTGGCGACGACCGGGCTACGCGATGGCTGTGGTTGTGGCCAGATTAGATCTATTTCTATTTTTCCAGTGACAGATAAGGTTCTTCCTCTTCTTTAATGTCAAACTCATACAAATTCATGATGTCACTGCCGCGTTCAAAAAAATAATATCGTCATCGACAAAGCGTTTAGATAATGAAGATAACAAATTGGAAGCTGTGACCCGTAGCTCATCATTTTCAATATGTTCAGAACTTAAGGCGCACGCGACAAATCGGAGGAGAATCTCGGTCAAACAATAACATATTGTGTAACAACACGTACCGGGTTCAAATTCCACCACATGCAATCCTAACTATATTACAAATTTCTGCTCTTTAAAGCCCAATTTATATCGAGAAGAATTGTTAATAACATTATCCTTGTAATGTGAATTTATGACATTTGATACGATACTAGGGTTCTGGTACTCGATTCCAAAAAATATCGTTTTAAAACTATCGAGTAGAAAATGTCGGTATCGAATGCCAAAAGTATCGATATGGTACCGTATCGTATCGAAATTCGTGTCCCTAGTTTAAGGTGTTGCACTTTTTCTTCTACATATATCACAGCGCACGATAGTGCGCGCGAGTGAAGAAAGCAGCCACAGTAGCATGCTGAAATGACTCTCTTGAGGAGTGTGTCCAGAAAATGTATTCAATCTTCACAAACAATCAACCGGATTCTTAAAAATTAGGCTAAAGTGTTGCGAAACAAAGAACGTTTTTTTGCTTTTGCCGGTTTAAAGGGGCATGGGGGTACACCCAACATATTAAGTGTTATTCTATAGGCCAATATCTTTCAAACGATACCTTCTATATTAAGTTCCGGCTACTAGATAAAAGATATAGAAGTAAATGTGTTTTGGTTCGTGTCTCCACTACGAGATGCTTTGGTATGTATGTCGCGTCTGCACGTACCTTCATTTAATTTTTTTTCAAACTTTCAGGAATTATAGTACAACAAAAACTAAGAAGGTTTTGTTCCAGGATGTTTTGATTCGTATGCCTTTGTGGGCGTGGCTGGTGCCTGATATTCGAAAAAAGGCAATTTTTCAAACTACCACTGAGGCCGCACTACTCAGTCCATGTCATTGATGCGGATATCAGTAGAAGGGTCTTCAAACAAGCTATCTAACGCTATCTTTAATGTTTATGAGATATAAATATGTCATAACGTTATTGCCCGATCGGGCTGCTGAAAATATAGATTTCGGGCATTTTCTCAAAAACTGGTCAGTCGATTCTAGGTCTCCTCAAGTCTAGCCCAAAACCTTAGCTTTTATTTGGTATATAGCTTATGTCTGGGACAACTCTTGTTGTGGAGATATGGCGATTCAAATTGAAAAAAGTCGCCCCAAATAGCGACCAATGGTTTAAAATTAACATATTCGTCTGATTTGGGTGCTTTAAGGTATAAATATAACATACCCAGTTCCTCGCAAAAAATTGCCCATTCCCCGATTGCCACTTAAACCGAAATTCCCTGCAAATCGGGGGGATTTCCCGCGAGTTGACAAGTTGAAGGATGCAGCTGTGCTAATCACTTCGTACATGTCTTGGAAACCACAATTTGTGTGTATTTTACAGTTTTTTTCCAGTCACATGCCCAAATTGTAATATTTTTCACCATTTTAATTGTAAGTATATACACAGTATTTAACTACGCTACATGGGTTTATCACCCGCACTTAACCTACCAGGGAAGACGCGTACTATATTACCTACAGTTGTAGATAAATATGTATGTATGAATGCATTTACTTCACCCAATCTGCAGCTACTACTTACATAAAATGTATAAATTGCCACTGAGCAAAACTACTTGCGAAAAAAGCATTAGTTTAATAGCACGAGTGCAACACCGTACACGTGATAGAAGTAAAAATTCTTAAAGCACATGTGTGCGCCCCACACCCAGTAGAAATCTTAACAAAAATAAACTACGAGACAATCAAACGAATACAGTGGTTTATTGTATCCAAAGTTGGTACCAAGTTGATACGTTTTTATCATTTCTCATATTTTTTTTTTCGAATACAAAGGATGATCATTCTTTTTCGCTTTATTCCGCATTTGAAAAATTATAAGTTTCAATGGATTTGAATACATAATTTAGGTTTAGATAATATTTTCAGCAATTTATTTAAGGAAAAAAAAACATTTAGATTATTGTTTGTATTTTCGTCGATTTTAAATTTGCTACCCCAAAATAATTGATATCAAATAAAACACCTCTTTGAGGTAAAATTTTCGAGTGACGAAAGCTGAACTAGATACACAAAATTTATGATATCAATTTCGTGACGAAAATTATACGCATTTTTTAACTGCCTTGGAAACGTAGGCAAAATCTCTTTTATTCATACGAATCGAAGAGGTGTTTTATTTTATAAAGCATACTCAAATTTTTTGAACATATAATTACAATACTTATAAAGAAAATGCAAAAAAATAAAAATAAAAAATTAAAAATCAACACGAATTTCTAGCCACTTTAAACTTGTATTTTATTATACTACGATTGAATGGAGCGTAACTGCATATGCGAAAGTTTTCTAAAAATTCTGACAACAAACTTTTAAATTTTAGTGAAAATTTGTTGTAGAATGTTTGAAACTTTGAGTTTTATGGTTTTGGTTGTTAAATTAACTATATTTTTAAATAAAAGCTTGTAAAAAAGCCAAAATTACACAAAAAGTTATTACATTGTCAAAATTTATCAATATATCGCGCTGCTATTTTCGTGAAAAGTGTTGTACATATATAATATATTTACGTATGTACACTTTGTTACGTTTTGTTTTGTAAAGTAATATTTTCCCAATAATTTTTGTGATAATTCATTAAAACAGTGAAATACTTCTTAATATTGTTTCATTTGCTAAGGGTATATAAAAAGGATCTTTCTATTGAGCGTACTCTTCATAAAAGAAAGAATGCATATAAGAAAGGGTTTCCGTGAACTTCTGTGTTTCTAATATGCAATATGCAATATATATCTATACTCTATACTAATTATATAAAGAGAAGTCCCTTTTTTTTGTAACAGGTAATCTCGCGAACGGCTGGTCCGATTTTCATGAAATTTTGTATACAAATAGCTTTCGGTAACCACAATGTTTTAGGCTAAAAAAATTTTACTTTTTTTCGGGTAGGTGGACCAGGGACCGGTCTATTCGAAAAAATCTTATTATAGTCCGATTTGCATAAAATTTAGTACGTAAGTAGCTTTTTAGCATATATTAGCATATATGACCCATTTTTTCCGGGAAGTGGTCCAGGGACCGATCTATTCGAAAAAATCGAATTTACGTTCCGATTTGCTTAAAATTCGGTGCGCGGGTAGCTTTTTAGCATGTATTAGCATATGTGATCAACTTTTTCCGAGAAGTGGACCAGGGACCGATCTATTCCAAAAAATCGCATTTATGGTCCGATTTGCTTAAAATTCGGTACGTAAGTAGTTTTTTAGCATATACTAGGATATATGGTTCATTTTGTCCGAGAAGTGGACCAGGGACTGATCTATTCAAAAAAATCGTATTTACGGTCCGATTTGCTTAAAATTCGGTACGCAGGTAGCTTTTTAGCATATATTAGCATATATGATCCATTTTGTCCGAGAAGTGGACCAGGGACCGATCTGTTCGAAGAAGTCGTATTTATGGTCCGATTTACTTAAAATTCGGTACGTAGGTAGCTTTTTGCCTGGATAAGCTTATAGATTCCTGTTTTCCAATTTTCATGCAATTTCGAATAGAAATAGCTTTAAGTAACGACCATATCAAGGGGCGAATTCGTCACTAGGCAAGATTTTTTTGCGCCAATCAGAAACAACGGATACTGTCAAAATATAATTATAATATATAATATATCTCAACTAATATATATTTAGAACCGTTTGATAGTTTTCGCAAAGCTCGAGAGCGGCTGAACCGATTTTTTTGAAACTGCCACCTGCCGCACGTGTCCCAAGGATGGTTTTAGGCTGAAAAAAAACTATATGTAAAGGGGGCGTGGCACTTCCCATACAAACCGAATTTCTCATGCTACATATCTCTGAAAGTGTGCATGGTAGAGTTTTGGAAATTGGTATGGAGATATACGAAATCAATCGCATACTCTTGGAGAAAAATTTTAGCTATTGTAAAAAGGGGTGTGACATCTCCCATACAAACCGAATTTTTCATACTGCTTATCTCTGGAAATTTTTTGGTAGAGTTCTAGAGTTTTGTATGGAGATGTACGAAATAAATTGCATACTCTTGGAGAAAAATTGGAACTATTGGAAAAGGGGGCGTGGCAGCTTCCATACAAACCGAATTTTTCATACTGCCTATTGTGGAAGTGTTCATGGTAGAGTTCTGGAACTTGGTATGGATATATACGAAATCAATCGCATACTCATGAAGAAAGAGGGCATCTCTTGGAAAGGGGGGCGTGGCACCTCCCATATAAATCGAATTTTTATACTGCATATCTCTGAAAGTATTCATGGTACAGTACTGGAACTTTGTATGGAGATATGTATATAGTTGAAATCAAGCCCATACTCATGGAGAAAATTTGGGCTATTTGAAAAGGGGTGTGAGGCCTACAAACGTACCGACCTTTAGCTATCTTTGAATGAATTTTTTTATTCTTCTGTAGGTGTGTTTGTGAGTGATCTCCTCCTAAATGGTTACACGGATTTTAACGAAACTTTTTGTGTATTTGAGCGGGTCTCTGGATGGTTTAGTTTCACAATTTAATCCGACAGTTGGCGCTGTAGTTGAGTTATTACTAAAAATCTTATTTATGATCCGATTTGGCTAATGTTTTAAATATGTATGCAATACTATTGCAAAATCGTGCTGCCAAGTGGTGCTGAAGTCGAGCTATTACTAAAAATAGCCAAGTGAGAAAAGGGGCCGTGAAGGTCAGATTAAATCGACCTGTTGCACCATTGAGTATATCGAACGCTCCTGCGTCGCAATTGGCCCAATGGATGTGATTTTCCAATATTATTATGCGTTCAAACTTTTAAGGTATTTCGTCTGAAATAAGTATATGTATATTGCATTTCTGTAGAACAATGATTCGCACCCATTTTGAAATTGAAATACTGTAAAGCTTCTAGGACATTCACTATAGAACCGGGTTATTGTTGCCGCCAGGGAGTAAGAGGAAAAAACTTATTTCGCTTTGCGAATAACCGTGCTATGTAATGCCGCACAACTGGAGAATTTCAAGAACGGATATAACACTTTCCTTAGGTTATTTAAAGCGGCAAATGACCACCAAACCTTAATCTTAGCAGACAAATGTGCCAATGAAAATCGTAAACGTGAATTGTTGGTGAAAATGTTGGACCAAAAAGTTTCAATAAAATACATAATAATTTTGGGCGGGACGAAGTTCGCCGGGTCTGCTATTATTTTATAAAGGAAATGGTACCTATCGACGATTTTTAATTTATTGGCACATTGACCTACATTTAGGCATATTTTCTCGGAAAAATTAGGCACAATTTTAAATTTTGATTTTCCATCAATGGTTCTTAGTCATTTACACACGGTGTTTTCTGTTGCGGCAAATCAAAGTTTGTTGGTGAGAGCGCGACGAGGAAAGGAGAGGGGCACCGAGTTGCCTGTGCTCGGGCAACACGCTTTGTGCTCTCGTTCGTCTGTGTAAATTGAGTTAGCGGTTCACAGCTGACAACAACAATGGCTTACAAAAACTCGCCGTTTGTAAATGAAACGAGCAAACCCAAAAGGGTATTTGAAAAATCTCATCGACAAAAGTTTCCGTGTATAAACACAGACTTATGCTATTTCGCAATTCAAACCCTGCTTTTGCTTTACTAATATGTAGCAGAACATCTGCAACGGGTGCATAATTTTCATGTATACTTACGGGGACCATATTTATGGGAGTTGAATACGGATGTATTAGCCCTGAAAAGGCATCCTTATAGTAACATCACAAATTTGTAGGATATTTTTCTCGAGATTTTTACCCCGCAACATTTGTTTAAAAAAATTCATCTTTGTTGTTGTGTTACGCATTTTTTAATACAATGTAAGTATGTTCGACAATTTTTTTAAAAGAGAAACAAATGAGCAGCACTTTCCATTTGCACTTTATTGTACTCTATTTTAATGAGCTACAAAACTGCATTTTGTGAAACATCAAAATTAATTTTTACACAGGAGGCATTTCATGTCACCGCGGCCACCTCTGTGCGCGACCTCTAAGGATTTGGATGAAAGTTGAAGGGATTGAAGATTTGCCGATATGACGTAGGGTTGCCTATTTACACGGGACTTAAATTTTAAGAAAACGTCATACATACCTTCCTTTAAAGTGCTGTATCTTAGAAACCTTTTAAGCAAACTTAATGGAAATAAATGTAGTTCTCCCGAATTATAATTCGGTTTAATTATAAATTTTTCACATTAATGTGCAACGTATAAAAAAAAATTAAGTACATTTTTGTACCCGAGCGCACTTGTGCGCAAGGGTATATTTACTTTGTCCACATAACGGTTGTTTGTAACAGCCAAAACAAATCGACGTAGATATAGACAAATGTATACATAAATGCTCAGAATGAATAGAGAAGTCGATTAAGCCCAGTCTGTCTGTCCGTCCGTCTGTCCGTCCGACCGTGTACACGATAGCTCGAGCAAAAATTTAGATATCTCAACGAAATTTCGTACGTAGGTTTCCATTTATCCAAGGTAGGTTGGTATTGAAAATGGGCGAAATCGGACTGTAACCACGCCCACTTCCCATATAACGGTATTTTTCAGAAATACGAAAACTGCGATATTTTAATAACTACTGAAGATAATTCACTCAAAATTGATATTTACAATAAATTTTAGACCAAAAAGAAGAATATTATAAATTTTTGGAAAAATGGACGTAGCCACGCCAACTTATGGTTACATGCGTATATCTTGGTAACCGCTGCACCAATTTCTTCCAAACTTGGCACAGTTGTTGGCCCTGGCACAACATACCAAATGACTGAAAATTTTTAAAATCGGACAATAACCACGCCCACATCCCGTTTAACGGTAATTTAGAGAAATAAAAAATTTTCGATAAATCAGTAAATATTAAAGCTACTTTATTCAAAATTATTGCTTGCAACAATTCTTTACCAAGGAATACGTTTCTGATAAAATTTTGGAAAATGGGCGTGGCACCGCCGACTTATGTATCGGACTAAAATTAAGGCCGCGTTTCATATAAAGGTAAATTTCAGAAATGCTTGAAACTTCAATACTTCGAAATTTAGAGACGCTAATTCACTCAAAATTGATACACAGCGGCTTACCATGTAGCGGCAGCTTTCGGAAAGGTGAAAAACATATATTTAATACTTGCGGCGGATTTTTATTGCTCGGATCCGCCCGAACTTAGACTTAGGGTTGTGCGCTGGGTTTGGGACCCGCCACGTAAAAACCCCTTCCAGTGAAGAAGCGAAACCATGCCTCAGATGAGACCCCCCCCTAATTATGACGACCACGGCAAATGTTTAAAGGACTACGATTTGAGGGCATGCACCTGGAATGCCCGGACCCTTAATGGGGAAGGTGCCTCTGCCCGGCTGGTTGATGTCCTCGTAAAAACAAAAGCTGACATCACCGGCATCCAAGAAATACGTTGGACGGAGTAAGGTAAGCGATGCATGGGGCCTTGCGACGTATACTACAGCTGCCATGTAAAGGAGCGCAAATTCGGTGTTGGATTGGTGGTGGGAGAGAGACTCCGTCGCCGAGTGGACGAGCGTCTAGCCATAATCCGCATCAAAGGAGATTCTTAAACATCTCGCTCATCTGCGCCCATTCCCCGATGGAAGAGAAGAATGGGGTATCCAAGGAATTGTTCTATGAGCGCTTAGAGCGCACATACGAGCGCTGCCTCCGCTGCGATATCAAAATCGTACTTGGCGACTTCAGTTCCAGGGTGGGCAAGGAAGGGATCTCTGGAACCACCGTCGGAAAATTCAGTCTCCACGTCGAAACGGACTGAGGCTGCTCGATTTCGCCGGGGCCCGAAACATGGTAGTATGCAGTACTAGGTTCAAGCATACAAAGATTCATCAAGTTACGTGGCTGTCTCCGGATCGAAAAAGGAGAAACCAAATCAACCTTGTTGTGATAGACGGAAGGCATGCTTCCAGTGTTTTGGACGTACGCACACTCCAAGGTCCAAACATCGACTCGGACCACTATCTTGTTGCAGCCGAGATATGCACCCGCCTCTGTGCAGCAAAAAATGTGCGCCCAAATATGCAAGGAGAGCTTAACGTCGAAAAGCTGCAATCACAACAGACGGCCAATGCATTCGCTACTCGACTCTCACACCTGCTCTCAGAGAGCTCCCTTCAACAAACCGACATATGCGAACCACATTTCCCGCTCACTAAGTACCGCCGCCGAAGAAGTAGTCGGATTTCAGCGATCCCGAAAGAACAATTGGTACGATGAGGAGTGTCAGGAAGCTACAGAAAAAAAAAGATGCCGCCTACAGGGCCACGCTGCGATCGGGCGCAACGTGCGCTATGTGGGACCGCTATAGGGATCTGAAGAGGGAAGCGAGACGTATTTGCTGCAATAAGAAGATAGAGGCCGAAATACATGAGTGCAAATAGCTTGAAATACTGGCCGACAGGAAGAACGCCCGAAAATTTTACCAGAGAGTTAGACGACTTACGGAAGGTTTCAATAACAGGGCGCACTCCTGTAAGAACAACAGTGGCGACCTAGTTACCTATGTTCAGAACGTACTTAAATTATGGAGGGAACACTTTTCCACGCTACTGAATGGTAGTAGCACGTCGATGACGACGCAGTCGATGTTCCTCCACCTGGCCATGATGAGGTACGAATAGCAATAACGGGACTGAAAAACAACAAAGCTGCTGGATCTGACAGCCTGTCAGCTAAGCTATTCAATTATGGTGGCGAGGAGTTGATAAGGTGCATGCATCGACTCTTATGCAGAATATGGTCAGATGAACGCATGCCCGACGACTGGAATTTAAGTGTGCTCTGTCCAATCCACAAGAAAGGCGACCCCGCCATTCGCGCCACTACCGCGGGATGCATTCTAAGCAAAGGTTACAAGTGAGCGTATTGTGTGAAAGACTGAAGCCCACCGTCAATGAACTGATTGGGCCTTACCAGGCCTGAAAAATCAATTGACCAGGTATTCACAATACGCCAAATTTTGGAAATGATCCGCGAGAAAAGAATCGATACTCACTACCTATTTGTCGACTTTAAAGCCGCTTTCGACAGCACTAAAAGGAGTTGCCTATACGCCGCTATGTCTGAATTTGGCATCCCCGCCATACTGATACGGCTATGTAAAATGACGTTGAGCAATACCACCAGCTCCGTCAGAATTGGGAAGGACCTCTCCGAGCCGTTCGCCAAAAAAACGGGGCTTAAGACAGGGGGACTCTCTTTCATGCGACTTCTTTAATCTGATGTTGGAGAAGATAATAAAAGCTGCAGAACTGAACCGCTCAGGAGCAATTGACTACAAGAGCGTGCGATGGCTGGCTTATGCCGATGACATCGATATCATCGGTAACAAAAACCGCGAGGGCTGTTCTGCCTCTTTCAAGTTGGATAAGGAAGCAAATCGAATGGGTCTGGTGGTAAACGAGGACAAGACGAAGTAGCTCCTGTCATCAAACAAACTGTCAGCACATTCGCGCCTTGGCACCCACTTCACTGTTGACAGTTATAATTTCGAAAAAGTAGAGAAATTCGTTTACTTGGGAACCAGCATTAACACTCTTGCCAACAAGTGCTACTTTGGACTGAGTAGGCAATTCAGGAGTAAATTCCTCTCTCTCTATAAGTCACTCATCATGCTCGTTCTGGTGTATGGCGCAGAAGCATGGACAATGACAACATCCGATGAGGCGTCTCTTGGAGTATTCGAGAGAAAGATTTTGCGGAAGATTTACGGCCCTTTACGCGTTGGCGACGGCGAGTACCGCAGACGGTGGAACGATGAGCTGTATGAGCTTTACAACGACATGGACATAATGCAGAGAATTCGAACACAGCGGCTTCGCTGGCTTGATCATGTCATTCGAATGGACACCGACGCGCCGGCTCTGAAAGTATTCAACTCGGGACCCGCTGGTGGTAGCAGAGGAAGAGGAAGGCCCCCACTGAGATGGAAAGATCAGGTGGAGAAGGACTTGGCTTCACTTGGCATTTCCAATTGGCGCCAGTTAACACAGAAAAGAAACGAATGGCGCGCTTTGATGAACTCTGCCAAAATCGCTTAGGCGGTTCTAACGCCAAATAAGAAGAAGTATATATTTGAAAGAGGAAATGTGTGTAAAAAACAAAAACAATTAGGGTGCTCACAGTTCTATATTATATACTGTGTTAAGCAGGGTTGTTGCGAAAATTTGCATACGCACTCGCAACCGCGGAACTTCCGCATAAATTTTAACATTCGCATTCGCTTTCGCATTCGCAATAATCAATGCTGAGCTTTTGCGAATGCGAATGTTGCGCAAGTGCACCGATAAAACGAATATCGGGCAAACAAAATGACAAATTGTAGCCAATATTTTTTGCCTGGGTCGTGTTACCCGGGCGCCGCACATGGGAGTATTTGTGTAACAAAACTGGTCAAATGTCATATTTGTCACCTTTGATAAAAGTATCTTTAAACACTATTTATATAGCTATATAACCGAGCTATCAATAAGCAGTCATAGAAGTTCCCACTTCTACTTCACCTTTGACGTACGTCAAAGAGAACATAGTCCTTTTAATAATATTTTTTTTCTTCTGTGCTTTAAATACCTGCATTGGTGTCTTTCTTTATGAATTTTGGACCAAAAATTAAAAAAACTACTAGACATAAAATAAGAAAGTGTGCACTGTTATTCTAAACCAAATTTTCGTGATTTACTTTTAATGTAACATATATTCAGTCATTTCAATTCGGGCTCTTTGGGGAATTTATTTTTAGCAAACATTTCAAAAGCAGTAATGTGGTTTACTTGTCGGGAAACATTTTTTTCATTGGGATATACATTGGATCCTTGGCTAAAAACTTCTGTGGTAAAACTGTCCCCCAAAGTCTCTCTTCTTTGCTATTTAAAGTCAAAGAGTAAGCTCCTTCAATAGGGATTTCCAGCAGAGTCAATCTCGGGCTGTAAAGAGAATCGATGCTCAAATAATTAAAAAGCTATAGGTCTGACCTTTAATTAGGTAAGAATTACGTAACTATCTGAGACCCTCATCATCCGTGATTCAAATGCTTATAAAAAAAACGGGGTGGTTTTTAAAGAAATAAAAATATTCTGATCCGATTCGGCTGGCAGACACGACTTTTGAAACAGGATTTCGTTCAAAATTTTCATTCCTGGAAAATAATAATTAATTTTCCATATCCATCTAGGTATTTAGCTCGCTATAAGAACAAATTTTTCAATTTTTCAGTCACAGAAGAAAGTACATTTTTTTATTAACCTAAATAACTTAATTTACTTACCTAATTGTTTCTTAAAAATAATTGACATCCGCATTCGCATCCGCATCCGCGTATGTTAGCTGGTAGACATCCGCATTCGTATTCGCATCCGCGGATGTCTAAAATTCCACAATCGCAACATCCCTAGTGTTAAGAGCTGACTATAACATAAATAAGCAAGCGTATGCAAACGTGCGAATACACATAAATCCTATTCTGAAACTATGAAGGCTGATTCACATACAACTTTCTTCGCTTTGCTTCATAGTTCTTTGCTTTGACATATAAGATCGATGTGGGCATATATATGCATGAGTATGCTCACAAAAAAAACGTTTGAAGCAAAGCAAAGCAAAACGAAGCAAAATCTTGGGCAGCTCTCAACTTTTGCCCGCTTTGGCAATCAGCTGTCTACATGTATCTTTTCTCGTGCGCTTGCATTTGCATTTAATGACAAAAATAGGGTGAATAGGAATTATTATATTGCTATCTATTTTACAGATAAAAAATATGGAGGAAAAGGAGAACGCAAAAGCTGTCAAAGCGTTTATTGTAGCACACCTTCTGCGTGTCACGCTTTGTTGTCAAAGTTTGAACTGTCAAGCAAAGCGAGGAAAGTTGTACGTGAGTGGCCCTTAAGGTACTTAATATCAAGCTTCATCAAGTTTCGTGAAACGTCATTTGGTTAAGCAAAGAGCGATACTGGTCGCACCTTCCGTACGGAAATAGCTGTTTGTACTCGTATGTATGTATGTACATATGTAACACATGCAATTTTGCCGCTTTGAGAATTTTTTACCGAAATTGGTAATTTTTTTTTATCATATTTGGTAATTTGGTAACGTATTTGTCAATTTGGTAACTTTTTCGATTCAGTCCTGCATGTAACATATGTAGGTCAAAACAAGTTCTGGTTCCCCATTAGGAAGTAGGCCGTAAGTGTTTGCTTTTACAGAAATACCAGGTAATCCTGAAAGTTTCGCAAGGCGAACAGTTTTTCGGCGTTCCTAGGTTATTATAATTGTGTGATCTACATCAAACTGCTTGATAGTGGCTATTGTTATATCTACCAGAAGGTTGTGGATGGTCCTTCCTTTCCTTGACAGTTCGTTAGCTTTGCAATTGCTATCAATATTCCGGCGTAACCTGGCAACCAAATGAGTACAATTCTATGTAAATATGTATGTACGTTCAAAAGGCTACGGCATTCAGTAGGGGACTTCCCTTTGGCTATGTCTGAGTCGAAAGCTTTCAGGATTGCTTTCAAGCATTGAATTTTTGAGATATTTTCGGCCACTTGTTGACGTAAATATGAATGTGTGTATATTGGTCATAACAAAGAAAGTAGATAGCATGAAGGGACAACTCGTTATAATTGTAGCGAAAGTGAGTAACAGGGGCGTGCTTTCTCTTTTGCTCTAGTACGTTCTTTAATTGGATGAAAAGAGTAGACACGCCCCTGTAACTGACTTTCGCGTTGTTCCTTCTTGTTATCTACGTTCTTTGGTCATAATTGGACAAATGTGGATTTTAAAGTGCTACGAAATTTTAGTTTAGTTTAAAAAAGGTTTGGTAATTTTTTGTTGAACTTGGTAACTTTTTCTAGTGATTTTGGGTAAAAAATAAAAAATTTGGCAACACTGAACACATGTAAGTAAAATATAGCCACCTAAAAGTCTACACTACGTTGCTTATGCATTTGACAGACTTTTCGTTCATTTTCTGACAGTCAGTTACCGCAGCTTATTCACATTATAGTCAGCCCCGTTAATTTTTCCACCTGGTAACTTTAAAACATTTTACCATGTGGTAACTTTGTTTGTTGTTGGTTCCCATACTAATTAGAGATAACACTTTTGGGCAAAATTATTCGACTTTGTCTCAAGTTTTTGTTTTGTGTTAAACTCGTATCTCTGATCACCTAATTATTCGCGCTAAGAAAAAATGGAAAGTGAAGGAGAAAAACATAAGGTGGGCGCAATTTGAAAGATTAATAAATATATATCTGACTATATTTGTTTTATTTACAATTTGAAACGCATGTGTGAAGGGTTGCACACAGTTCGAGTGTGTTATCTTGTTAAAGTTGCCCCCTTTTAACTTTTAAAGTAAACTCTGAATACGCTAAATATGAATAAATCATACTAACTTTACTAAAGGTCTAAAGGGCAGAATTAAATTTTGTTGCAAGTTCACGTAGGAAATCTGCTTGTGACGGGATAGGAGGAAATTTTAAGAGACTAGCAGCTAGAGCAAGTCTTCAGCTCCCGACGTCACAACAAATCCTTACACCCGAGGCCCGCTACTAATAGAGGTAAGAGTAATTTAGAGAAAACCAAGGTGCTGTATGCGTCCAAGTGAGACAACAATGAAGTTAAGCAAAAGCTTCAAAATAGATTCGCAAAGACACACTATATTCCAGGAACGCACAAATTTCATGCCTTTATACCCGAAACATCAACAATACTCATTACCAGGGAACGGATTTTTAGGACCTAAAAACCTATAAAAAAGGCAAAATAAAATAACGAAATATGCTGGAAAGGGCAAAATAAAATAGCGAAAAAGGCAAAATAAAATAACGAAATAGGCTGGAAAAGGCAAAATAAAATAGCGAAAAAGGCAGGAAAAGGCACTAGGTGTTGCAAAAAAGGCAAAAAAAGGCAAAACAAAATAGCGAAAAAGGCAGGAAAAGGCACTAGGTATTGCAAAAAAAAGCAAAATAAGGACCCTAAAAAGACAGAAAATACGAAGAACAATCAAAAAATACATTTATTTTAGAAATGTTTATATTACAATTAAAAAGAGAAAAACTCTGAACTAGTTTCATTATATGAAAAATTTGTACTTGAATCTTTGACTATTTTATCCTTTCGGGTTTCTAACTCATAAAACTTTAATCTGTATAGTTGTAGTAACATTGAGCCACAAGAAGCATTTTGAAGTTTTCTGACAGCATTTTCATTCGATTTTCGCGAAGAAAAGCCTTGAATATACTAAATGTTTGCTCGACGTAAGTTGATACAAGCGGAGCCCAATTTAAATATGGAACGTTTGAAACGTTCATATTATCAGGAATAAGGGCGTTTTCCTCGCCCTTTACAATTTTATCCACACCCCTTATTATCTCCAAGCCTACGTTAGCTGAGAAAACGGCTTTGAATTTTTCCAGCACCAATTTGGCAAGAGGTCTCTGCGCTTCTATAAGCCGCATGGGCAATGTGTATATTTTTTAATCTTAAAAAAAATGTAAATGCTATAATCACTTTTTTAAAGGTAGAAAAGGCAAAAAAAGGCAAATATCTTAAAAAAGGCAAATATCTTAAAAAAGGCAAAAAAGGCAACATCAAATGTGTATATATGGAATCAGGGAAAGCTAAATCGTGGACATTCTTAATCGAATATACTCTATCTCTTTAGCAGAAAAAAAGGCAATTTCCATAAAATCCGTTCCCTGCTCATTACAAAAGAATATTCGATCTCCAATGATAGCTTCAAGGCTAGTCCGTTTTATTAAAACAATAAAAAGGAGAGGTGTGAAAAAATAAACCTAATGAATAATCTTATAAATATTATAAATGTGAAAGTTTGTATGTTTGGATGTTTGGGAAATCATCACGCGGAAACGACTACACGGATTTGCATGAAATTTTGTACGCAGATAGCCTATGGTCCAGATTGGTTAATAGGCTAATTTTTTAAGAGTTGCCACCTGTTAAAAAAGTTTCATTTATTTAATATGCGGGAATGACTGAATGGATTTGCATGAAAATTTGCACACAGATAGCTCATAACCTAGATTGGAAAATAGGCTACTTTTCTTAAGAGTTGCCACCTGTTAAAAAAGTTTCATTAAATTAATACGCGGAAACGACTAAATGGATTTGCATGAAATTTTGCAAGCAGATAGCTTATGACCTACAGTGGAAAATAGGCTAATTTTTTGGAAGAGTTGCCACCTGTTAAAAAAGTTTAATTACATTAATACACGGAAACGACTAAACGGATTTGCATGAAATTTTGCACACAGATAGCTTATGACCTAGGTTAGAAAGTAGGCTACCTTTCTTAAGAGTTGCCAACTGTTAGAAATGTTTAATTTAATTAATACGCGGAAATGAGTGAACTGATTTGCATGGGAGTTTTTACACAGATAGCTTATGAGCTAGGTTGAAAAATAGGCTACTTTTTTAAGAGTTACCACCTGCTAAAAAGTTTAATTAAATCAATACGCGGAAAAGCCTGAACGTATTTGCATGAAATTTTGCAAGCAGATAGCTTATGACCTACAGTGGAAAATAGGCTAATTTTTTGGAAGAGTTGCCACCTGTTAAAAAAGTTTTAATTAAATTAATACGCGGAAACGACTGAAAAGATTTGCATGACATTTCGCACAGAGATAGCTTATGACCTATGTTGGAAAATAGGCTACTATTTTAAGAGTTATCACGTATTAGGAAAGTTTAATTAAATTAATACGTGGAAATGACTGAACTGATTTGCATGAAAGTTTGCACACAGGTAGCTTATGACCTAGACTGGAAAATAGGCTACTTTTTTAAGAATTGCCACCTGCTTGAAAATGAAATTTTGCTCAAAGATGGTTTATGACCTGGATAAAAAATAGGCTACTTCCTTAACCGGTTTTCCGATCAGAGCGAAATTTAGTACACTTACTACGGATTTCGGAAGGATAGTCTTAAAGCTCAGTTAGTCTAGGCTTAACTTAATTTAACTTACCGTAAGAAATCATAAATGATTACTCAACACGTCAACTTAATCCAAGAGCGGAAATATTTTGATTTGTATTTTCTTTTTCAGCTATTTAACAGTTCGCCGCCTTAAATGCCACATCAAAAAAATTCATGCAAACAAAAATGTTTGCTTTCATTTATTTTTAAGAAATACAAAAACGGAGTCTGGCAAGCCTGATTCTCTCACCGCTCTCAATTTCCGTAAGACCGTAACTTAAGAACCTAAAATCTACAGGTTCTTAAGTTTCTTACGCTAAGTTAAGTTTCAACTAACCGCCAACACAGTTTCTCATATAACAGGCTGGCCGAAATATTTAGTTAAGTTACGTTACGGAAATTAAGTCTAGACTAACTGAGCTTTTAGACTGAAAGCAAGTCCGATAACTCAAGGCCCCTCCCATACAAATTGGAATTTTCATATTACATACATATCGCTGGAAGTATTTGTGGGAGAGAACTGAAACTTGGTATAGTTATATGTATGTGAAATCAATGTTGGCATTAATCGATTGATGTTTTAATTAGTTAGTTAA
This sequence comes from Rhagoletis pomonella, assembly GCF_013731165.1. Lineage (NCBI taxonomy): Eukaryota > Metazoa > Arthropoda > Insecta > Diptera > Tephritidae > Rhagoletis > Rhagoletis pomonella. The sequence goes on from NW_023458560.1 coordinate 72,023,521, forward strand.
TTCGATTAAATTCAATCTGATTTCAGTTAATCATGATTAATTTTAATCCGACTAAACAGTTAATTATAACCGCGATTAAAAAATTATTTTTTAATCATTAACTCTTTATTTGATCAAGTAAGTTTGGTGATTAATTAAGTTATGCTGGAATTTCCCTGTGCACACAAAGCAAGTTAATCCGGTATGGCTAAGTTGGGTTTCCTCATCAATCTAAGCAATCTGGTGTGCATTTTCATTAAGATATATACCAACAAACGTTTTGCGAACTAGGTTTGTAAAAGTTCCCAGTTTATGTATTACTAATAACAATAATTATTATTTTCTTATATTACGTGCTTTTCATAAGCGTAAAACACAAAATAATTACTATAACTGGTGTTTGGTTTCAAACTCGGACAAACTAGACAAATTAATCAGATTTTAGTTTTAATTGGATTAAGGATTAATGTTTTAAATTAATTAAACGTAATCGCAGCCAGCGATTAACGACTAAAAAAATGTTATCATTAATCGTGCAGTTGATTACGACTAATTAATTTTAATCGACAAACGCGATTAACATTTTAATCGTTAATTTTTAATCGGATTAATTTTAATCAGATTAACAGTTTGCCAACACTATGTGAAATCATGTTCATATGCACGGAGAAAAATGGACGTTTTTGGAAAAGAGGCGTAGCACCTCCCATACTGAATAAAAATTTCATATTGCATATCTCTTCAAATGTTTGGGGTAAAGCACTCAAGGTTGGTATGGAAATACATATGTATGCATGTATGTATGTGAAACTAATACCATACTCATGGAGAAAAATGAGAGTTATTGGAAAAGGTGGTGTGGCAACTCCCATGCAAATTGATATTTCTATGCTGCATATCTCTGGAGGTGTTTATTGCAGAGGACTGGAACTTGGCACCGAGATGTGTGTACAAAATTAATTCCATACTCAAAGAGAAGAATTTGCGTTATTCGAAAAGGGGACATGGTTCCTGCCGTACAAATCTTACTTACTCTTACTGTTTATCTCTAGAGGTGTTCATGGTAGAGTACTGGGACTTGGTACTGGGGTATGTAAAATCAATTCTAAATTCATGGAAGAAGATTAGTTTTATAAGAAAAAGGGGCGTGGCACTTCCAGTACAAATTTACTTTTTCTTGCCACATATCCCTGGAAGTGTTTGTGGAAGACATAATAAATTTCATTAATTGGAAAAGGGAGAGCCGGGTTCGGCCTTATAATCTAAAGCTCTCTTGAGGCATTTGCTACAGTAATGAGAAGTGGTATTTTATGAAGGCCAGGTTATTAAATTTGAGTTGGAAGTATTAGAACTCGCCGTGGCACCTCCAAGAAGGTTACACGTTCACGCGTCGTATACCTGGAAACATTTTAAGATAAACTTAGAGGGATTGATATATTTCGTATACCTAGCGCGCAGACGAGATTTTATAATTTAATAGTTTTAAACAGCCTAAATACCTTAAATCGCTTAAAAAATAACGAGATATAACGAAATGGGCACAGAAATAAAATCTAACATCATTAAATTATTTTTCCTATTTGTATAAAAGCGCGGGGTGAAACCCGCGGGTATAAGCTAGTAAAATTATAGTTTAAAAAAAAAACCAACAACACGCTTTTATTGCAATAAGAAATAAAAAGAAAAAAGTATTTATTGATTTGAAGATTCGTTTAAGAAGGATATGAACTTGATGTTATTTAGCCTTTTAAACTAGCTTAATATAGGATTAAAGTAATTGGCACGTAGTCATATTCGTAATAAAGTCCACTGTAAAGTTAGTTGCAGTTATTTTTTAGAGACATCCTATTGGAAACGTACAGCACCTTCTTTTTCTCTAAATTATGCTTACTTCATTGGAAGAGAGCCTCGCGTATATGAATTTTTTGTAACGTCAGGAGTTGAAGCCTTGCTCCAGCTGCTAGTCGCTTAAAATTTCCTCCAATCCCGTCGCAAGCAGATTATAATTCGGAAGAAATACATTTTATTCATTAAGTTTCGTTAAGAGAAAGAAGAAGAAGAGAAAGAATGGTATGTATGAAGTTTTCTTAAAATTTAAGTCCCGTGTAAATAGGCAACAATACGTCATATCGGCAAAATATGCTGCACGTATATTCATGTCACCTAGACCTTCAATCTTTTCAACTTTCATCCAAATCCTTAGAGGTCGCGCGCAGAGGTGGCCGCGGTGACATGAAATGCCTCAAAGTCGGAAATGTGGATATACATGGTTTTTGTTAGGAAAAGAGCTTTACTTCCATAAAAAATAATAAACATGAAATACACTAAAGAAAAATAGCCAGAATTTGCTCAAATGTCGAGATAATTTATATTTTGGTCACTGTATGTATGTATTCCTCGATTCGAATCACATGCATTCAGATTAGAAAATAACTGTTTGCGGCGAAAATTGCGATCATATACCAACATCACTTAAAACTGGTTCATAGGCATGCCATTTTAATGACCTCTTAAGGCGCCAAAATACCGAATACGGGACAAATACAGGGCATTAAAAGAAATACAGAACATTTGGCGTCCCTTATAAGATAAATAAATTACAATGGGTCAACAAAGAGGACTGTCCCGTATAATACAGGACGGATGGTCACCGAATGTATACTCGAGCAGCTAACAAAAACCGTTTAGCATCAATCTCTTTTAACGAGCAGAAGTATTGTTCGTTAAAGTGTGTTTGCATTGTTCAACTTTGCGTTCAACTCAGCGCAATTTGCATTGTTCAACTTTGCATCCATCTTTTGGTTGAATGGCCTTTCAACTAATTGCTTTCAACAAAGTTGGTCGCCAGCCAACATTTAGCCATTCAACTTTTTTTTCGTGCAAACCCTGCGTTGAGTTGAACGCAAAGTTGAACAATGCAAACACTGCTTTAGCGACTTCGCTCAAGACAAAAAATATTTGATTGGGTTCGGGTGCTTTGCAGCTCAAAATACTCGAGTGCCCGAGCAGCGTTGCCACTAACAATTTTTTCCCCTACCAATTTTCTTCCCAAATCCGACCAAAATCGTTTACAACCGACCAAATAAATTCCGATTACAAAAAAGCATTCTGAAAGCATACAGTTCATTTATTTAATATTAATAGTCCAATTCTGTATCGGTGACAAACATTTTTTTACTGATAAATTTAAACTTTTTCATATATTTTCCGTAATAATAACTGTGACAAGAATTTGTCAGTGATACAAAATAGAGCCGTAATAGCCCAATTCTGTATCGGTGACAAATTTTTTTTACTGACAAGTTTAAACTTTTTCATACATATATTTTTCCGTAATAAAAACTGTGACAAGAATTTGTCAGTGATACGGAATAGAGCCGTAAATGTTCCGAATACAAAACATTTACATACATACATACATATATGTACTTTGTACATTTTAAAACAAACAAGAAATAAATAAATGCAGATACAGTCTTAAGCACAGAGATGAGATAATTTAACATATTTTAGTTGTATGAATTATATACATATGTACATGTTATGTACCAATAAGTTTGATTTCTTAAAAGTATATTTAAATAAATTAATTACACATGCAAATCTTTAGCAGCTGGCCAGACATAGTGCGGGTCATTTTTGTTTACAAGTTCTTTGCATAACATTATGCTATTGATACTGTTAATCTTAAGTTTATTTCTTAGTTTAGTTTTTATCAAAGAAAGCGTTGAAAATTTGCGTTCTACAGCCGCTATGTGGTAATGAAATTATATTAAAAACAAAATTGGCGAGATGCATGAAGCTATTTTCATTCATTCCATATTTAATAGAATATACTTTTTCCCAAAACATATCAATATCCAGATCGCTGGAAATATCAAGCTCACTTTGCCTCAGTAAATTCCTCTGCGTGGTTATTATATCAGGATCGCAATCTATGAGATGGGGAAACTTTAACAAAAGATGTAAAATTGGTAAATCTTCTTTAGGAACTACCTTAGCTGGGGTCATTATTTGTAAAAGTTTTATATCTTCACCTTTGAAATCAAATCTTAAATTTATTTATGTAAAATTTTATTATTTTGGTTTTAACTTCAAGGATTCCAGAACAGTTGACTTTTCATAAACATCTCAGCTTTCGTTCCAACAAAAATTTCAGATATTTTAACATGTTTATTTTTATTTTTAAAATCAACATTAGTATGTCACTGATCGCCTCTTTTTTAATAAAGTTACTCAAAATTAAGAGATAATGTGCTTTGATAGTTGCATATAAGTATGGCAAACGAGAGCTTCCAGCTATATACTCTTTGTTAAGATTGTTATAGGGACACGAATTTCGATACGATACGATACCATATCGATACTTTTGGTATTCGATACCGATATTTTCTACTCGATAGTTTTAAAACGATATTTTTTGGAATCGAGTACCAGAACCCTAGTATCGTATCGAATGTCATAAACTCACATTCCAACACTGAGGAAAAAAAATATTAGAATTAAAAAATGCTAAATTGAAAAAAATACGCATATGAAGGAGCACCAACCCAACTCGTTTTAAATTTGAGTATATACGTTATAAAATATGTGGTTGTGAAGTGCGCAGATGCTTTTTCGTAATTAAGAAGAAAACAAGTAAGAAAGTCAAAGTTCGGGCGGAGACGAACATTAAATACCCGGCGCAATTATTAAATATATGTTTTCCACCTTTCCGAAAGCTACCGCTACACGATAAGCGGGGGTGTATTTATTTTAAGTAAATTAGCGTCCTTAAATTTCGAAATATTGCAGTTTCAAGCATTTCTGAAATATACCGTTATATGAAAAGCGGTCGTTATTTTAGTCCGATTTCAATAATTTTCAACGCTTTGCTTTTATGTGGCAAGCACAATAACCGTACCGAGTTTGGTTCAAATTGCTAGAACGGTTAGCGAGATACATATATGTGATCGTAAGTGGGCGGCGCCACGCCCATTTTCCAAAATTGTATCATAAGCGTATTTCTTGGTAAAAAATTGTTGCAACCATCAATTTTGAATAAATTAGCTTTAATATTTACTGATTTATCGAGGATTTCGAATTTTTCTAAATTACCGTTATATGGGATGTGGGCGTGGTTATTGTCCGATTTTAAAAATTTGGTATGCTGTAGCAGGACCAATAACTGTGCCAAGTTTGGAAGAAATTGGTGCAGCGGTTACCAAGATATACACATGTAACCATAAGTAGGCGTGGCTACGCCCATTTGCCAAAATTTTTTAATATTCTTATTTTTCGTCTAAAACTCATTGTAAATATCAATTTTGAGTGAATTATCTTCAGTAGTTACTAAAATATCGCACTTTTCGTATTTCTGAAAATTACCGTTATATGGGAGGTAGGCGTGGTTATTGTCCGATTTCGCCCATTTTCAATACCATCCGTCCTATGCCCAAAAGAAGTCCATGTACCAAGTTTCGTTAAGATATCTCAATTTTTACTCGAGTTATCGTGTGCACAGACTGACGGACGGACGGACGGACAGACAGTCACCGCTTAATCGATTTCTCTTTTCATTCTGATCATTTATGTATACATTTGTCTATATCTATCTCGATTCGTTTTTCCTGTTACAAACAACCGTTATGTGAACAAAGTTATAATACCCTTCTGCACAAGTGCGCTCGGGTATAAAAATAATAATTTTATGTTCCGTGTGATGGTAATTGAACCCGGACCCTCTTGACCGTAACCAATTGTATCAACTCTCAGCTACAGCCATACATACGGTGACCATAAATATATTTTGAAAAGGCAGGACAATTTTTCAAAAAATTTACCTACATATAATTGCGTTGTATAAAAATAACAAAAATATACTACATATATACATTCCTCGTCATTTGAATAGCGTACCCTTTTTTGATTTTTTACCATACAAAGTATGCTTGACAAAATTTTTATATGGAAGAAAATACGCAGCACCGTCAACAAAAAAAATTGTCGCCCCTATGTTTATTTTTTTTTTTAATTTTAAAAAATTTTTTAAATGGGATGTAGAGGTAGAATATGCTATATTTTTCAAAAAAGTTAATGAATATTAAACAAACAAAAGGAAAACTGTACCTACTAAGTATTAAAAGGATGCGCTATTCAAATAACGAAGATGGTATATTTCTTAATTATTAATCCAATTTTAAACTTTAAACATAAATCACATTTGCTTCATTGGTATTAATCTTTTATAAATGAATATTTACAAAATTATAATAAGGCATATTACATATAACTTTACACGAAATATGAACCTCTGTAAAGCAAATTTTTTTAGGCAAACTTTGGGTCGTTGAACACGAAAAAATACCCATGGTTTCAAAGAAGTGTTTTCGAGATTTGTTCGAAAATCGTATTTGCAGTACTTTTTCAGTTATTCCTCAATATCTCATGAAACGACCAACAGTTCGAAAGGTATTGACGGGCTCTTTGCAAAAATATATATTTTTTGTGCAGATTGTGTTCCGTAACATCTACATTTCTCATCAGATTTTCATTTACTGTAAAAGGAAAATGATTGAAATTTCAATTTTTCGATTTTGGTCGCTTGTGACACTAATAATTTTCATTGAAATCGGCAAAGTAATATATTTTTGTAGGTCGCCTATGTTGATTGGATAATTTTTTCATGAGACATTGACGAATAGATCCGAAATGTACCAAAAACACTTTTTTCGAAAAAATTACGAAAACGCTTGTTTGAAAAGAAAATCGGCTTGGAAAATATATATTTTTTTCTTAAGCGATTACCACAAAATTTGTAGAACAGTGTTATCGATATATTTGATGCTGGTCTTCAATTTCACGTCACCCATTGTCCATAACCGTACAATATTTAGAACGCATTGACTAGTTGAACCTTCAAAACCCACTTACACTGTTTTTATTTCGATTAGGAAAAGTTAATTTTAAAATATCGAAGAAAATGCGGGACAAAGGCAGGACACTTGAAAAAAATCGGAACATTTTGGGGGTTTTCTGTTTTGAAAAACTACGCAGGACAGACCTTTAAATAACAGTACGGTCCTGCAAAAAACAGAACGGATGGTCACCGTAGCCATACATGTAAAGGTGTTAGTGCATTATGTCATACCAAGCATGTATGTGTTGTCACCGCTGTGCATGCTTTGTATACATATACTTTCTTAATTACATATGAAAAAGCATCCGAGACGTGCAAAACGCCATCCGTGTAGTGAAAAATGCTTCATTTTAATACGGGCGTATTTGAATTGAATATTTCCATTATATGTACGTAGTGTATGTATAATGGAAAAATCCATTTTGTTAAGGCTTTTCGCTTGATTTAAATACGAACATTTTTAAACGGTAATCAAATAAAAAATTGTTATTCTTACAACGCCCTTTTTTTTCAGTGAAGGATAATGGTATTAATAGCTGAACCTAATATTACCGACGAGAGTTTTTCTACGCACGCACGCAAGTTTTTCTCATTTGATAAGCCCAAATCAATTTGCGTGCGTGATTTCTCAGAGTTGCATTTCTGTCAAAATTACGAAGTTTGCCGAGAAAAATTTGAATTCATGGTCGCGCCAAAATGCCAATTGAGCATAAACATCAAATCGAAATGTCACGCAAGACAAATCTTGGAATTTGAGTTAGCTTTTTACGTACGCATACAAGGTTGGCCTGTAGCAATTCTTCCCGATATAAATTGGGCTTTAAAGTGCAGAAATTTGTACTATGGTTAGGATTGCATGTGGTGGGATTTGAACCCGCGGCCTCGGTGTTTAAGTCAACACCTCAATCTCTACGTGTTGTAATAATAATAAAGTCCGGCGCTTACACAATATGTTAGTGTTTGGCCGAACTTCTTCTCCGATTTGTCGCGTGGGCCTTAATGTTGTGGCACAAAGGGGGTGCCTACAGTTTTATGTCGACTCTGAACGGCGATTGTACTTTATGGGAAGCTGTTTTTCATTTTCAAGGTTTGCGCACTTCTAACCACTACTCCCCAGCGGATACCTATATTCAGATAATTTTTTTGGTTTTTGGTATCGATATTTGGAATATCGAGTCTTTTTATTCCGATATTAATGGGTACCCGATATTTTTAAAGCGATACTTTAAATGAGTACCATATCGATACTTTCGGTTCGATATCGTGTCCCTAGATTGTTAACTATGGGGAAATGTATGATAGAAATAAAAATAGCATTTGGTTTTGCAACACATTCCTTCTGCCAGGTCTGCAGATCGCATACCGGTTACTTCGTAAAAGCAGGAAATAAAATAAAGTTTCAAATTATCCCATTGATCAACTATTCTTAACGCAACGCTTCCTAGTGAAAGCCATCGTGTTTGAGATATGCCCAAGATTTTGTAGGGTTTTACCGAACAGAAGTCCTGAAATTCCTTCAGTTCATGTATCCTCTTTGGACTGCGGGAACAGAAACTATTGGGGTGTTCACAGTTCGTTCCAAATTGAGACAACATTTTGAGACATTTTTATCATCAAACTGAGAGCACTCCTTTCTAGTAGTTGTCGCAAAATCGTCGCAAAACTTTACTGGTGTTGCCAGACTATTCTTCTTTGTGTCCATTTTTTATATGTCGCCTTTCGATTTTGGTTCTGAAAAACTTTAATTGTTTAACTATTACCAATTGCCAATATTTGTTCTTTCTTTTGCTTGATTTGTTTGTTTTCAGCAGCCATTGGGCTGAAATCAAATGCAAATAAGGAAAACGTCCCCAATAAATTAAAAAACTTTGATAGGTATTGCCATAATGCAACTCTGCTTCCAGGTTGCAAAATGTAGACGCGTAAAAAACATACCTTTGAGTGTGACAAAATGTAGACGGCACACAGTGCTTCCCTTCCATACAAAATGTGGGCAAAAATAGAATTATGGACTAAATTCAAAAATGCCATTGGTTTTTGGATAATTTTCATACTTTCACTGTAAATGCAGTTTGAAGTTGAAAATTTTGGTTCTTGTGGCTTTTACATAGGTACGTCCATATAGTTCGTTCTATTTTCAAATGTGAGGTGTCAAATGGTAGTGCTTGGCCTGTAGATGTGCAGTAAAGTTTTTTATTTTTGAAAAGGGTTGCCACCTGTTACAAATTTTATTAAAATTATTTAATAAGTTAAATGAATTATATATTACAATATGGGTATCAATTGAACTAGTTTTGAAAATACTTTACATCTAAATGACACGTAGAAGGCTTGCCATATGTTTAAAAAATTAAATTCACTTTAATTAAGGGAATAAGATAACTGAAATATTTATATCTGTTTAGGCCACAAGCCTAACTTGAAAAGATGAAGCGCCCTAATATGAAAGCGCACACACATACATATATAGTATATGGGCAAATCTAAAAAACAGGTAACCTTATTTAGCTTTATTTTCACTGTTGGAAACTATATCAAGCTGGTTGCTTTTGGATATAATTCCTTGACGTATACTTGAAGCCTCAACAAAAATGTGGATCAATTTGCTGCATAACTTTTGAATTATAGGTGTTTAAATTTAAAAAAAATAGTGAAAACAAGTGAATTTTTTATGTAATTTTTAAGAGGGGCAAAATTAATTATGTCATAACTTTTGAAGCACACCATATTCTGATTTGAAATTTAATGGGCATTTAGCACTTATGTGTAGATTTTATATGTAGTAGATAAGAAAAGTGTGCATTAAAAAATTGCGAAATGGCAAGTAACTCAAAGTCTGTAACTCCACATTTCACAATATTCTAAATTTTCGGTTTAACGCGCATAGTTTTTGAAGCATTTAATTTTAAGAACTTTTTAAGTATGTATTGTATTCTACAAACAATTGCGAACGATCCGATACCTGAGTAAGAGCTGTGCTTTCAGAATAAACCAACTTTTAAAGATTAAATATTCTGCAATCTTGAGCGTAATTTTGATTCCAAAAATATCTTAATTGAAGGCACATTTGGAAAATAAGTCGAAACGATCTAGATATTTGTATAGCTACTAGTCCTTATATAGTTGCATATACCTGTAAAATGCTTAAAAAAATGTTCTCTAGAACTGTGTAAAAACCTTGATTGAGTACTTTTAATTATGCTCCTTCTTGTAGTCAGAATATTTCGAGCGTGGTATCAAATCAATTTTTTTCGACAAAGGTTCTGACAGTTGGTCCTACTTAATTGGAGCCTTTTAAATTCAATGGCGTCCCCAGTTTTTCCCGATTGTCTCCACTTTTGGAGATAGCGGTACTTGAAACTTTGCTTAAATATGAACTATTTTATAAAAAAAAACTCCCTCAGTTCTGAAGATATGTTACTAAAATTTTGCACACGCCTGTATTTTAATATTTCCTTCACTATGTCATAAAATCATCGAAATCGGTTCACTCTAAAATCTAACTCCCCTACAACTGATTGTCCAGAGACGTTGTTTTGCTAGATAACTCCTCCAATTAAGCAGGTAAAAATTTGTTATAGGTTCACTTTAACATATAGCACACATATAGTTTATTATTCAGGTATGAAGTTAGAGTTATAGCGCAAAAACACATATCTGAGTAATCAGTTGTATTGGAGCTATACGTTAAAGTGCACCGATTTCGATAATTTTAAAAAATAATTAAGGTAATATTAAAAAACCGTCATGTGCAAAATTTTATTAAAATAACTTCAAAACTGAGGGAGTTATTTATATAATAGCTAAACTTTAATAAAATTTTCAAATACCTTTATCTCGAAACCCGGAGCCAATCTGGTAAAACGGGGGATGCCATTCAATTTAGAACGTCCCAATTAAGTGAGTTCAACTTTCAAAATCTTTGCTCAAAATTTACAACTCGAACGACGTAATTTGAACCCAGCTTATTCTTTTGTTTTCTATTTCATGTTTATTCCTCGTCTAATTTTTGAAGCACTTGATAAAAACGAATTACTTTTTTGTTAATCGATTTATTAAGAGAATACGAATAAAATGATATATAAAACATAGGCGTGCTCACGAATTTAAAAATTAAATTTTTTGTTTGGAGAGTGTACCTATTTTTTAGATTTGCCCATATACATGCATACGATTATGCACATATACACCGCTGCTTGACTATTTCCCGCCAAATAATATAACTAGTTAGCCGAATTTCCCCTCAATATAATTCGCTGGTAGGTTTCGGCTAGATCCGTCAAAAACTGGCGCGGTTTTTTTACATTCTGATCACCGTGGAGCGAGCACGGACGCCTATCAGCCACCACCCTTCATCTCACACCACAAGGTAATATTATAAAATATTCTCCTAAACCAAACAATTTCAATATACGTTTTAGCAAGTAATTATTAATTTTAACCATCATCTGTGTCTTTTTTCTTGCATTCTTTATTTAAAATATTGATGCCCTGCTGGAGCAGCGAGCCACATAAGCATCAATGTTTCCAATATCAATATGAGTATCAGACAAATAAAAAAATTTGACATATTTAGCAAGAAATAAGTGGAGAGTAAAAGCATTCCTAAGTTAATTTAAGAGTCTAGTAATTTAAAAGGAATGTAATCAAACAAATCACTGATTGACAATATATGTATTTGTAATAAAACAACAAATACGATGGCGTAATCCTATGGTTTGGCGTAATTATAATTTTAGTTTAACTAAATTCGACTTTACAAACAGGTGGTAACCCTATTCGTAATATTTTTACGCTTAAACCTTATTAAACCTCTTTCGTCTGACTCCCTTATGGCAATACCTATCCATTTCAATTACCTAATTCCTTTAATTCAACTGGAATTTAATTTTTTAAACAGGTGGCAACTCTCTACATGTAGCTAATACACATTTCGATTGATACCCATCTCTTAACAATTCATTTAACTTATAAAAAATGTTAATCTAATTTATCAACAATCGAATTTTTTAACAGGCGGCAACTCTTTAAAAAAAATAAACCTTCTATTGTCCACAGGTCAAGCTTTTTAATCTGACACTTCATTTTTAAAAATGGAACGAATCGTGCAGATCTCAAGGCACTGACAAAAAATTAAAAAATTATTTTATGCATTAGCGAAAAACGCATTACTTCAGAAAGTCCAAAAATGAGAAGGTTTTTATTTCTTCTTTTGAAAGCTAAAAGCCCGTACTATTTAATAAAGTAATAAAAAATAACCTAGTTTTACATATGTTTCTTATTCATTCCAAAATTTAGCATTTTTTGAAATTTTGTTTTAAAAAATCTGTTTTCTGGAACACCGCAGGGACACCCTTTGTTTAATTTTATTCCAAATTTTAATTCCTGTAATTCTGTACTATCTATATGGAAACAAGAAAAGTCAAATCAACATTTTGTTTCAAAAAATATATTTTTGATAGAATTATTTTTTTAGAGAAATGTCTGTTTAATTCTTTTTAGTGGATAAATTGTCTTTACAAAAATACGAAACAAGTTCACATTACAGATAACGAATTTTTCGATTTGCACCCACTTAGGCGGCACTGTGCGGCGTCGTTTTTCAATTTTGTACATCTACATTTTGAGGCACTATTTGGAACGAACTGTGAACAACCCACATATATACATATATGTTGCGGCACAGTGTCTCAATGCTTTTCGGCAATTTTTTACAAGCGTAGCTTGAACAAAGGTGAAGTGAGTGGCATGTGCACTTTATATAATGTTTTAGCCCGCCCAAGTCTCCAGCCATAACATTAGCTCCTTCAGTGGCCAAACCAATTAGGTTTCTTATTTTTAAAGGCAGGATTGGAAAATGTTTAAAAGGTACAATTGGCAAATATTTATATGAAAAATGATGTTTTAAGAATTTAAAAACTTAGTTCAACTATCCGACCAAAATCTTACTTTGCCGACCAACCTACCAAATGAAAAAGAAGCGACCAAATTTGGTCGGAAAAGAGCAATAGTGGGAACACTGTGCCCGAGTTTCAACCAGTGTTGCCACTTAAAAATATTTTTAGGTACCAAAACGCTTACCAAATCATTTTCCAAACTACCAAAATTTTTTTCATCATTAAAACAAGATTCCTTGAATTTGCGGGGCTTTTAGCTACACAAATTAGCAGTAAAAATTAAAACTTATTATTGTTTATAGTATTGGTTACCAATTCAGACCAATCTTTAAGGTTAAAAAAAGAAATTCGGGCCTTTAAATAAAAGAATTAACATAGTGCATAAAAAACTTTTGCAAAAAATGTAAGTGTGATTCAATACATATCAAAATTTTTTATGTGTGAAAAAACAAAATCCGACATTTTATGAATTTCAATAAAAAAAAGTCCAAACTTGTTTCAATTTGCATACACTCACCCTTTTTATAAGCTTTTATTTAACTTGGTCATCCCACGGAAATCGCGGAAATTTCGAATCGATTTAAACTAACTTCCCGACAAGCTAGACACTTGAAATTTTCAGCATAGTTCCAATCACGATGACAATGCAATTTAAAATATAAATGAATTCCCCATATGGTCCAGGGGTTTTGACTCAAAGGCGGTCAAAAAATAGTAAGATTTATGGCTAACAGGGCGTAATTTGCCAAGAACGTAAAACCACTATAAAATTGTTAAAGCTGGCGGCGATAGTGTAACAAAGCTATTTGTGGCAAATTCTAGATATCAACCTAGTCTAGATATGAACCTCGTTGTAGGAATTAGAAGACTCCAGATGTCGCCCCGACAGAAGAAGTTAAATATTGCGCCTAAATATATGCCATTTACATACATGAACCAATTAGAACAGATCTGACCGGTTGATAAGCAGCCATTTGTAATAGCAATTGAGAAAAAAGTGTGTGACGTTCGTAATTTTGAAGTTTGCTATTTCTGTTTTGCTTCTTTCTTTATGTGAATTTTGTCGGTGGTTTATTTCATTGATTTCTAAGTGATTTTTTTGTGCAAATGTAATTAAAATGAAGTGCGCGGTGATTGGATGCAAAAACACGTACAAAAATAATAAATTGGTTAGCACAAACATGTCCACAAAATTGTTTGCATTTTTCCTTTATGCTTCGTCTTCATATTCTTTGTTTACTTTTCACAGAAAATAACATGGCGCCGAAATTACAAACGTCAGCCAGAAAATTTCTTTTTTCTTTTGCTTCATTTTGTCAGATCTTCTGTAGTTGGATCATGATTTACATATGCTACAGCGGAAATGGACAACACGCCATTTCTTTAAATGAAATTAACTGCTGCTATATGTACATGTGTATGTTTATACAAAACGTAAGCAAACATTTTGCTTGCATAGTCTTCTGTTCTCTTTCATTGCAAGTTGAATTATTTTAATATCTATTGCAAAATTTTGTACATAAAATAAAATTACACTTTTTAATATACAACGCTTTTATAAATGGACTAAAAATTAGAAAATAATATAATGTAAAAACAAATATTTTTTAAAAACAAGCTTTTATTTAACATGTACAATAGACCGTTCGTTAAAAATAAAATTTGGTTTGCCGGGTGGAAAAAGATGTGTTTTGGTCTAAAAATAAGCTATGCAAAATTTTATTCGAATATGATAACTCCAAGTACTTGCGCGTTGCATTTGAAAATTTAGAAAACCATATGCATTCTGGGAAACAATTTTTTAACAAAATAGTTGATAGTCGTGAATTTTATAGTCATTTGCCATGTAAAATAACCTACACAATCTGAATATGAGGTCAAAAATTAAAAAAAGTAGAATAGATTTTAAGAATTTGCGAAATTATCGTTTTTTTCAAATTGAGAAAACAGCATTTTCAATTTTTTCCAAAAATATCCGGTTGTGATTATCACACTACAAAAAGATCTCCACCAGATTAAAGGTCTTTGAAATCCCTACGAACCTGCTATACAATGTTTTGCAATCAAATTATCAGTTTAAGAGTTATCTGCCAATTTATTAGTGAAATCGGACTCAATTTTAAGTCGCATCGTTATTCTACTGTGAATTACACCTAAAAGCTGCAAACTTTTTGTTCTTATTTTTATGCTATGTTAAGGCTTATTTGATTTCAAAGTATATAGATCCAAATTTTTTGCAAATCGATTTGAAAATAGAAAAGTTATAGCAAATTTAGTAAATGACATTGGATTCAAGCAACGTATCGATACTGTACAGCACATTTGATTGTAAAATAAATTAAAATATCATTTCCAGTGGCATGTTATGCACATCGCAATTAGAAAAACAGCTGACAATAGGTTTGTTTCATTAAGCAATAGTTTTAAATATTTTTTAACAATTGTTACAAATTATCATGTTTTGGCTAGCAAAAAAGTTGATCAAATAAGATAAATTGAGATAGCAAAATAACATTTGATTTTTAGATACGGTTTGGAAGTTTCTGCGGGATACATTTATACTTGTAAAACTGAAACAATGGTACTTATTAAATGT